>NW_026000005.1:23767037-23888064 GCF_001458135.2 Marmota marmota marmota
CCCCCCCCCCCCCCTTTAAATTCCTATTGGCAGTTTAGTGTTTACTCAAGCTTTTCTCCATCCGGGGTAAATCCTGCCCATCCTTTGGAGTGAGTCTTCCAGTCTCCTCTTTTCTAGGATCCCCTCCCTCCTTTTCTCTTTCTGTAGCTCACAGACCTCACACTTGTGTTCCCAGAGCTCGCCATGTCTATGTTTTGGCTTTGTAAAACACTTTATATTACACCCTTTATTGGGATCTGCTGAGTAATGGCAGCCCCCAAATTAGTGGCTTATCACAGCAAAGTTTTCCTCAGAATATGTGAAGGATTCATTGGGAGTTTTGGGGTTGTCCTGAAAATGGCAGACATCCCTTCTGCCCGAATTTTACTGGTGAGACTAGCCATGTTCTCCAAGTGCACTGGCTTGGGAGAAGTAGCCCACCTGGATATCATCGAGTAGCCAGGCAGGCTCTGCCACATGCTGCGGCCATTGTATCTCCCCCACTACTCTGTGAACTGGTTGAGAACAGAGAGTGTGTCTTGTTTATCTTTCTGTCCTTGTTTTCAGCACAGTACCTGAAACATAGTATGGGTTCCAAATATTCTTGTTAAATTACGTTGAATTTTATATTTCCTTTATAAAGATGAGAATGACCTTGTACTCAGCAAAGGGTTTGTAAGTTTGAAATTGTTATATGAGGTTGACTTTTTTTCTTTTAAAAAAACACTCTAAATGCAACTTTTCTCTTGATTATCGTCAAATGCCTCATCATATCCACATTTGCTGTAGGCAGTAGTTTAGTGGTCCATTACACTGATTGTCTTGAATAACAGCTTCAAATTCTGACAGGTTGACTCACTTCTTAGATTTTTGAGACTGAGTGCTCTGTAGCTGATTTTCAATGAAGTAACATCAGAGTGACTTTGCTTCATGAAGATTTGTGCAATGCAATCTCTTAATATTTGAACAATGTTTGATTTTCAAGATAGTATTCATTAATTTCATGTTGATTTTAAGGATGATGCTAGATGATTCCCATTTTGATTGTTTCTCTATTTTTTGAAAGGCCTGATATCTGTCTTGGGGGCTGCTAAAATTAGGTCTGCCTCCTGATGCTGGGTTTAGCCATTCTTTTGATTGCAGGGCTCTCACTGGATTGCAGTGTGATGAGATTGCAGGATATCATGAAACAAGCTTGTTAGAAACTAAATTGAGACTAAAACCTTTTTATCAGTCAGATGCAGTGCCAAGTATCATCTAGATATACATGGCCTATGTTGCTCCTGTCCTCTACTTCAGGGTGAGGTTATTAAACTCTCTGGGTGGTTCTGCACCCTGGCAGAGTAGGTGGTACGGCCAACTTGGAGATGGAAACAGATGACAGAAGGAATGTCCTCAACTTTTGGCTAATGTTAGCAAGAGCAGGGACCACATTCATGGGGGGAAATGATCAGATCTATTTTATTGCTTCATTTGGGGCATAAAATAAGGGTCTACAGGGAGTTGTATTCAGAGATTTCTGGTACCTTTTAAGGCAGATTTAAGATAGATTTCACCACTATTATTTTAGATGCACGAGTCCTCTAAATATGACCTCTAAGCAACATTGTGCTATTGACAAAGGATTTGAGATAAAACTTGTACTTCCCTTTATCAGCAGAGAGGTGGCCTGTTTATGCAGAGGGGTATAGAGGTCATGGGATACCTACATTAAGAATGATGGGAAGCTGAGCATGGTGGTACATGCCTGTAATCCCAACTGCTTGGGAGATTAAGGCAGCAGGGTTGCAAGTTTGAGACAGCCCTAGAAACTCAGTGAGACCTTGTCTCAAAATTAAAAAAACAAAAAATGGAGGGGGGGCTGGAGATGTATCACAGTGGTCAAGCACCCTGGGTTTGATTTCCAATACCTCAAAAGGGGAAAAAACAAAAGAATAATGGGAAATAGCTGCAGTCTCCTAATTCTATCTGCATCCCATAAAACAAAAACAAGCATTTGTACTTAGTGAGGTCTCAGACCTCCAAGTAGTACTTTGCTACCGTTTTCTGTAACAAACTTAAAGTCACTTTAGTCACTTGGGAGATGATTTAGGGAACGACTCTGAGTCAAGCGTTCATATTTTCTGCTTGGGTTATAGAGTAACATAAGTCAGGCTTCTGGACAAAGAGGGCAGAGTAGACATTATAACCAAACAGTACATATCATGATAGAGAACTGTGGAAGTGGTGGGGTAGCTTTGCTTTGGGCAAGGATCACTCTGAACTGTACCTGGGCAGGCTTTTGAAGGATGAATGGATATTCAGATTCTTACCAGGGCAGTGAAGGATGGGGAAGGGCTTGGGGGGAGGCAGCCAGTTTCTGTCTGAAGGTGGGTGTTTTGGTTTGATTTATTTTGTTTTGGAAGTGGAAGCAGGGGAGAAAAGGATAGTGTTAATGGCATGTTTCCCAAGAGTGATTGTGGGAGGAAGTACTGAGGGAAGAGTTGGAGTCAAAGCCAGGAGGCCTTTGTTATGACTAGCTAATGAGCTGGAGGAGTCAAGTATTCTGGGCAGGGTGGGGACCTTGTTTGATTTGCTTTTGTATTGATTGATCTAGAAAATGAAGATAGAGGGAGCTGAGACTGGGGGTGGAGGAACTGGCTCAGATCCTACTGTGGGAGTGAGTGGAACTTAGATGATTGAAACAGAAGAGGAAATGAGCTTTGAGGATTAGGGGCCAAAGCTACCAAGCTTGGGGGTTGACTGTGGTTAGGAATGCCTAGGGGGAGTTGGGGAAGAGGTAGCAGGCTAGGCTTTGCCCATTCACGGTTCAGTGGGCATTTCAGTGAGTGCACCTGTGTTCTAAGCCAATGAGGCCTGGGAATACAGAGCTAAGTAAGACATGGTCTGTGCCCTTATAGTGCACAGGTAGGGCTAGGAGAGGTAGGAGACTAAGGACAGATGAAAGGGTTTATGAGTACTGTGAGGGCCTGGCTGAGATCATAAGCCATGACTTCACAGAGATGCCAATCTTCTGCATGAATTGTTCAGTGTTGAATTAGATTCTTGATTCAAGATTGGGATTTGAGTGCAGATGTGGTAACAATATGTCCAAAGGAATAAAAGTTGTTAGAATAAATTAATGAATGTATAAATAAAATCAAGGGCTTTTAGACTGTTTTCAATAGTCACATCCTGTTTGCCCCAGCAAGACCCACTCGGTACCTTCTCCAGTCTCCCCTGAGACCCAGGAGGCTGAGCAGCATCGACCCTCTTGCCCTCTGGCTTTTAGTTAAGAGTTGATCAGCCCTTAAGGAGAGCCCAGCAATAGAACAGAGGATGGGCAGCTCCCTACCTGCCAGGTCATGGTCAGCTGTCTATATATCCTTTTCTAAAAGGCCATAGCTCAGGTCTGGTGACACACCCATAAGCCATTCTTCTCTGTGTCAAATCACTCCTATCCTTGGTTCCATGGGACTGAGTCTATGGCAAGGACTTACCACTGTCTAAACACTACTCCTTGATGACTTCCTATAGCCCTGGCAAAACTTCAGAAATAATTTCTTCATTAAATTCCTAAGTGCCTAGTTTGAGCAAGTCATCTATTTCCTGACAGAATTTGGAATCAAAGGCACATAACAAAAAATGTTTTCCTTCACAATAGTACCTATAGCATCTGCATACTTAAACAACTGAAACAAAAGAGTACTTACCTTTACTAGGAATGGGGCCTTTTGAATATTGTTTTGCTTCCCCCCCCCCAAAAAAAAAAATGGTGGTTGGAATATACTAAATCAATTTCACTGCCCTCTAAAGGGTTAGGGCCCATAGTTAGAAAACCAGTAGAGTTACCTGATGTTTAAAGATATTGAATGGGCCATCAGCTCAAGTGACTCTGGAAATCCCCACAGCTTTCAGATCTAGTTGTTTTATGGATTAAAACAAAGAGTGAGACTGAAGCTAAATCATAAAGTGAAGCTTGATTATATATTCAAATGATTTTTTTCTATGAGTTATATGATGCCAAGTACCTTTTCTATATGCTAGAGATAAGATCTGGGTATTGAGACTTGTGAATGGCTGGCATGCTGGTATATGAGCCAAGCTTCATCTTAGCCCAGAAGTCCCTGTGGCTTGATACAGTCTGGGCAGAATTGTGTTTGACTTGTCATCTCTTATTTCTTTTGTGACATAGTAATAGTATTGGTAACTCTAAATATTAGGTCTGGATTACTTCCTTTTGTAGCAAAGAGTTGAGGAAATGTGAGATAGATAAATAATCTTTTTCTCTGTATTTATAGGCACATTTATAGAGATTCAGTGGGCTTGAGTTTTGACAGCAGTGTTTGATCAGAAACATGTTCCCAGAACCTTAAAAAAAAAAATCTAACTCAGGAAATTCCTAGTTAAAAAAATTTTTTTTCTACTATAACTAGGTTTGCATTTCAGATTTCTTTCCCTTTTTGTTTTTACTGAGGAAAGGCCACTTGGAAATGTGACTGAATAGAGAAGGAACACTCATTCTATTGCTGCACTAGTTTCTTAGGGCTGCATGCCAAAGTAGCACACACTGGGTGCCTGAAAACAAGAGAAATTCCTCACTATTCTGGAGGCTTGAGGTTCAAAATCAAGTTGTTGGCAAGGCCACACTCTCTTCAAAGCCACCAGCAAAGGATTTTTTTTTTTTTTTTTTTTGCCTCTTGCAGCTTCTGGGAGCCCTGGGCATTCCTGAACTGTGGCAGCATCCCTCCAATCTCTGGCTCCATCTCCACAGGCCCTGTCTATTCACCAGTCATGGTGCATTAGGGTCTACCCAATTGACCTTGTTTCAACTTGAGTCTATCTGTAAAGGCCCTATTTCTAAATGAGGGTCACATTCACAGGTACTAGTGGTTAGGACCCCAACATACTCACTTTGGGGGGAGGGTACAATTCAGCCTCTAGTAATTGATATTCTATTTAATGTATTTTTTTTTTCTTTTTCAGTAAGAGATATTGGGGAAATTGTGTTGATTTTTCTGTTGCCTTTCCCACAAGGGCACTCTCTTTCTTTTTTTAAAAAAAATGTTTATTTTTTAATTATAGGTGCATGCAATATATCTCATTTTTATGTGGTGCTGAGGATCAAACCTAGTGCCTCATGCATGCTAGGCGAGCGTTCCACCTCTGAATCACAATCCCAGCCCCACAATGGTACTTTCTTTATTCCCTTCTTTTTTTTTTTTTTTTTCCTGCAAAATTATCCTCCAATAACCTATTTTCTGTTCATTGAGAATCAAGGTCTTACGGTATGATATCACTTATCTATATTATCTTTTTTTACATATAGAAATTTTAGTATCTGTGTATTTGTTCTCATCTGCCTCTTCCAGTATAACTCTTTTTTTAAAAAAATATTTTTTTTAGATGTAGATGGACACAATACATTTATTTAGTTTTAATGTGATGCTGAGGATCGAACCCAGTGCCTCACACATGGAAGGCACATGCTCTACCACTGAGCCACAACCCCAGCTCCCAATGACCCTTTTGAGAGACACATGTCCTACACTCTTATCATATGTCTTGTGTGGTCTGCTTCTCAGGCATGGGTGGAAGCCCAGTGTCTTGTATGAATTGCATTTCGGTTCAGTTTAGGATTCCATCATCTATGGAGGTGACAGGTGGGGTGTTGGTGAGTGTTCATCACATGCTACATATGGCAGTCCCTTTCCTTCTGAGCTTCACTCTAGATGTGTATATATGTTCAAACTGAAGAATGCAGCAGCTGGTGCCAGATGAGTTCCCTGGGTTTTCAGAAGGAAAGGGCTCACATTAGTCTGGGATAGCCAACTGGGCAAAGGATGCCAACTCTCCAAACAAATGGAGAGGGGTATGTGTCATGTGGCATAGAAAAAAAGAAATAGCATTGCAGGGGTTCTCAATTTGTTGACCCTAACATCCCTTTGCTCATATTTTGGAGGCTCTGAAATAGTGGGTTTTTGTGCATTATACCAATTTATATTTACCATATTAGAAATTAAGCCTAAGAAATTTAAAATATATTGATTTAAAGTAACAGGTTCATTGTAAGTTATTTTATGAAAAAATAACTATTTTCAGAAACATATCACCAAATACCATTCTTGCCAATCTCTTTATATTTGGGCTTAGTAGATAGCTGTATTCTCAAATCCACTTTTTCATTCAGTAGATTTCAATATGTTTTGGTTGAAACATACTAAGAAATCTTCCCTCACCACAGACATGTAGTTGGAAAAGGGAGGCATTTTAATAGCTTTGTTGGATAATTATAGATAGGCTTTTGGTAGGTATATTACACAAAGTTCCAATAAGTAGTAGTTTGATTCTTTTTCTCCATAAACCAAAATACATGTATTATATCATAACTTCTGTGGGTCAGAAGTCTGGCCAGCACTTTAAACTGAGTCCTTTTCTTGAATTCTTACCAGACTGCAATCAAATGTCAACTAGGCTCTGTCTTCATCTGGGGGCTTGACTGTAAAAAACTGCTCCATGCTCACCACAGTCCATGGGGAAGGTGGAACTGGTTCTGTGGGATTGAGGGCCTTGTTACTTGCTGGAGGCCACCCTCCTTTCCTTCTTAGAGGCCACCTGCAGTTCCTTGTCCTGTGAGCTTTCCCAACTCAAATGCTTACTTCATCAAGTCAGCAGAGAGTGTCTAGAGTGCATGAGCTAGCAGGATGGAGTATTATAGGACATGCCATACTCACAAGACAGCGTCTCCACATGGCTTCTTAAAGGTTGGCTGCAATGTGGAATCTGAAACCATACCAGTGTAGTTTTTTTTTTTTTCATACTCTGTTATAATCCATTACTTTATATTGTATTGTTTGAATAGATCATCTATCATCATGAAGTTTTGTTTTTGACACTATACATTGGTTATTTGGAAAACATCGATTGAGTTATATCAATCTTTTAAAATGCTAACATATTGTTATGCAATATCAAAAAGTTCTAAGTAAGGAAGCACAAAGTTGTGAATGCAGGTTTTCTAAAATTTAAAATATTTGCTTTATTATTGATAACAAATACTGCCATTGGTTGTCTTTGAAGTGCTCAGTTGCACATAATTCATTTTCAAGAAATATCTGCCAAGTCTCAGATATAAATTACTATAGTTTATCTGAGAGTCATTTTTCTTTTCTTTCTTTTTTCTTTTTTTTTTTGCAAGTGGAAATGGTACTCCATGGAAAAGGTAGGTCTTGATCACCTGAGGTGACCATTGTACCTGAGGATGCAGCAGAAATATTTTAGATGTACTTTACAAGTGTCATATGATGTTTAAAGCATGAGAAATTAATAGCCAAGAGTTGATAACATTTGTACTGCTTCATCAAGGGCATTTTTAGGTTAAATTGGTGCCCTTTTCCCCCTTTAATTACAAATGAGTGACAGTGAACAATATGGTAACTGCTGGAATAGCTTAGTGTTGCTGCCTTGATCCAAGCTAAGACACTAGCAATTTTACCCACCATTGCTTTTCACCAGCAGTGTCAGTGTCAATGTAGTTGTTCAGTGATAATGAGATTCCCAGAGTTAGTCAACATGTTGACTAGTTCAGCACTAGTGTTTGTTGATAGGCATTTACATTTTAAAATTTCTTTATTTGGTATGAGCATCAGTTAGTCATAATTCATTTATAAGGGAAAAGTAGGATTCCTTAGTTGGGATGTTAAGTTGGTTTTAATGTTTGTAGACGAGCCTTTCACATGAGGAGTTATTGTGTCATTGGAAAGTGGCTCTGCCATACTTTTCCACAGGCACTCCACAGTGTCAATTGTTCAAAGCTTCTTTGGTGTCTTGGGTATTGTGTGTGCTTCTCTGGGTAATACAACAGCTTGCCCTGTAAGATGTTGCAGTGGCTTTTTCATTTCTACTTTGAAAAAATGTAACAATGTTTGTCTTTTAAAGTTCTCATCATGTCTACATTTAAAAAAATCAATTCCTTTATATTTTTAATGTTGGTTTCAAAATGAGGCTACAACTGAACTATTTGAAGATACTCTATTGCATAAGACACAAGAAGGCAACATAGTATCTATAAAGACAAAAGTTACATTCACAATTTTTATTTATCATTTTTTCCCTCTAGTTCTTTATATGAATCAGATGGCTCTAATGTGTCACTTTGATATTTTGAGTGTCTTTAGACATAGAATAGCTGTGGCTTAAGAAAGCAGGCTTTTAAATTTCCCCATTTTATGTTGGATTTTTAAATGTTAAAATGTACGTGACATAAAATTTACCACCGTAACAGTTTTTAAGAGTTCGTTTCAGCACCACGAAGTTCATTCACATGGTTGTGCAACCATCTTTACCATCTACTCCAGAACTTTTTCATTTTCACTAAACAGGAAGTCCATATTCATTAAACAGTATTTCCCTATTCCTGGCTCACCTCAACTTCTGGCAATCACCATTTACTTTCTGTCTTATAAATTTGATTACTAGAGGAATTTCATAAGTGGAATCATGTAATATTTGTCCTTTTGTGACTCATTTATTTAACATGTCTTCAGGGTTTTTCTGTGTTATAATCCATGTCAGAACCTCCTTCTTTTTCAAAGTTGAAGCATTTCACATTGCAGATATGTACTATGTGTTGTTTATCCATTCATCTTTTGAAAGACACTTGGGTGACTTCCACCTTTTTGACTGTTGCAAATAGTGCACTGATAAAACACTGGTGTACAAATACCTTCTCCAGTCCCTGCTTCCGATTCTTCATATGTATGCCCAGAAGTGGAATTGCTGGATTATATAATAATTCTACATTTAATCTTTTGAGGCACCCCATGCTATTTTCCAGAGTTGCCACACAATTTTACATCTCCCCCACCCACCCCCAGCAAGGAATAAAATTTCAATTTCTTCATGTTCCTGCCAACACTTACTTATTATTATTATTTTTAATAATAGTCATCCTAATGGGTTTAAAGTTTTCAATTTCCTCTTTTGAACCAGTAACTTGTCTTTTAATATAAAAATTCAAAGTTACTTTAGAATGAAAGAGAAAATTCTAAGTCAGATTTTTCATAAAATTAGAACTTTCAGAAGAATTTTTAAAAAGATTTAAAGTATAGTAAATTTGTGAGAGGATTGATAAAAGGGGGAAATAATCTTTTAGGAACAAGGAAATTTTTGGCCTGGGGATTTCCAGGGGTTCACAGACTGTACTTAGAGTGCTGCTGCTGAAGTATTGTAAATAAATTCACTATTCCTGTAGGTTTACAAATGTATTTCTTAAGAATGTTAAAATATTTTTTCCCCAATTTCTACTTTACAACAACACAAAAAGGAATGACAAACCAACCTAGAATTATGGTTGGAAAGGAGGAGTGTTATATCACTGATCTATGTAGGACCAGGAACAGAAGGTAGAAGTAAGTCACACTGTTCTAACAACAAATATTTTAAGTCTGTTCTTAATTTTGAAAAATATTTTAAAGATCATCCTATGAAAGGTGTATGTGTGTGTGTGTGTATACACACACACACACACATGAATCTTCAAGTTAAGGATTTCTCTGAAGCAGTAATTGCAATTATTTTAAATGTGTTAAACTGGTGTTGGGGCATTCTAGTATAAAGTTGCCTAGATTAAGAAAGTAAGAAATTAGTTTCTGTTGGATTAGATGATGATATGAAATGATTGAAACCCTATTAATGAAAAAACTACAATAAAAGTTATGCACATTATTTTGTATTTTATAACCCCGAAATATCATTACTCAAAATGACATACCAAAAATTTCAACATTTAAATAACAGTATTTGCTCTTCCATCAACCTTCCATTGAACATTTGAAGTGGAGGAGCTGAATCACAGCTCACCTGAGGCTGGGGGCCGCTGGACATTTTGTACTTTCACCACACGGTTTATAGATTCAGGCACTCTTGGAAAGCACTGCTTTAAATATCTTGAATTTTCTCCATGTGTATAGCCCATACTTAATTTTTCTAAAAACGAAAGGTGGTGATTACTCATCATTTTACTTTAATGTAGACACTGTTTAGAAATCATAATGCCTTTTTGTAAGTTCTATTTATAGTGTTTGTATAGTATATATGTTTAAATAACAATACATAATACTATATTATGTTACATTTCAATGTGTAGGTTGAAATGACCAGATGGATATGTAACACATAGTAATCATCAGTTGGTTGATGGATATCCATATGATTGCTGGCTGTGGAATAGTACTGTGCATTTCTCTGCAAAGTGAATATCCTATATCCACAGCATGCGTGGTCTTTCATGCTGCTTCCTGGCATTCTCTGCTGTGTCTTTTTTTATTATTATTGAGTGATTTGTTTAGGTAGATGGTTGTGTAATAAGATAGTGTATGTCTTTGTAATTATAAATTTGAAATAAATTTTAGTCTTTTCCCCTTTGACTTTAACATCACAAGGTATCCACTTGTGAATACCATTTTAAATTGTTCCAGGCAGCAATAATGACAATCAACTTGTGTGTGGGAGTGGGGGTGGGTGGGGAGAGCCCTGAACAAACAAAAACTACACATTTGTGCAAAAAGTGGTGAGATAGTGCTTATTGTGGGGATGCCTCTGTTCATAATGCCCATTGCTACTCTAACTCAAAGTTCACCAGGTCAAACATCATCAAGATGAAACCAAAGAAATCTTTTTGCTAAATATGTCTCGTTTTGTCTCCTAAAAATTGAGTTGAGATCTTAAAAAGTTGGTGGTTAAAGAGTATTATGGGACTGCAAGAGACTCAGAATAGTAGTTCTGATGATTGGAATTGTCTGCTGAGCCATGATGATAGAGCCAAAATATTGGATCCACTTTGGGGAATTGGCACCATCTGAAAGGGGAGAGATTTTATAGATGGAGGCTATAGAACCACCAAGTGTTCAGAAAACCATCAGCTCAAGTCAGTGTGAAGAAAAGCTTTCTGTACTCTGAATGGGGAGAACTTTGTTTCTGAAGAATGTTTGATTCATCACTCCCAAGAGGTGCCACCAGGGAAGTGTAAAGAATTTGTCCACATTTATGAAGGAAAGAGCTCTAAGTCCCTTAAGGAGCTGTATCACACTCCACTTCTAGCACTGATGTCAACTTTAGCGTTGATACACATGCTACTTTTGCTTCCTCCTATCTTAGCCCAGTAGGGATCAGTGGGTAGAGTGAAGCTTGCCAACTTATTTATCCTTCTGATCATGATGATGTCCATCTCGCTGGAATAATGGACTCTATCTCAGCACACAGGTTCTTGAGAACTGAATTTCAAAACTATGGAGTCCTGATTGAATGGTTAGGAACTTTATTTCAAAGGAAAGAGAGGCATAATGTGCTAAAAACGGTATTTTAGACAGGTGGCGGGGCTAGTATACAGCAGGGACTGAAGTGGGGGACAAAGGGAAGATCAAATGGGTAAGCCATTATTATGGAGACATGTAAATCCTATTGGTATTTGTTCTGATTCCTGTGGTGCTTATTTCTATGATTTTTAGGCAGTATTTAGAATAGAAATGACTAGATTTAGACTGGATGGCAAAGAACATCAAATAGATCCATATGGGGTTTTTGGAAAAGTGCTGGACTTGGCATCCGGGACTGGGGTATAGCCCTAGATTTTCTATGAATATGAACTAACTCTGAAAACATGAGCAAGGCCTTTGAACTCTCAAGACCTAGGTATAGTATAGCTTATCTCTAAGGATCCTTCTTAGCCATGAAAATATCTTCTAGTGCCTGATTTATTATTTTTCAAGCACACATTTCTAAGTACTAACCTCTACATGCTGCCAAGGAGTGGTCTTTTGGGGGCCTATTATGATGAAGTATGATGAATGAATGACTCATTTATAATTAAAAGTGTGTATTTCCATGAAAACAATTTCTGAGCTCTAAGTTTTTCGTAAGTTATTTTTTCTCCCTTAAGTAGGGTTAAGCCCTGGAAATTTTGTTTGCATCTTTAATTTATTTGGAAAATGAATTTTTTCGGAGATATACATATCTCATATCCTTAATTAGATTGTAACCTCCTTGAAAGCAAAAGCCTTATTTTATTTGCCTGCTTCATCATAATGCCTTAAATAGCACAATGAATATACAATCACTTAATAAAGAATATGAGTGAATGAGTAGCCGGGACATAAATGTGACTTCAGATCAAGTTATTATGAACCTCGAAATATTGTAACATGAATTAATAAAGGTTTAGGTTTGTGATACTTGTGTCCTGAATTAAATGTGTTTGTAATTGTCATTGCTTGGCCACATGTAGGCGTGACCGAGAAGGTCAATCACAGTGAACTGACACAGAGGGGGAAAAAAAAAAAAATCACAGGGGTTGACTCATAATTGTGTAACTTCTATTCTCTTCACTGAAAGGAAATGTTATTTTTCCAAGATCATCTTTGAGTAACTTCATGGATCCTGCATAGTGCCTCAAAATTGACAAAGGGAGAGACAAAAAGTAAAGTCAACAGTTCAGAAGTGATAGGGGTCGATTACATGGAGAACAAAACACTGTGTCCGTTTTCTGGCCAGAAGGAAAAAGAACACTTTTCTTGATGAGAGGTGCTTTTTGAGATGAAAGCTTTCTAAGATACGGGGTGCCTGACTTCCACATGTAGTCTCTGTAGGAGTTGGAGACCAGAGAGGATAAAAAGAGGAACTTGAAGCAGGATGAAGAAGAAGAGGTGTCTGCAGTACCAGTGAAGGGCTGAGCAGCAGGCCTTGTTAGGGAAGAGGAGGGGAGAAAAAGACCCTGCCGAAGGGGCTCCCCAGGCTGGAGGCTGCAGCCGTCTTCATCCATAGCTTAATAGACGGTCCATATATCTTAACCCAGGGCATGAATTGATTTTCATAATGATAAATCAGATCTGTAGTTAAAGAGAATGGAGCTGCTTGACCTATGTTTCAAGATATTGCATCAAAAGGCAGTTTAAGAGGATATTTAGATTTGTATTTTATTTTCAGAAACATTTGTATGAAGACAATTAAAAATATTTGTATATGTACATATATACATACATGTATATTCATACATACATGTGTGTATTTCATGTATGCACATATATATCTTCCTGACAGCATCGGAGTTGTTTGATCCTCTAAGGAAATGAGCTTAACAGGTGGATGCTCCAGACAGCTGTTTAAATTTTTCTGGCAAGCATGTCAGAAACTTTGCCAACACATGGAGCTACAATAAAGATGACATACGATTTCTAATTTCTTGTAGGATATTATAATTGTGATGGTACACATCACTTTATATGTGTCTCAGGGGTGGCACTTAGAAATAACCACTTGCTTGGTGAGCCAGGATTTCAGAAGGCCTCCTGGAGGAGATAGAACTTGAAACTTCCCTGCTGCCTTAAATTACTGACTCACTTGTGATTTCTGGAAGCCACAGAGATGATGACTGTGTCAATAAAGATGATGACTGAGGACAACCTAATTGGGTTGGCAGCTAAACCATTCTGTCATATCTGTTCTTTCATTTATGGTCCAAGTTTTGTGGCGATAGAGGCATATGTAAGGGGCTCTCTGAAACTGACCTAGATCTCCACAATCCACAGTCTCCAGACTTTCCTCATCTGGGCTAGTTTTCACTCTTGCTCTTTCGTACTAGGAAGTGAACTTCCCTGTGGACAAGATAACCATAGTGATATCAGTGGTGGTGGCAGTGGGTAGCTAATACCTCACCTTTGCTGAGCATACTGAACACCAGACAGTGTGTATGCATGATCTCATCTGCAGCCTTCTGCATTGTCATTCTCTCCTGCCCTACCAATGATGTCATTGAGACTTTGAGAGGTTGGATGACTCTCCTGTATCTGTCTGCAGACAGTTGAAGTGATGGTCACTTATCTCTTCCTTTTTTTTTTTTTTATGGCTGTGTTCATATAGTTCACGTCCTCCCTCCTTACTGCCTACTCGGCTGCTATAGGTTTTAGTTGTGGCAAGTACTGATGAGTGGCTGATTCTACTCTGTAGCCCCATTATGCTCCTTGGTCTCCTCCTTGCTCTGTTGGCATACTGTCAGAGTGCCCCAGGCCCTCTGGGCCTGAGGCATTGAGAGGCAGGCCAGCTTGACCCTCAGCCTTGCTCTTCTGCTTTTTCTTTTGCCATCACTGCCTCCTTTCTTTTGTTAGGGAGTGTGCAGCTCAGCACTTCTCCTGAGCTTCCACTCTTGGGCTTCACTGCCCTCATGCCCTTCTGCCATGGCAGATAATCCCTAGGACTTTCCTGCCATTGCTGACTTTTCCTTAGCCCAGGCTTCATCATTTACCTATCTACCTATTCTTACAACGTCTCCAGTTATTTCTGTTGCTCCAGGTTGGAGCTACTTAATAACTTTGGTGCCATAAAAATACTTTATTGCATTAGTGACCGTTGATTAGAAACAAAATAATCTATTAATCTCCCAAAGCTTTATTTCCATTGCTGGCTGTCTATTCTTAAATTATGGCATCTTTTTTATGAAACCCAGCTAGCAGCTAACTCATACTTTATTCATAATAAATTTTACTTGAATACATGTATTTTGTATTTTTAACTCTGATTTTAATAGAATTACTCTTCCCTTCAGTTAGCAATTTGAATCTCCCTGTATTACATGGATATACTTAATACGCATAAGTGATTAAAGATTCTTGGTCTGAGGTTCCACCCCTGCCTCAGACATGCCTCATTGTTGAGCAGCAGCATAGCACAATTACCATTTGTATGGGATCTGGAGGAAGGTCACTCAGATTCAAATATAAGCTTTACCATATGATGATTATATGACCTTGGGTGGCTTCCACTCAATGTGCCTCCATTTCCCCAACTGTTAGGTGGTTGTTTTGAAAGACTAAGTGAGGTTACATTCCTAAAGTTCATTGGCCCTGTTGTGTACACACTAACATCTTAGGTGTATCTTCAATATAAAATCTGTCTTTCTCAGGTGGACTTTGAGCTGTTCTGATCATGCAGTCTATTCCCAGTACCTAGGAAGGGCCCAACAAATACTTTCCAGTGAGAGATTTGTTGACTAGATACATGAGAGTACATTTAAATAGTAAACCCTCTGCTCAATCTCTTGAGAGCTTTAATTCTTTTTATTATTGTTGGTCTTGTAGTTTTTTTAATTGGATAAGTGTTTTTTCCAGGCTCCAGTTCTATGCTCTTTGGATGACTCTGCTTAAGTTACTGCATTTTCATTGATTCATTATGATTAGTTTGTTGATGTTCTTTCTGGCTGTCATGGTAGCAGTTGCTAGGTCACAAGAAGACTCAGCAATTTCATAAGAACTTGCTTTTCAATCCAAGTTGTCCAAAAAAATATAATGGAAGACATTAATGTACCTGGTTTCATTATGATCTGTATGTTGTTATACATGCATAAATTCTAAAATTATGAAAATGACCATTTATTACTATGTGGCTCCTAATTCTGTGCTTCAAATAATTTGTTCTTTTTTTTCTTAAAGGCATTTAGTTAACAGTTGTGATGAGCCCTTAAAATATTAATTGCATCTTTTTTTGGTGGGGGATATTGGGGACTGAACTCAGGAGCACTCAATCCACTAAGTCACATCCCCAGCCCTATTTTGTATTTTATTTAGAGACAGGGTCTCACTGAGTTGCTTAGCACCTTGCTTTTGCTGAGGCTAGGTTTGAACTCATGATCCTCCTGCCTCAGCCTCCTGAGCTGCTGGGATTATAGATGTGTGTCACCATGCCCTGCTTAATTGCATCTTGAAATTTAAATTCTAGACGTAAAACCACTCATGAAAGCTTTAAGTTATAGAGAACCCAAAATTAATTTGTATAGTTTGGAAAATATGGCATGCAGGCTTCCTTTTTAGTTTAAGGGAAAAAATGACCTTATAAAACTCGCTGATGGTAAGAAAGTTCAAATTTTCGCCTTTCATTTGGTCTCCTTGATGTAGTTGAACTGGCACTTTCCTTCCCTCTTGGGTGGGATGGACTTAGGTAGAAGTGTTTTTGGATGATGTGGTGCTGGATCTGACAGCACAGCCAGGTCTGACTTGAGTGCAATGTCCAAGACAGAGAATGGTGGTGCTTTGACACCTTCTTCACATCGTTCAGTTTGTGGTCTTGGATGGTTCCTACTGTGCCTTTAGTAGAATCAGTATTTGCTAGCCTCTTGGTCATAAGGCCTTGTGGAGATCCTAGTCTGTTAATCCTGTCCCAGGACTTGACTCCTTAGGTGGTTCTGGCCCTTGTTATGGGAAAAAGCTTTGATACATAGCTCTTAGATCAAAATATTAATTGGCTCTCCTATTTAAGATTGTATACCTTATTATAAGGTCCAGGTTACAAACCTCTTGGTTTTTCCTTCTTGAAACCCCCTCTCCCTTCAACCTCTTTTATTTTATAATCACTAAAGTAAGAACTCAAATTTTGAAATTAATGCCTCTGTCTTGATGCTACATAACCTTTGGTCTTTTTAATTTTTTTTTTTTTTGTAAAATTGCATAGTAGATTGAGTTATTACACACTAAAAATGATGGTTAATAGGGATTTGCCTCCTACCAGCCCTTGTTGATGAGGTTGGACTTGCTGCTGAACAGCAACTGATGCTGCTCTCTTTGAAGACTGGCCAACCCTAATGACCAGGTCCTTTGGGGCATGATATATGTTTGAATGTGTCCTGTGTGACCTAAGGATACCTGAACCTTGCAGCAAGAAACATCTTTTTATGCTAGAAATACAGAGCTCTTTATATCTGAAGCTAAGGCTATAGGCCAGTAGCTCACAACATGACAGTGGCAGGGGCGTGTGTGCACACTTGTGCACATGCATGGGCACACATGAATGCATTACACAAGTGAAGCATCAAGGATGCTTTCCCACAGTATACACATCTAGTTTCTACCCCCTCCTACCTATTTGGTTTTCTAGGGGTGGCAGTGGATGTTTCTGAATCATGTAGCTCTCATCTGCTTTCTTTTGTGATATACTTCAGTCATGAATGGCTTATAGTCATTGGTTGTGGATAATAATAATAGGAAATATAGCTAAAATTATTAAGCAATTATTCTGTGCTAGGAAGTGTGTAGTGGTTTTATTTTTTTTTTAAATTTTATTCTGCTGAGTTAGGACATTGGCTTTATAATTCTACCATGATAGTATTAGAATTTGAAATACAACTTAAAAAAACAGATTAAAATATAGTCAGGTCCACAAATCATCTTCTTTGGATGGGTAAGTGGGGATGTATTCAGTGGACTTTATAAATTGTTCAGAATATGTTGATTATGTTCTGGAGAAATAAAAAAAACCATATATATAGACTACAACTAACAAATATTTGCTGATACTATGTGGCCGATGTTACTATGTGGCACTGTTAATATTTATTATTGATACTTTCTGTGTGGCAGATGAGGAAACCAGGCAGAGCTTGTTTAAATGATGCAATAATCACAATAGCTGGTATTTAACAAGGGCTTACTTTGTGCCAAACACCTTCCAAGCCCTTTCTATCTAATCCTCACAATTCCATGAACCATTTAGTATTATCACTACATTATGGGTGAAGTAACTGAGATTTGGAGGTTAAATGCCCAGTCCAAGGCCACCCATGTGGTGAGTGGCAGACCCAGGTTCCACCAGGCCATCTGCTGAAGTTGCCATCTGTAGTAGAATGGTGATTTGAACCTAAGTTGTCTGTTTCCACATCTTTTCTCAGAGCTAAATTGCGTCCAACTCTTAAAGGGGTTTCTTGTTTTCAAGTGGTTAGCAAGGAGTGACAATTTGTTTAGGTCAGTGGCCCTCTTTCGGGATTAGGTTTGGTCCAAAGGGCATTGTGCAATGTCTGGAGCCATTTTATATTGTCACAACTGGTGAAAAGGTGTTATTGACACCTGCCTGAGAGCGGGGATGCCCTTTAAATATCTTACAATGAAGAGGACAGCACCACCCACAACCAAGAAGTATTGGTCCCAAATGTCAGTAGTGCTGAGATTGAGAAGCCCTGGTTTAGAGTGTCTCATTCTATGTCTTTTCTCATAGGAGCATCAATATCTTTTAGTTTAAATTTATGCAAAAAAACAAAAAACAAAACAAAAAAAAACAAACAACAACAACAAAACAAAAAAAACCCAAAAAAACCAGAAATTTAGGCCAAGGAGTAAAAGGGAACAAGGTAGAACTGATGCTGAACTTAAATAGGACATTCTTGACCTATGAGCTGGATTAATTTTGGTTTAAAAATCTGTGTTTGAGCGGACTCAAACTATCAACTGAAGGGCCTTTCACATTCTAGAAGGTAGGAGGACAACACCTTTAAGTTCATCCACATAGCTGGGTTTGAGGAACTGCGTGGAGTCTGTGTCTCTGGGCATTGTGTGGTGAATACATCTTTGTTTATAATATTTTTTGTGTGTGGTGTATTAGAGTGACTTCATAAGAGATAGCTTCTGCCAGAAGTCAGAACACAGCAGGTAATGTACTTACTGAAGAGGTAAGGGTATGAGTAATTCTTGTCTCATGAGAAAGATGTAAACTAGTTTATTATAATGATGTAATATTTGGGTGCTTGATTTATCATCCCCATCTCCAATGATGCAAAACCTTAAGAACTAAGCAGCTTATAAAAATTCAGAATGTGTCTTTGAAGTCTGGCCTTTCCCCTAAGCAGTTACAAGTGTCCCCTTTGTCCTGATAGTTTGCTGTTTTGGGATATTTCCACAGATCATGGTTAATGTGATCTATGTGCTATATGGTCAGGACTTTTCAGATGCTTATTCCATGGGAGAGATCATAATCTGGGAAGATGGTGTTCATCCAGATAATAGGGTAGAGTAGTGTCATAGTAAAGCTGTAGGCTCAGGCTTATGATAAGCATGGGTTAGTGCTGTGTTGAGAAGAGGGTACCCAGGATAGGAAAAGTGGTCAGGGAGGAGGTGGCCTTTGAAGTGCATCTTGATTAAAGAGAAACTTAGGAGTGGTTCGTGTTGAATACCAGCTTAGGCAAAAGTGTGGCCCCTTGAGGGCAAGTTGGGGAGGTAAGGTAAAAGGAAATCTTCCTTCTCTTCCTCTTCCTCCTCCTCCTCACCACCACCATCTTCACAAGAAGAACAATCATGATTGTCATTTTTGAGCATCTAAAGAGTACCAGTAGAGGCTTTGTGGTAGACTTATGTTAATCCTCACAGCAATGTCAAGAGGTTGGTATTCTAATCATCACAGATAGGGCAGCTGGCATCTAGCAAGTCCAGTGTCCTGTCCATGGCTACAGGCTCCTGTGGGCCTCAAGCAGCATCCCATCTCGGTATAGCTTGGTGGTTCCCTGTGTGACCAGGGGGTGATGTGAGCATAGTTGTGCTGTAGTGAGACAAGTAGGACCCCTGGAGACATGCCTTAGATACAGCTTTTTCAAAAGGAGTAAACTCAGGTTTCATTTAAAGAAATTGGCTCTGGTATTTTCTATGTTATATGAATTCTTGGAAATGTGGTGTGGTGACCTGGAAAATCAGAGAAGTATGATGTGAGTTGTAATAGCCAAAGTGATTAATTTAGGAATTTGAGTATGAGAGTGAACTAAAGACCAAACAAATGGTAATTATTATCACAAAGCTTTGCTCCAACAGAGTCAGGCTCAGGCCCATCTGGAATCTTTTGGCTCTTTGGATTTGTTGTGACTCTAACAGCAGTTCAGCCTTTCCCTCTACCCAGAGGAGACACCATGTTGGGATGAGGGAGTAGAGAGGGAGAAGCAGTGTGTCTTGCTTGACCGTTATAGCCTAGGTTACTGTACACTTCCACTCAGATTTTATACCTTCCCTTCCTCCTATCCTCATGACAATGAATTGAACGCTAGGGGTTGTTCAGAAGAGTAACAGGTTAGTAATACATCAAAAAAGTTGTTTCTTTGTGTTTCTGTGAGTTACTCTTCTTTGAAGCTACTGTGTTACAAGTGATGTATCTAATTTGACCTGGGGCTCAAAGAGAATTCAATTCCATCTTTTCCTCATTCATTTATTCAGTGCGAGTTGATTCACTAAGCCAGTCCTTGACCTGGAGAGGCACGTATTCTAGACTGGAGGAAAAAGCAGTCATGGGAACCAAAAACTGCAGTGAGGGTGTGAAGAACGAAGAGACAGGAGGCAGAACAAAATGCTCAGGAGCCTCTGGGAGCAGGGAGAGGGCAGAGTGAAGGAGAGAACATTTAATTCTGGGCATTTTCTCTGTTTTGTCCCATCCTCTGTCCTGGACTGACACCCTGTCCTTCAAATCCATGATGTTTTCTTCTCTCATACAGAGTGAGCTTTCTGGGAAGCCTAGCAGGGTGGCCACCACCTCTGTGCTTTCGTCCCTGGGGATCTTTCCTTCCTCTTTGCTCATGCCCAGAGCCATGCCTATAATTCCACTGCCTTTTTCTGGTGCCCAGTTTCTTTCACTTCACATTCTTACCCCTTTTCATTTGGTCATCTAACTCCAACCAGTCCTGTCTCTTGTCATATTGGTGTCCAGAAGCATGGGATATTGAAAGTATTATACCAGTAAATACATAGCAAATATATACAGTGAGCCATACTCTGGTGAGGAGCATTTTATCATGTTGGCATCACCTCAGGTTCATAGTGTACCTTCTTCCTAGGTTTCTTTTTGAAGTGACTTCTTTCTTAAAAACATACTATAAAAGTATTGTTCACAACTGACCCTACAGTACCACAGGTTTATCACCCCCAGGAGTAGGAAAAGGCTAAGAGAGGCTGTGACCTTGTCAAACCCTATACTAACAATCTGTGAAATGCAGAAGAAATACCTTCTTTAGAAAGAGAATAGAATCATAAATTTAGATGCAAAAATATATTTTTTTGTATAAATATATTTTAAAATTACAGTACCCTTACAGAAAACAGGTGACATTTCCATGAAAAGAATTTCACATTTACGCAGATAGTTTATTCTGCCTTCTTCTTTTGCTCACTCTCAGATTGCATATTATAGTTCTGAATTCCATAGGGTAATAAAAGCAAGTCAATGGATGTGTCTTACTACCTTTTGTCAAACCATTGACTATTTGAGGCTCCATACACAAGAAGTCTGACCTGTTAAGTCAATTCATTTACTGGATGGGTTTGGAAGAAGAGAGAGCTGCTTCCTGTTAGATCTCTGTGCACAGGCTTGCAGGACTGTGCTTTCGGACACAGGCCTGTTTTTCCTGAGGTCTTCTAACTCTCCTATCAGGGTTTCACATGTTGGATTGCAGTTATAAGTAAACTACATCTTCTTTTTCTGCCTTCTTCACTTTTTCTCTCATAGTAAATAAATAAAACCTTGCTGTGTCCTTGTTATGTCTTGATAAATGATTTATAATTATCTCACAGCTAAAATGTTGAACTTGAATGGTTCTATGGATTTTTATTTATTTTTGAAAACATCACTTGAGAAAGGCAAAGTGGTAGAGGAAATGAACAGTGTTAGGGAAGTGTAGAATGCAGGAATTAGGTGTAGCGCAGGATTCTGTGACAGCTCCTCTGACCTTAGGGGTCCATGGAGAGAGAGAGAGAGAGAGAAAGAGAGAGAGAGAGAGAGAATGAGAATGTGCTGAGGAGAAGCCATTCAAATGAGGCAAGGGGTCAGGTTCAAGGGGGTTGAGTCTAGCTTTATGATGTCTGCTGTCAGCAGGTTGACTGACATCTAGGAAAGCCATACTCAAAGATCGAGCAAGAGATGGGGATACACAAAGGGAGTTTCCATAGAACATTCTATCCCAAACAGGGCAAAGGGATAGGATTACAAAAGAATAAGTGAGTATAGCTGAATCCCAGGGATATGCCTACTCAGAAGACTGGCCTTGCTATCCGAGTGGTGGTGGTGGGGACTGAGTCTCAAGTCATGGCACTACTGCACCAAACTACAGTGATCTTTCAGATCCCCATAGGGCATCAGGACTGGAAATTGTGGTAGGTAATTCAATGTGGCTTCCCACAGGGGAGGAGTGGCAGAAGTTCCCGGGCCTTACCTGTCTATGTCTGTAGTGCTCATTTTACGAGGTCTGAGGCTGGCCTTGAACTTGTGATCAAGTTTATGTGGGTTTGCCATGTATGTCAGGGCTTTTTTTGGCTTTACCCATTTGATTCTCACAACAATTCTATGAGACTGATAAAACTTCCATTTTAAAGATACAAAAACTGAGGCACAAAAATACTATTGTCTTGCCCAAGGATACACAGAAAGGAAGTGGGAAACTGAATTTGAATACAGACAATGTGCTGACAGCCTAGAAATTTCTTGACTAAAGAGCTAATTTAGGATTGGATCCACTTAAGTTCAAAATCTATCCTGTCACTACCCAGCCATGTGAACTTGGAAAAAGTTATTTTAACTTCTCTGAGTGTGGAGAGTTTTCAATAAGGCCATGTGTGTAAATGGTTTGGCTTGTAGAAGAAGCTTGGTGAACGTTACCTTTAAGCCCTTCCATTTTCTGTCCCAGAGAGGTGGCATTGACAGATTGCACCTTGACACCTCTGAGATATCCTCAAGGTGCAAGATGCCTCTGAGAATTTCTTTCAGGTCTGCACAGGCTGCTTAATCATATAGCCTGCTCAACTGGATAGTTATTAATGGGTTCCTCTGACTCTGATCTCTGGTGTCCCAAAGAGAAATTTTATTTAAAAAAAATGGCTAGGAGTGATGGTACATACCTGTAATCTCAGTGGCTTGTGAGGCTGAGGCAGGAGGATCACAAGTTAAAGGCCAGCCTCAGCAACTTAGGTCCTAAGCAACTCAACAAACAGATGAGAAAGGGCTGGGGATGTAGCTCAGTGGTAAAGCCTCTGGATTCAATTCCCTATACCCTTTCCCACCCCCCCAAAAATTTATGTCCATCTACTGAATCTGGTAAAGCATGGGACCACCCTTGCAGTTGTCTGCTTGTATGTGTGCACAACCAGATAGCATGCTTTCCATGGAATATGAAGGAATTTTGCCTAGCACCCTTGACTTCTTAAGGCATTTATCTATCTGATTTCTTTATGAGGATTCAGTTTTCCTTGACTAGCATGAGTGAAAATGCATTGTGCTGTCTTCACTTTTTTTTTCTTTTGCATATTGTTTTTGAATCGCTCAAAGGTCAAGAGTAAGAGACATGCTCAAACTGTTGGGTTTCTTGCATGGCAGGGGTGGTGTTTGTGTAGTGTATGAAGGCTTGAGCCAGGCTTGGTTTACGGACATGCACTCCTACCCCCATTTCACCCACTGCCTTCCCAACTAGCTGCATTCCTACCTATAGTTGGTTGGAAGAGGAAAAGTCTTTATATAGTTGGAGAGAATGTTTGGATTGATGTCATTTGCTTTGTTAAGAACAGCAGAGTCTGGGCTAGGGTTGTGGCTCAATGGTAGAGCGCTTCCCTAGCATATGTGAGGCAGTGGGTTCAATTCTCAGCACTGCATGGAAATAAATAAAATAAAGTCCATTGAAAACTAAAAAAATATAAAAATCAGCAGAATCTGTAACTGTGACATTTACTAAGGTGTGGTCTGAAGACTACCTCCATGAGAATCCCCCCAGCTATTTTTAACATAAAGAAATTCTTGGCTCTCATCCTATACCCATTGGATCCAAACTACAGTGTGCAGTTTTATGATTTTAAAATATTCTTTTCATGTGCTGATCAAACTTCTCTTTGATGAAATGCAGCAATACACATTTACCACCTCCTTTTACCTTGTTCAATCATGGGGCACCTTTGCAGGGCTAGTTCTCTCCCGCTGTGGTGTATTGCTGCCAGTAAGGGCCTGCTTGCCACAGTTCCAGGTGACCTCATTGTTGAGCTGTGCTGGGAGGGGTTGTGGAGCATGCTGGGGAGAAGGAAGGGTATAGAGGGTTGAGGCCTGTGAAGCAAGGCAAGGCTGGAGAGGAAAGCACAGTTCAGAGAATACATGCATGACCTCTCCCTTTCCCCCTCATCAAGGTGGGTGACTTGTGCTCAAAGGAGTTGAATTCACTAATCCTTGCAGGCAGGGAAGGGACAGTGGATTCAGCAAGGTGGGAGAAGCCCCAGGAAGCTCAGTGAAATAAGAATGGGGTGTGGCTATGGGGCCAGACCTGGACCAGGGACCTTTGGAACTAATTAATCTCATGCCATTTCCTCAAGGTGTTTATGGTGTGAGTTTTTCAGTCTAGCTACTGGGCATTTGTTTGATTATTGAATATGTGGACTATGAATATCATGCATTGCATGGTTGAGCATATCTATTGCTTACAAACAAAGAGTAAAATTGAAGATAGTTAGTTGGACCACAGTACCACTGCTAAGAACAGACTGATTTAAGTTTTGAAAATGTAACTATTCCTATTCTAAACTTAGTGTCTTAGAAAATCCTAGAACAACCAAGAGCACACAAGTAAACATTCTAGTGCAGTGATCACCAAACCACACAGGAACCATCTGGGGAATATTTAAAAAAAATATAATGATGGACATTCAGATTTAATGGCTATGGTATATTATATGGACATTGGGTGTTTCAGTTAACTTTTTCACTGCTGTGACCAGAAGACTGAGCAAGAACAATTTTAGAGGGAGAAAAAGTTTATCTGGAACTCATAGTTTCAGAGGTCTGTGTCCACAGACAGCCAACTCCATCCTTGGGGCCTGAAGTGAAGCAGAAGTTTGTGGAGGAAGAGTGTGGTAGAATAAAGTGTCTCAGGACATGGCACCAGCAAGCATAGACACAGACAGCCCCCTTCACCACAGAAAGGGCCCTGTCCCATTGACCTACCTCCTCCACGTCACACCCTGTCTGCCTACAGTTACCACCCAAATAATCCCTATCAGTGGATTAATACACTGATTAGGTTAAGGCTCTCATAACCCAGTCATTTCACCTCTAAACTTTGTTGCATTGTCTCATACATGAACTTTTGGGGGACACCTCATGTCTAAGCCATAACATTGAGATTTCAACAACTATTTGGTACTCTATTTTACCAGTGAGGAAATTCAGGTCTATAGATGTTGCAATTTTTTTTTCCCAAGGCCAGATTATTTAATCTTGTCTCTGTAGTTAAACAAAAGACTCCTCCTGACTCACTGTACAGAAACTACTCCAGGCCTTACAAACAAAAGCTATCTGAAGCAGGGAATTGTCCACTCAAGTGATGCAAGGGTTGAGAAGTCAGAAGCCAGGTCTGGCAATAGCAGGAAGCAGCTATGTTGTCTCTAGGGCTGGGGTAATCATGGACTAAACTAGGCCATGGTGGGGAAGTGGTGCTTTGCCTCTCGGGTGCTGAGATTGTGAGGGGGCTGGAGATGCCATCTGAAGCTTTAGGGGGAGAGATGCAAATACCCTCCTTTCTCCTTTCTTCCTTCATGCTATCTGGCCTTCTACCAGTACTTCCTGTTTGCCAGATGAGTCAGGAAGTTTGGTTTCCTTCAGAGCAGAGGAGGAATAGGGCCTGAAAACTAAGCAGAGGGCATGACTAGCTGAGGTCTGTGTTTGGGGCAGAACTCCACTGGACTCATGTCCATGGAGGAGCGTCTCAGAGGAGTTTCTCAGTAAATTGTAGGTAGGGAGATATCTTAGTCCATTTGTGTAATACCACAACCCAGGTCATTTGTACAGAGTAGAAATTTATTTCTCACAGTTCTGGAAACTGAAGTGCCGGATCTAAGGCATCAGCAGTTTGGTTGTCTGGTGAGGGCCACATCCTTCTAAGGGGAGCACTGTCCCCTCAGTGGGGGAAGACAGAAGGGCGAGCTAGCTGAGGGCTGCAGGAAGCCTCATCCAAACGCCTTAATCCAGTTCAAGAGAGGAGGGTCCTCATGAACTAATCTCCTTCTGAAGGTTCCACCTGCTAACACCATCACATTGTCCAGTAAGTTTCAACATCTAAGTTTTGAAGGGGACACATACAAACCACAATAGCAGGAAGGAACTGCTCCTTTCTGTAAGGAATAACCATATTAAAGCAGATAATTTTTCATATCCATTTGGATAAATGGAATGATGGGAAGGCTTATAGACGGCTTTAATATGGGTATGCATTTTTAAAATTAGTATCTTTTTTTCTCTAGCAATGGAGGCCTATATCTCTTCTCCATTCAATATGTTTACACTTTGATGGCCTTTATATTTAAACCTATACATATAGGTTTAAAAAGACCCATTGGTAATCTTTTTTTTTAAATTTTTTTTTTTAGTTGTAGATGGACACAATGCCTTTATTTTATTTATTTTTCTGTGGGGCTGAGGATTGAATCCAGTGCCTTACACTTGCAAGGAAAGTGCTCTACCACTAAGCTATAACCCCAGTCCCCCATTGGTAATCTTATCTGCACTAAATCTTAAATGTTAATTCCTTTGAGGACTAGTTACTTTTTAGATATATTATCTAAAACCAGACAATCTCATGCACGCATATGCAATGACAGACCTTGCTTTTACTATATTTTTTAAAGACGTTTTAAAGAAAAAATGGAATTATAGTGCACTGCATTTTATTTGTTCTGCCTGACGGGCCAAGTGCTTTGCACCCAACAGAGCTAAGCCTTGCCTTCCTGCTGTTCTAACCGCAGCTCCCCTGTAGAGCACAGCATTCTTTAGACTTGGATAATGAGTCTGATGTCATAAAGGGAGCTTTATTAAAATAAATACAGTACCATATTTCCTTTCTAACGGAGTTCTGATTAATTCCATCATAAGTGCAGACCTGGCACTATTTTAATCCATAGAGGTAGCAAAGGGACTTCCACTAGTGGTACTGAAGGTGTCAAGGTGGTGTTAGTAGGGTGATTTTACTGATGCCTACTTCCGCATGGTATTATATTGAGATCTGAAGAGCTGTGTCTAGTTGAACCTATCTCACTGAGCTGCTGTGAGAGTAATTAAATACTAAAGCTTACCCTGTTTTGAGGATGTTGCTACTTAAACACTAAGAGATTAAATGTTGCCCCAAGGCTACCAGCAAGGGATCTTGAGAGGTAGGGTCAGAATTGGTTCCTAATATCTAGAATTGTGTTTAATTTTCCAGCCACAGGTCTCAGCAATGTGTTTGGACTTTATCTTCCTTCGGAATTAATCTGTGGTTAATGATAGTATTCACAACCAAAAAGAATTTATGTCTGGAATTTATGACTTCCATAAAATACCTACAGGAGTGGTTTCCCAGAGAGGCGGTTAGTGGTGCATCTATTCTCCTTTAGTTAATTGGACTGTTTTTAGTGTGTGGATGATTTTTTTTTTATTTTACCATAGTATGTGAATTATTAATAGTAAATTTTAAATATAATAAGTTCAAACTTTAGATGTTTTGTACCACTACTAATTTTAAAAATACATGTGACTAAAAGCTGAGGAGTAGGACATGTTCTAATGATTATTTTATTTCTGTTGATACTTCTAACAGAGAAGTTGTGGTCCAGATAATGCAATAATTTCTTGAAATATACAGGGGTGCTGGATAATGGCACAAACCCAGATCCCACAGACAAGCTGCAGTATAAAAATGAAGTGGAAACATTCAGTTGTAGGAAGCTACTGAGTCTCATGTCTTACAAAATTGTGTGTGTGCATGTGTGTGATTTTTTTTTACATGCTGGAGGTGTGCCAATGAGACTATAGAGGATATACCAGTAAGAATCAGAGGACATGACTTATATAGAAAAGCCACAAAGCTCATTGTAAGAGATGTTTATAGGATAAATCTTATCTTTTACAGGATATAAGGAAGATAAAAAGCTATTTTATGATGGTTAATTCTGCTCAGATTGCTGCATTATTTAAAACTGAAGGAGTCTTTTTAAAAATTTAATTTTCTATTTTATATCTACCTTAATTACTTTTCTGGGGTTTTATTCATTGTGGGCAATGAATTGTCCACAGATAAATGGAATTGTTGATAGACACTTTCACTTTGGAGCTCTTCTATAATTGAAATGTGAAGATATTTGAATTGCTTTATGGGGACATTTAAATATCAGTAAGTTTTTTTTTTTTTTAATGTTTTGGATCAAAAGCAAAGAAAGCCACTTCACAAATTCTAAATTCCTTTTGTAAATCCTCAATTACTAAAATGGGTTCATTCAGCTCAAATACATTCAATTGTTTTCTGTTTTGCTCCCAGGGAAAAGAGCAGACTGTGGCTATCCCCACTGCTTTTATTTGCTCACCCAACTTTCACAATACTCTAAATGTGTGTGTGTGCATTAGG
This sequence comes from Marmota marmota marmota, assembly GCF_001458135.2. Classification (NCBI taxonomy): domain Eukaryota; kingdom Metazoa; phylum Chordata; class Mammalia; order Rodentia; family Sciuridae; genus Marmota; species Marmota marmota. The sequence continues at coordinate 23,795,179 of NW_026000005.1, forward strand.
GTTACTGTGGTATGAAGTGAAAATACACCAAAACAAGTCATGGTATCTGACTTTAGAACTCAAAGAAATTGCTTCTCATGGTGCTAAATAGATTGCCACTCAGATACTCTTGGTCATGGTAGGTTTGGGGCTCTACCACTGAGCCACAACCCCGGCCCCTACACAGTGGTTTTTTGATATAAAGGTACTTAAACTGCTGAAGTAAACAGGGAACCTATATATTTCTTTCAAGGACTGAAGTATAAGAACTCATCTTGGAAAAGGTTTTCACTATCATTTGGTGCTGTATGTTTATTGCATCTCCAATAGAAACATTGTTTCCCACTATTTGAAATGCAAATATTTCCATTGGGCTTTTGGTTTCTTTTGCAATTTCAAGGACACTGTATCATTATATTTGCTAATTCCATATTCTTAGTATACTATTAAGAATTCTTCATTTTAAGTAAAATTTTATCCTAAAATACTTCAAAGAAAGGTGTTTTTCTTCTTCTTTTAGTAGAATCACTTAAAATGGATTATCATGTTTCTTTGAGAAATGAAGAAATTTGAAGAAAATCCAATCTGTTTTCTCCTCATAAGAAGAGTCCCTGCAAAATCCTTTTTTGAATCAAAGCATTAAAATGGGAAATTACTGATATCGGTTTCCAGTTGATGCCGAAATGCTTGAGGTTCATTTGCTAGAGTATATAGAAAGGTCTTAAGCATGTGTACTTTAATATAAAATTCCCTGTTTCTTTGACATCCCTTGGCTTTGGTTTTTGCCCTTTCTCAAGCTCTTTCGGATACCACAATTGAAAACGTCCTTATCATGTGATTAAATTTTTTTTTCATTCTATTTTATTTTTATTTTTTTATGTATACATAACAGTAGAATGTATTTTGACATATGGTACATACATGGAGTATACCATTCTAATTAGGATCCCATTTCTGTGGTTGAACATGATGTGGAGTTACACTGGTCATACATTCATATATGAAGATAGGAATGTTATAACTGACTCATTCTGCTGTCTTTTCCATTCCCATCTCCCCTCCCTTGCCTTCATTCCTCCTTGTCTAATCTAATGAACTTCTATTCTTCTTTCCTCCGTATATTGTGTGTTGGTATCTGCATATCAGAGAGAAGATTAAGCACTTGGTTTTATTGGTATTGGATTATTTCACTTTATATCACTATATTTCATGATAGTTTCCAGTTCCATCCATTTACCTGCAAATGCCATAATTCTTTTTTTATGGCTGAGTATATTCCATTGTGTACATATACCACATTTTCTTTATCCATTCATCTGTTGAAGGGCACCTTGGTTCCATAGTGTAGCTATTGTGACACGAGATGCTACAAACATTGTTATGGCTGCATCCACTGTAGTATGCTGATTTTAAGTCCTTTGAGTATGTACTGAAGACTGGGATAACTTGGTCAAATGGTGGTTCCATTCCAAGTTTTCTGAGGAACCTTCATACTGCTTTCCCAAGTGATTGAACCAATTTACAATCCCACCAGGAATGTATGAATGTACCTTTTCCCCCAAATCCTCACCAACATTTAATGTTACTTGTATTCTTTATAATTGCCATTCTGACTGGAGTGAGATAATATCTCAATGTAGTTTTAATTTGCATTTCTCTAATTGCTACCAATGTTGAGCATGTTTTTATATATTTGTTGACCAATAGTATTTCTTCTTATGCGAGTGAAGTGCCTGTTCAGTTCCTTTGCCCATTTATTGATTGGGTTATTATTATTTTTTTCTGGTGTTTTTTTAGTTCTTTATATATCCTAAAGATTAATGCTGTATCTGAGGTGCAGTGGCAAAAAGTTTCTCCTACTCTGTAGGCTTTCTCTTCATGTTATTGATTTATTCCTTTTCTGCGAAGAAACTTTTTAGTCTGATACCATCCAATTTATTGATTCTTGATTTTACTTCTTGGGCTTTAGGAGTCTGGTTGAGGAGTTAGTTTCCTAAGCCAATGTGGAGATTTGGGCCTAGTTTTTGTTGTAGTAGGTGCAGGTTCTCTGGTTTAATGCCCAGGTCCTTGATCTACTTTGAATTGAACTTTGTGCAGGGTGAGAAATAAGCCTAATTTCATTTTGCTACATATGGATTTCTAGTTTTCCCAGGACCATTTGTTGAAGAGGCTATCTTTTCTGCAATATATGTTTTTGGCACCTTTGTCTAGTATGAGATAACTATTTATGTGGGTCTGTCTCTGTGCCTTCTATTCTGTACCATTTGTGTTCATGTCTGTTTTAGCACCAATACCATGCAATTTTTTGTTACTATAGCTCTGTAGTATAGTTTAATGTTGGTATTGTGATGTATCCTGCTTCACTTTTCTTGCTACGGATGGCTTTGCCTTTTCTGGGTCTCTTATTTTTCCCAATAAATTCCAAAACTTCTTTCTCTATGAAGAACATCATTGAAATTTTAATAAGAATTTAATTAAATATGTATAGTACTTTTGGTAGTATGGCCATTTTATGGACAATGTTAATTCTGCCTATCTAAGAACATGGGAGATCTTTCCATCTTCTAAGGTCTTGTTCAGTTTCTTTCTTTAGTGTTCTGTAATTTACAGTGTAGAGGTCTTTCACCTCTTTTGTTGATTCCCAAGGTCTTTTTTTTTTGAGGCTATTTTGAAATATCCCTGATTACTCTTTCAGCTGATTCATCATTGGTATATAAGAACACAATTGATTGCTGTAAATTTTATACCCTGCTACTTTGCTGAATTCATTTATGAGTTCTAGAAGTTTTCTGGAGGTTTTTGGATCTTCTAAGTATATAATCATGTCATCAGAAAATAGTAATTATTTCAGCTCTTCCTTTTTCTATTTGTATCCCCTTAATTCCTTTCTTTTACCTAATTGTTCTGGCTAGAGTTTCAAGGACTATGTTGAATAGAAGTGGTAGAATAGGGCTTCCCTGTCTTGTTCTAGTATTTAGAGGGAATGCTTTCAATTTTTCTCCATTTAGAATGATGTTGACGTTGGGTTTAACATATGATTAAAGTTTTAATGTAAGACCAGAGAAATATTTATCAAGAAATTGCACTAGTGTGCTTTAGTATGACTATGTGCAAGTGGTACCAGTAGAGACCTAGGAGAGGACTCTGCCAAGGAGTTGCATATAGTTGGGATGATGACATTTGTTTTTGTGATATAAATGGGGTAGAATATAAGAGATTTGTAATTAGGTAACAAAGCATATTCTAAAATTACTGCTAGAAGTAGAGTGGCTGGGAATGACCATGGGAAGGAAGAGGACAGAACTGAGCCTTGATAGGTGGATGAGAAGCTGAGACACATGTGGGTATGGTGTTGGAGCAGATGATTTTAAGGAGACTGATTTGATGGAAAAATATATTGGAGGACAGTAGCAATAAGACAGGAAACATCAAATAGGACTAAGTGATCAAGAGGTGTCAAATGTCACTGTGCTGATCTTGAACTTGAATTAAAGTTACTAGGGGGCTAGTGTAAGCTTCTTAGTATGGATGTGATCAAATAAAGGGAGAACTAATGTCAATATTATTTCTTCTGAGTCATTGAGAATGCTTTGCGATAGGAAGAGAATAGAATCTAGGAAAGCAGTACAGCTATTGCTTGAGATTCTGGTTTGACCCCCAAGATGTTTGAGGCATGTTTGTTCCCCAAGATGTGGGGGGATGCTCTTGGGATGGAAGGAGCACAAAGGAAAGAACCAAGGGAAGAATCAAAAGGATTATTGAAATTTGGCAAGGATATAGGTTTTGAATATAAGGTTACTGTAAGCATTACTGTAGGTGTCAAGGAATATGCTGCTGCCATTGGAAGAATTTTGGGCATTATTGTGTTTCATATTTCAAAACTGAACTATGGAATTGACTAGGCATGTGCTCTTGGATAAATGAAATTTAATATATTATATATATACTAAAATCATGGGATATACTCACCCTTAGGAACATGACCATGCAAACAAAACCAAAAGAACTTCAAAGTTTTTGTGAGTGCAAGATGTTGACACTCTTAAAGGAAGTGGTGTGGTACTAGATAGGTAATGAGTTTGCTATGAAATATAAGGTCGTGGTGCTGTTCTCCAACTGTCTGGTAGTTTGTTTCAAGGTAAGCCCCAGATCATCTTCTGCTCTTTGCTCAAAATCCCCTTTCTGAAAACAAATCTGGTCATGTCCTATTAAAAAACAAAACAAACAAAAAAAACCTCCTTTTTTTTTCCCTCTACTGTCCATAGCAAGAAACTCTACTCCCTGAGCGTATCCTTTGGGTGTTTCACATTCTATCCCCAAAGACTTTTTTAAAAAATTCTATTATAGCATTATTAAAGGCCCACTGCATGCCACATATTGCATTGTGTTATGCTTGCATGCAGATGGAAGTCCAATCTCTAGCATCAAGGGTCTCATTGTCCAGCAGAAGGTGCAGGTTAGTGTTTGATAACAGCTGGATGGATAAGGTGCTGTGGAAAGAGAAGCATCTAATACAGATATTCTTTCTGGGGGAGAGAGAGGCTGTGCAATTCCTAGAAGAGATGACCTCAACTGGGTTTAAGTAGGAGTCAGGAGGAAAATAATTGAAGAGTAAGGGTGCTGAAGTGTATTTAAAAGGGTGTGTTTAATCCTTTGTGGATACTGTCAATAATTGATGCATGTAGGACTTCAGTTATGCTTACTTATCCTTGGACTTTCCCAAACATAGGAAAGGGAGACAGGGAATGGTCCTAGACCATGGGAAGAAAAGGTAAGACTAAAACCAGGACTCCTCCAGACAGGTCACAAAGGGTAACCTTGTAACTTATTGTTCAGACTAAGATACTTCAGGGAGTGAGAAGAGTGCTGCTCATAATTATACCTGGACTGCATCTATAAACTGGGAAGTTGTGGACAAGGCAGAAGAATCTGGTTGACTCAGGTAGAGATAACTCCTGGAGGATGGGAAGTCCATGATCAAGCTGCTGGCAGAGGAAAGCCTGCTTCTTAGTTTGCAGAGTCCTCACAAGGTGGAAAGTAGAGAAAGGGGACACAAACTCCCTTTTGTCTTTTCTAATAAAGGCATTACTCCTATTGTGAAGGCCCTGTCCTCACCTGGTTACCTCCTAATACTATCCCATTAGGGACTGGAGTTTCAATAACGGAATTCTAGGGAATGCAGAATGCAGTTTGTAACAGTGGTTGTGAATGATGAGGGGGGAAGTGCTGATGAGGATGCCATGTAAATAGACCCTTTCTTTTACCTAGCTGTTCACTGTCGTCAACATGGGTGTCAATCTAGTGGGTGATCCATTATTAAGAACCCTCTGTCCTGGGCATATGGCTGGTGAGATTCAGGCTTTGACGGCTGGTCTGGGAAAAGAGGGGGCTGGTAACTTGTGGGGAAGGACCTCTTTGTCTTGAGGCTGTTTTAGCACCGAGAGAGACAACATTGCTCACAGCCAGAAGAATAAATGGTGTCTCTAGGAAAATGTATCTTGCAGTTACTAGAACTTCCTTCAGAAGGACTGTGACTCAGTCTGTTAAGTAAATTGTCCCAGTCCATGGCTGTCTCTGTGTTGAAAATTAGTAAATATATCTGAGTTTTGTTTCCTTGGAAGGGTAGAATTGCCACTCTTTATCCCAAATCCTGAGTGTGAATGACAAAAGAATATTTAAAAGGTACTTTCAAGTTAACTATATGACATAGAACAGGGTTTTGTTTTAAAGATAGTGAGACTTTTTCTATGCTATGGTTTTCACCAGTATCTTGTAATAAATTTAATATATCCAGTTGGGGTTCAATAACTTCAAAGGGGAAAATTTGCTATTTCAATAATAAGCACAGGTTGACTGCCTACTTTGTCTTTTGTATTAAAATGAATGTTGCAATTACTATGTGTTAATAATCAGTAAATTATTTTCCATTTTCATCTGGAACTAAAGTATTACTTCTAAGCACACACACACAAAATTTATCATAGTAAATAAAATAATTCTAAGTGTGCACGTATATGTTTATTATGAAGCCATCTTTCAAAATGCACCAAATGGAAGGAGAGAGAAGCTGATTGTCTTTTATTGTGGGGCTGACAGAATGTTTATTAATGGCCATGGATTTGAAATGAGCATCTTACTAAATGGAAGTCTTTGGCCAACCTCTGACCCTTTTGTCTTAAAGGTTTGAGAACAGATAATACGAAAGAATACCAGCTTTTTCCAGATGGCTGCTTGCCTGATGCTCCTTTATGTTTAGCTGTCATTCAAATATGAATGCCCAGTGATTATAAGTGTCTCTTTCTCTTTTCTGGACTGAAATGAAACCTTTTATGCATTGTGTGTTAAAACAGATTAACTGTTTGGCTCATCAGTAGGGAAATTAGAACAATAGCTGCCAACTCAATGGTATAGTAAAAGAATGTCCTTTGGGGCTCAGGGGCTAAGGTTCAGAAGCAAATGGTGTATTCAAGTGTCAGGCTTGGAAAGGACAGAGGAGTTATAAAAATAATTCTTCTGAATTTTAATTTTGTAACTACATCTAGACAAGAGTAGTAGTATCTTTTAGAAGCATGTAGGTTTTGCATAGATTTTTCCAAACTTTTACACACTTTTTAGTTGTCCCATCAATAATTTCTTGGAGTATTACCGTGGAAGAGGAGTTAAAAATGATGTGTTCCGTGTGTAACATATGTTTCACCATGAAGGCACAATGCGGAATTACCATGTTTTCTTACCTTTTATTGTGCTACAGTTGTCTTTTACACATACATTTTTCATAAGGTACCTATAATGGATAATCTGAATGGCACTTTTCTAATACTAGCAAATTTTGTAATCAGGAAACCAAGTAAAGGTGGACAGTTGTGCAGACCTGCCTGGAGAGCAAAGGGGAAACTGGTGACCCCTCAGTGACCTCTGTGGTAGGGATGCAGGAGAAGGCTGGAGGCCAAGGGTCTATGGGGGTCAGCCACATGCCTTCTCAGAAGCTAGGCTACTTTAAAAAATTCTGGATTGACTCTCATTCTCAGCAGTGAGCTGTAAGTTGACCCTGCTTTTCCCTTGAATTTAATGAAATGAATGAAGTGCAGTATTCTTATGTCCTAGTAGAAGATCCATTTATTTAACTCCTACTTCACGTGACTACAGTTATACTGTATATTTCAAAATGGCTAAAAGAAAAACACTGGATTTTTTTTGCCACAAAGAAATGAAAAATGTTTGAGGAAATAAATATGTTGATCTGAAAATTATAGGATGCACACATGTATTGAAATATCAATGCTACCATATAAATGTGATCAATTTTTAGGTGTTAATTAACATTAAAATTATTTTTGGAGCAAAAGGCATGTTTTATTTTTATTGTTTGTGGGAAATCATACAGGGGAGACTACAATGAGATTCTACCTTAATAACAATTATGTTTTCAAAAAAACCAAAAGATGAAAAGAAGCTTAAAGAAGCTATTCTGCTTTTTAAAATTTAACCTTCTAGAATGTTTTTATTTTTAAATTTTGTATGTAAACCTTTTTCATGATTTTTACACCCAGTTTATTTTTATAGATGCTTTATTGAGATAAAATTCACTTACCACAGAATTTATTCATTTTAAAATGTACGATTCAATAACTTGTAGCTGTGGAGTTGTGTATCAATTGCCACAGTCCACTTAAAAATATTTTCCTTGCATCCAAAAAAAAAAAAAAATCCCTCCTCTTTTAATTTCCATAGCACTGGACAACCTTTAGTCTATTTTCTGTCTGTGTAGATTTGCCTAGTTTGCATATTTCATGTGAATAGGGTTGTGTGATCAACATTGGTCTTTTGTGACTGGTTTCTTTCATTTGACGTATTTTCCAGGTTCATCTGTGCTTCAATGCATATCTCTACTTCATTCCCTTTTGTGGCTGAATAGTCTGTTATGTGAATAAACATCTTTCATTTGAGGGATATGAGTTTGTACTTTAGGTAATTTGGTGTTCAAAAAATTATCTCCATGGAGTATTTGTCTTTTACATGGTAAGTCTTCTATTGGGTTTTAAAAGCTTTGTCTCACTTAAGTTTATGGTGGTTATTAAAAGAAGTATAGAGTCATGGACTGCTTTGTCAGGCCTGGCACAAAATCCAGTAAAACAGCATGATCTGTTGGGATCTGAGGACCCCCATTATGTCAAGGATCCCAAACCTGGGAGAAATGCTTATGGGTAGCAGCTGAGTGTAAGTGGAAAGGGGGCAATGGTAGATGTGCTAGTGTCTTGTACCCTCTACAGCACCACACTATGTACAGCATACAGTTGGCACTCAATTAATTCTTTCTGAGTCCATTATATATATAATCTCTTTAAGAGGACAAATTTCCTAACAGTGTGCAGGCTCCCAATTTTCCCAACATAAATTAATGCCCTCCAACTTAAATAAGATTTATCTTGATGTTGTTTGTAACTGGAGTACTTAGTCATTTATACTATTTTTGCTTGCTTCATATAATTTTTCTGAGTAGGAAATAATCTCATTTACTAGAAAACTTAGGAATCAGAAAGCAATTAGGCAAGATCTCACTTGTACTAAACAGCATAGTAGAACTTGACCCCAGTTCTTGCAGCTGCAGAACTTGTATTTTTTTTCCTCAAGTATCCTGTTGTTTGCACACCTCTGTACCTCTACCCCTATCTTCTTTCTCTAACTTTTACCAACCATAGCCAGAATACTCTAAAACTTCAGCTTTGGCATCTGAATGTTTTAGTATGGAAACAACCTTACTGAACGCTTTAACTTAAGGAGTTCCACAATTGTGTCCTGATGGTTCCCTCAAATCCACAAATATTGTTTTAAATACCAATATTATTAGTATTTATGCCACTCCCTGATGCCCCGTTTTTGTCCCATCAACATTTACTGCCTGAAGCAAAGTCCAAAACTGCATAAATGTAGAGTCCAAGATCAAGGAATGGTACTCATTTTTCTGTCTTCCAAGTGAGCAAATATGGGGTCAGTTATTTTAACTACCATCAAACAGCAAATGGTAGAGCCAGATGTCCCCAAGCCATGAACTCTAGCTTGCATATATGTGATCCCAGTGATGAACTGCCACCTGTAGGTGACCCTGAATCCTAATCTCCCTGCAAGTGTTGCCACACTCAGTGTGAATATGCTTCCAAAGTGAAAGTACCAAGATAGCTCTATTCATAGTCATTTTATTCTTTGAACTATGAAGGTAATTCATGCTCATTGGAGAAAAAGTCAGAAACTGAAGTATGAAGAAGAAAAGAAAAGTACTTGAAATCCCACAATATAAATAGCACAGAACAAGAGAAACATAAAGGCTTCAGCTATGGTGGTGTTTGTGAAGTGGTGTGATCAGGTGCCTTCATTCATTTTCTCCCATTATTGCTATCTGTTAAGTACAGAAATCCAAATGTTGCCTACAGTGACCTGACTAGAGAAATATCTATCCCTTACAGTTAGTCCTGAGTCTATTATAAAGGGGTGCTTCCAAGAATTTCCCGAAGTTATTTGCAAGTTTGCCCTTTGTCTCATAGGATTACCCAGGTGCTACATTAGTTGAAGAAGTACCCTTTGAACCTTAGTGGGCCTGAATTACATGATGGAAGTTTCTTTGTTGGAAAATTCACACAAAATGCCCACTGGAGATGCCAAGAAGTCTCACCCTATTCCACTGTCTCCAAAGGAGAGCAGAGTCTAGTCTGTTCCCTATTCCATCTTTTGCTCCTCTTGCACCTGCTGTCCTGGGGCAGTGGGAGCACTTCTCCATCTTCAACCATTCATGGTGGATCTTGGGATGAGGTCAAGCATTGAAAAGATGAGAAACAGAAATGGAGTTTGGTGAGGGCTTTGACAAGGACAGTCACTTAAGAGAGTGTTCGGCTGGATTCTTCTCCCTCCTATCATTTTGCTGTACCTTCCCTCAATGCTAGTGACCAGACTATGATATCTTTGTTACTCAATTTGTTTTATAGGTTTTCTATATATAGGATGCTGGAACATGATGGGTTAATGGGTGGGAATTTTCTCTGTTTTAGCCAATTAAAAAAAGTCATTGTGTGAGGCTATTTTCATCATTTCCTTCAGAGACAATAAAGCTTCAGAGAGTCGAATGTGTTTGTGTAAATCTACTTGGATAAAAAGAGGGTGCACTCCAAATGTTTCATTTGTTCTGTCTTTGTCTTAATGTTTTGTGGTAATTAGAGATCAGGTCAAAGTGGAGACTCATATATTTTTTTTTTTTAAAGAAAATGAAAGAATGCTGTGCTCTTGGGCTCCATTTGAGTTTTCCAGTCACACAAAGGAACAGGATTTTATTCATTCATTCAGCAAACTCTTCTTTTTTCTCTTTTTGATCAACTGATGAGTTGCAGGTGCTAGGCTAGATGCTGTGAGCAAGACATGTGCTCTTCATCACTCCGCTCGCTGACTACTGGGTATAAAGACAATTAAGTAAAAACAATGCAACACTGTAATGAGTCTTGTGATGATGATTTTTTTTTTTTGCTAGAGAATGAATTTAATAAATACTTACATTTAGAATTATGAAATCATGAGATAAACGAATATAATGTCCTGGGTTGTTACTCTCTAATAACCATGATTGCCTCCTTCTTTTCTTGGAAAAAAGTCCATTTTATTGTGAAAAGTTTCAAACTTATTTCAAACGTAGTCAGAATTCATTATGACCCGCTCCCATCCCCCCACAAGCATCCATTTTCCAGCCCCTCAAATCGTCTACCACTGGTCAATCTGGTTTCATCTACTTTTCTCTCATTTTTTTCCCCCCGTTTTATTTCTTTTTTTTTTTTCCTTTTGGAGATGCTGTGAATCTCGGAGGAGGGCTTTCTGTGCGATAAAAGAGCCATGCTGAACATTATTTTTCAAATGACTTCTTGTATCCTTTTTATTTGACTGTTCTGGAAATGAAGAATGTATGAACACATCACTGTTATTTGAGTTGTTCAGCAAAAGGACAATAAAATGGTTATTTGACTTCAGGGTTCAAAGATGAATCCTGCTGATCATAAAGGGTCCTTCCTTTGATAGCTTTAGAGATTTGTTTGCCTGGCAGAAAAGCATATTGGTGTATCTGAAAAAACAAATAACAAAACCCAAACCCTTATTAGGCGTCATAGAGAACACTCTCTAAATACTCTTTCAAGTAAGTTAAGCTTAACAAGAAAAATAATTGCAGGGAACATTTGTATTTGTGGCCTATATATGTGTGCATAGGCAGCATTTTCAGACTTCCCAGGATTTAATCTTGCTGCAGAATTGGATATGGGAAATTAACTTGCTTAATTCTCTGGCTCCATCTTTGTGGCACTCAGGATCTTTGATTAGGACATAGTAAGCCGTAGTACTGTGTAATGCTCCTGCAATTCAAATCTGAGAATGGGCTACTTTTTCTTATGCAGCAGGAACTGAGACAATTTTTTTTTTTTTCTGGTAGAGATCTGAACCACTGATGCTTATAAGATAAAAGGTTTCTACAAGTAAGTCCTCACTAGTATACACAGTATGGATGTCTTATACTAATACTGAGTGACCCTGAAAGTGCTTTAAAAAAAAAAAAAACTTATCTTGCAGGCAGAGTAGTGGGAACTGTGGGAAACCAGTACAAGTGGTGTTAACTTAGCTCTAGGATAGCAAGGGAGGGCAGTGCAGTTGTTGGTAAAGGATTATGTGGCTAATGTGTGAATATGCTTTGCAAACTCATTTCAGTCAGTTCTTAAACATCTGAGAGAGGCTGGGGAGTAGGTGATATTGACCCTATTTTACTCTTGAGTAAACAGTTTTAGATGGACCATTCAGTAATGAGAGTCTAGAACTCAAGTCTTCTGTAGCTGGCCTGTGCTGCTGCCCAGAGTAGAGCCACCTACATTACAGATGCTCTGTGATTGTTGGAATGAACGAGTTGATGGATGAGTGGAAACACTCCAAATCTGCTTTTGCAGAGTATGCTTTATAGACCCTTGCTATTATGAGGAGATCCTTGAAAAGGGGTTTAATGGAAAGATAAGTTTAGAAAATGTTATTCCCCAGGATAGTCAGTGAAGGATTGAATATGTCCTTCAGCAAAGAAACCACTTTACCTTTATTTAATCCAGTGTTTAAAACTAAACAATTGTTGATCCTTCCTATCATAGCACATTGGAAAAAAAAATAGCTGCAAATGAATAGCTTTCCAGAGTATTTGACATTTAGCGGTTAAGGCCACCAAAGTAAAACTTAAGCTCAGATCTTGACCTATCCTGTTTTGTCTTAGTTTTATTCCTTTGGTCCCAGTCTTGAAGCAGCAACTGTCATCTCCAGTTTGATGATTTGAACCTCATATTTCCTGTCTTTTTCCTGGGTGGTCTTTTTGTGTAGAAAAACACAAAAGCAAAATATTTTTTTTCTTACAACATGTTCAAACTGGAAAATTAGGAAATATAATAGGCAAAATATATTATCATGACCATAATCCTATCACAGATAACTGTCTCAGAGATAGGCAGATGTAGACTATCTGGTTTCAAATCTCGGCTGTTTCTCTTATTTTGGGCAAGATATTTCCCCTGTGGCCTGGATTTCTTCATTTGTTATATGGAGATAAATGATAGTGAGTGCCCATATAATAAGGCTGTTATAAGAATTAAGTGGAATATTTGTAAACTGTTTAGAACAATTTTTGGCACATAAAATTTATAGAAGAGTTAAATATAGTCATTCATGTGCTGCATAATGACATTTTGGACAATAATGGATCATGCATATGATGGTAGTCCTCTAAGATAATAATAGATCTGAAAAATTCCTATTTTCTGGTATTTTTACTTTATCTTTTTTTTTATCTTTATTTTATTTTATTTTAATTTTTTTATTGTTGCTTGTTCAAAACATTACATAGTTCTTGATATATCATATTTCACACTTTGATTCAAGTGGGTTATGAGCTCCCATTTTTACCCCATATACAGATTGCAGAATCACATCAGTTACACATCCATTGATTTACATATTGCCATACTAGTGTCTGTTGTGTTCTGCTGCCTTTCCTATCCTCTACTATCCCCCCTCCCCTCCCCTCCCCTCTTCTCTCTCTACCCCCTCTACTGTCATTCATTTCTCCCCCTTGTATTATTTTTCCCTTTCCCCTCACTTCCTCTTGTATGTACTTTTGTATAACCCTGAGGGTCTCCTTCCATTTCCATGCAATTTCCCTTCTCTCTCCCTTTCCCTCCCACCTCTCATCCCTGTTTAATGTTAATCTTCTTCTCATGCTCTTCGTCCCTACTCTGTTCTTAGTTACTCTCCTTATATCAAAGAAGACATTTGGCATTTGTTTTTTAGGGATTGGCTAGCTTCACTTAGCATAATCTGCTCTAATGCCATCCATTTCCCTGCAAATTCTATGATTTTGTCATTTTTTAATGCAGAGTAATACTCCATTGTGTATAAATGCCACATTTTTTTAATCCATTCATCTATTGAAGGGCATCTAGGTTGGTTCCACAGTCTTGCTACTGTGTACTTTATCTTTTATATTTAAACACACAGATACTTTTGTGTTACAGTTGTCTACAGTATTCACTACAATAATGTGCAGTATAGGTTTGGGCCAAGGAACAAATAGGCTGTACCACATAGCCTGGAGGTGTAGTGGGCCACACCATCTAGATTTGTGTTAGTACACTCTGTGATGTTCTACCAACAAGGAAATCACCTACTGACTCATTTCTGTTGTTAAGTGATGTGTGACTATATGTGCACATATGCATAGTTGTGTGTATACAATATTACACTGTATGCATATACCACAAAATTAAGTAGTGCCTCATTTTTGGATATTTAGGTAATTACAAAACTTTTACAATGATAAATAGCATTGCAATGAGCAACTGTCCTCCTCAGTTTTTGGAGTATTCATCATTATTTTCTTAGTTCAGTTTCTTGAATTGGAACTGCTTGGTCAATAGATATGTATGTTTTTAAAACTCTGGATTCTCACCAAGATATTGACAAAGATTATACCAATGAATGCTGCCAATAGCCAGGTTTGAGAACATTCTCCTTTTTTTTTTAGTCAACATGGAGGATAAGACATTTTTCACATTTAAAGAACATTACTAATGAAGTTAATTTCTGCTGTATAGATGGATTTAACACTTGTATTTCCTCTTTGGTTGTTGTTGTTCGTGGGAGACCAACCTTGCACGTTCTCGCGACTAAAAGGCTCAGGGGTCACTCCAGTTGAACTGGGCTGACTGGACTGCACAAAATAACCACACAAGAGACACAAATACCTTTTTGTTTGGGTCACTGTGAGGGCTCCTCTGACCTTAAGGGTCCACAGGAAGAGAGAGAGCGAGAGCATGCACTGACCCCTTTTATTGAGGAGAAGCTATTCAAATGAGGCAAGGGGTCAGGATTCAGGGGGCTGAGTCTATCTTCATGATGTCCACTGTTAGCAGGTTGACTGACACCTGGATAGGCCACACCCAAGGGCACAGTAAGAGAAGGGGACGCACACACAAGGCACTTCCATGGAAGATTCTATCCTAAACAGGGCAAGGGGTAATGTTACAAAGGAACAGGTGAGCGTAGCTTCACCCATGGGGCTGTAGCAAGACACATCCATGCACAAGAGACACCGACCCTTGAACCCAAGAAGGGTGGGGAAAGCTCTGCCACATTTCTGTGACTGAGCACCTCAGCACCCAGCTGCTGAGTGTGACCCAGTCACGTGCAAGGTTGGTCTCCCACAATGTTTACAGTCAGAAAGAAGAAAAAAAATCCTTAACTACTGAGCCACGTCCCCAGCTCTTTTTTTTAAATATTTATTTTTTAGTTATAGGTGGACACAATATTTTTATTTTACTTTCATGTGGTGCTGAGGATTGAACTCAGTGCTCCACGCATGCTAGGTGAGCACTCTGCCTGTGAGCCACAACACCAGCCCTTTTTATATTATATTAAAAACAGGGTCTCACTTAGTTGCTTAGGGCCTCACTAGGTTGTTAAGGCTGGCTTTGAACTCATGATCCTCATGCCTCAGCCAAGCCAGTAGAATTACAGGCATATATGCTTAACCCAGCTGAAATCCTTTCTGTATTAATTATTTAAATTTTAACTCCTGTCATTTTAACCCCTGCTTTTCTCATATCTTTTGCCGTGATCTGCCATTTGCTTTACTCCATTGTGTGAATCTAAATTTCTCCACCTCTTGTGTGCTTTGCCTGCTAGCTTATAGATAACAGAAGTGTTTATAAGATACCATCATGAACATCCTACTTACAACATCTAGAAAGAGAGGATGAGGCTGGGGATATAGCTCTGCAGCATGGTTCACAAGCTCAGGACCCAACACCACACTCCCTTCCAAAATGCAGATGATGCACATCAATTGTTGATAGACATAGACATATGTGTAAGTGGAGTTTGTCTAAAGAAGAAAAGTCTTTGAATCCCCTCCCCTACCTTTTTTTTTTTTAATCTTAGAACTGCATTGATGAGGATTCAGTTGTTATCAATCATATTTAATGCATTTGTGATCTTAACCAGTCTTCTGTTCTCTTGGACAATTGTGATCTAGTATTTTATTTACAAAATGAGTTAAGATAAACATGATACTTTTAATATTAAGTGAGTATTTTATATAAAATTATTGAGTTAGATGGATCTTTCTGTCCAATTATTTAGATTGAAATAAGACCCCCCTTACCCCATTGAAATAATTGTTTGCAGTGAATTTGAGGTTTTTGTTTATCAGCCCATTGGAAAAGAATGGAGTGGAGAGCTTTCTTTTAAGGACTGATTTTTAAGCACATTTCCTGGATATAGACCTTAAGACCTATATTTTATAATAATGGAAGTAAAATATTTGATGCATTGAATCTTCTCATGCATATAACCTCGTTTTCTACTCCATTTATTTGATAATTGTTTCATCATTTCAGATTCAATTTGTAATAGCAATGAACACTCTTTAATATTTTTCTAATAAGGATTAGTTGGAGAGGTTAATATGGTCAGAAATTTAAAAAAGCCCAGAGTCATCTTAATGAGTGTCAGGTAATTAACCTACATGAATAGATTAAAGAAATCAAGCAGGCACGCTGATGGGTTTTCTTTTCAAGTTCAAATTTAGAACATCATCTTTGCAGTGGTTAGGTCTTACACATTAGATGGTGATTGCTATATTGTTTTTTAATATATAAAAAGCTTAATTGTGAAACCTTATTAGAACTCCTCATCAAATTTGATTAATTGAAGAATGATTATGATATGTGATAGGAATTTTGAATTCTTATATGTAAATGATATATATATTTTTAAAATAAATAGACTTCCCACAATGAATTTATTTGTGAAGTAGGGACCAGTGCTTTGATATAGATGTCTGGTTCATGAACTGCTTAACTTAGGCCTAGAAAAATTGGTGAAGGTTTTTGTCACTGTTACCCTAGGAATGCTATTGTTCAAATCTAGATGAAACTTTAACTATGCCAGTGGTTTCTGTAAGATTAAAAGACACATTCTGGTAATAATCTTGGGTGGTTCTAAGGTGAGACTTCACCTAAATTATTCAAATTGTGATGTTTATCTTAATGAATTCTAAAAACACATGGAACATTCCCTTTGTTTAATTATTGTGAATCTGATGTAAGGTATTGTGTTTCTGGCCCTCCTGCAGGTGGTATGCAGTAAATTGGTAATCCTTTCTTTTACAATTATGGCAATTTTAGACCTGGAAGAGGCTAAAACAAGAGATCATTGGTTTTGATTCCTCCTTAAAGGGAATTGGTAGATAGCACCATCTTGGAGAATGAGCCAATATCTGGGTTTGTCCATCAGCTCTGCCACTTTCCATTCACTCCTTGAGCCTAAATATTCTGTTTTGCACAATTGAACACACATGAGTCTCCCCCATGGACAGAATGAGTGAGAAACTGCTTGTGAAAACACTTTAAAAATCTGCTAAACAATACACACATCAGACATTTCCTTGTTGCTTTCTAGGTGAAACTTCTTTCATTCCCAGGTAAGTTTCCTCCAAACAAATGTACTTATTATATGCCTGTCTCTCAATATTCAGTCTTTTAATTTTGATATCTTTCCACAAACCTGCCTAAGCACTTTCTAAAATAATAGTATAAAGAAACAGTGAAAATCTGGGTGGTCTTGAGTTCAAGGGGAGTGTTACTAGTTCTGAACACACTGTTAATGCCAAATGTCAGTTTAGGTCAGAGTGCTGGGTTGTAATGTGCACTGTGGTCTGTTTCTTTGTTCCATTGTCACAGACTGCATCACCAGCTCTCATTAGTGTGAGTCGGTATTTAAAAGAGACCAAATAAAATCCACATGTTTTGGAAGCTTCTTGTGTGAATGGCTCTCTGCTGATGGCTGGCAAGTGAGGTCCAAAGGTAAATGACAGATAATCCTTCCACCTCTTACTGTGGTCAAAAGGTGGCATATTGCATATGTCAGTTGCTGATGTTCTAAGTGTCTCAAAACCACTCATTTGGTCATCTGGATTTTATAAGATATATTCTACTTCTCTGGCTATGTGGGGAATGGATAAGGAGCTATTTTAACACAACTTTGTCTTGTTATATTGACAAACACAGTTGTTCCTTTAGTGGATACTCAAATATTTTAATCAAGCTGTAGAGCCAGGATGATTGAAATAAACCCCTCCCTACTTTTGGAAAAAACAGTTCAAAGGACAGTTGTTACTGATGTCAGGTAAGAGACCTCTGATACTATAAAGAAAGCAAATAATACTTCTCTGAATTAGATTGTGGTGTGCCCTTTTTTAATCTTCTGAAGTGCTCTATGAAAGAGCCTTCCTGTTCTGCATACGAACAAGAAAGTTTAGAAGGAATAGCCTTTAAGTCAGAAAAGTTAAAAATTCTGAATCCTTATTACATAACTTGAGGCATCTAATTTATTTTTCTTTTATGCCTTTCTGACTCCTATTTTATTAAATTTGCCGTCTGTCGACCTCTTTGAAATTTTCTTAATTTTTCTGGATCTGACTTTCTAATAGCATGCCTTGTGTTAGACATGCTGTATTTTAGCTATGGTTGAAGTAATTTGTAGGGAGTGATTAATTCATTAGTGTTATTTCAGGAATACTCATAAAAAACAATTCAGTGTTTATTATTTGTTAATTTCTCTACTGGGGCAAGTTAAGTGCTGAGAAGTAAAGTCATCCAGAGAGTCAGTGGGAATTATTTGGATATCTGAGGACTATCAAGGACCGAACAGGACAACATTGAAAATTTACTTGACCAACTTTAATATCTTTCTTATAGATCAGGACACAGAACATTTTTCATTTTCTTCAGAATTACCTGTAGACCCCGCATGCCTGTTACCTGCATTCTGATGAAAAACTCCATTTGACAGACCCTACTTGATTCAATCCAGCCATAAATGCATTTGGTAAAGGGAAAGCCAGAGGAAAGTGAACCATTTGTGTAAACCCAAGGGGACTTTTAGAACACTTCAAAGGGTGAGGAGTGCTTCCTGTTGATGTGAAAGATCTTTGTTTATTTTCCAGCTAAACTTCCACTTTAGGAAACAACTGCACATCTTTCTATGGTAATCCCCCTCGCCTGGGGCACAAGCCAAGTGATACCATCTGGTTCATTCAGCTTGCTCTTTGGTAAATCCCTGGGGGGATTTCCTTTCACCAGATCTACTGCTACCTGGCACACAGTAGGTGCTATTTTCTGGAGAAGTAATAAATATTTATTGAAGGGTATTTGCTTGTTTCTATCCAGACTTGACAGCAGTTGATTGAGAAGACAACTGCTGAGACAATTACGTGTATCATTAATGACCTCATTTTCTAATCTCTGATGTTAACAGTGCTCAGAGAGAATATTTGTTTTGTAGGAAATAAAATCACGTACTTTTCTATGCATTTGATATACTGAATGATTTTCCTCCCCACTGAGCATTGGACAATGGCAATACTTTATTTCAGTGGTATGGGTGACTATTAATATTCTTTAGATTCTGTTCTGGATTTTTTTTTTTTTATTAGAAAGTTTTAATGGCAGCTCAGTAAGAGAATACAATCTGTTGGTAAGTGTTCTCACATGAAAGTTAGACTTTTTACTGATTGCCTTTTTTCCTTAAAGGCTGTTTATCATCCAGACTTTCTATAATATTTTTTAAAGCAGAAATATAAATCTGAAAACCGTATACTTTATCCCCCAAATGCTTTGGGATTTAAAAAAATTATTTACACATTTTTTTAAAAATTGGACCAAAATAATGCATATATACAGGTATTTTCAGATTTTTTAAAAAAAGAAATTCTATTTCTTTCAGATCTGTTTTTTCTCAAGTGGTATCTGGAGATCATCTCTAAGGTTTTGGGGAATGAAACAAAAACATTGTTTTCTCTTCCAAATGACTCTTTTCTAGGAAGGCTTTTCTCTACCTTCTTTGCACATAAAGCAATAAAATTTTACTGGTAAATTGTAGACCAGAGGCTCTCAAACCTGGCTTCATATTAGAATCACCAGGGCATGCCTCCCACTGACTGGGCTTAGGACTTTGGCAACTTTTAACAGCCCTGCAGGTGGTTTTGATGGCAGCCAGGGTGGAAAATGACAGTGGAGAGAGCAGGAGACAAATGACAATGTAAGTTTCTGCACAGCACTCATTTTGTGGTGAACAAACCCTTTTGGTTCTGTTTTTTATTATGTAGATAGTTTTAACTTTTGAAATGACTCTATTTTTCTCAAACTTTCAGGTGAGTAGGAAGCACTTGGGGTGGTGGGACTTGATAAAATTGCTAATCTGAGGCCTCTATATATAGAGCCTAAGTTCATTTTAGGGTAAAGTGAGGGGTAGAGGATCCTGAGTCATTTTGATAAAATTGATCTATCTTCAGAGTTCCTTTAACAGTGTTCTAGTTGACTATTCCAGCGTACAAACTATCTCAAAACATACTGGTTTAATATATACTTTATTATATCTCTTGGGCCTGAGGAATTTGGTAGTTTGGCTGAGACAGTCTTCTAACCATGCAGTGTTAACTGGGGTCCTGGTGATACTCATCTGGTGGCTAGTCTAGAGTGTCCAAAATGGCTTAGTTCACATCCCTGCCACCTTGGTAGTGATGACTGCAAGGCTGGGTCCAGCTGGGGTCCTCACCATGTAGGGTTGGGGCTTTGTGACAAAGCCTCTGAGCAAGGTGTTTTTTGTACCTGTTGCAAACTAACTCAGGTCTCCTTTAAGTGTTGCCAAGGAGAGTGGGGAGAGCAAGGAGGAAATGAAGGCTTCTTATGACCTGGAGTCAGACGTCCCTATGGATCACCTCTGCCGCGACCTCTGAAAGAAAGCCTAGATTCAAAGAGAAGGGTATCATTCCCTGAGAAATAGCAAAGAACTTGCAACTGTCTTAAAACTGTCACTAATCTGCAGAAGGCATGCCTCAGGTATCATATCACAAATTTCTGAACTATTGGTTCATAGTTATTAGTTACTATCTTAATATGGGGACACATTTTCTTTCACTTGATAGGTTTCAGTGCTTTGGGAAAGGTGTATCTACTTATATACCAGCACCTCTTTTTCTTCAATCCATTTTATACATGGCACAGGTAAGCTTTTTGAAGCATGATGCTCATTATGGAACTTTATTTCCTAATACTATAAGTGGAACTGGCTCATTATCTAATGCAGAGGACTATATAGGTAGTCTGGAGTTCTGTGAGTGGTAGTATTGTATAATGGTTAGTATCCCAGGCTCTGGAGTGAGAAGGTCTGGGTTCAAGACTTGTAGCCTTGGGTAATGTGTTCCATCTATAAAGTAAGAATTATAATAGATCGAGCTGGGGTTGTAGCTCAGTGGTAGAGTGCTTGCCTAGCGTGTATGAGGCCCTGGGTTTGATTCTCAGCACCGCACATAATTAAATAAAGGTCCATTGACAACTAAAAGAATATTAAAAAAAAGAATTATAATAGATCTACTTCAGTGGGTGCTAGTGGGAATTAAATGAATAGTATACATAAGGTCCTTAGAGTGTGCTGGGACATAAATGGTGGTTTTATTATTGTTGCTGTTAATATTTTTGTGGCATAGCATTCAAGATCTGTCATGCTCTGTTGCCTTTTGTATTTCCAGCCTCATTTCCTGTGACTATTCTTATAACCCATGCTGCGCCCTCACTCAGTTATCTCCTGTACTGTCTGCATGTTTTTGTCACTACCTTCACTCATGCTGTTGCCTCTCAATAGAAAGTGGACTTCAGTCTCTCTCTTCTTAGGAAACTGATATTACCACAGGGTGCATTAAAAGATTTCCAGTAGATGGAAACTGAAACGTTATTCCTCATTTCAGTGTTATGCATGGTTGGATTTTGTCCCTCCAAACTCTAATATATATATTTCTTTCGTTTTTTTTTTTTTTTAAGATAGAGGGGAGAGAGAGAGGAGAGAGAGTTTTTTAATATTTAATTTTCAGTTTTTGGTGGACACAACAAATTTATTTTATTTTTATGTGGTGCTGAGGATCGAACCCAGCGCTCCGCGCATGGCAGGCAAGCGCGCTACCGCTTGAGCCACATCCCCAGCCCCATATATATATATATATATATTTCTTGAGGGCAATACCTGGGCCTGGTTTTGTCTTTGAATTTTCCACACATATGATACAGCATGCATGGTATTGTACATATTAGTGCTTAAAGTTGGTAGTAGTATGGGCCAGGAAAAAGCAGGTTGTGCTCCAGTAACAATCTGAAAACCTAACTCTGAAAACTTGCTGAAAGTAACACTATATTTCTCAGTGATGGTGAGAGTCCACGTGAGTCAATAAGAGGATCTGCTCATTGTGTCATTCAGGGTCTTTGGCTGATGAACACTCTAAAAATGTGTTTCTGTAATTATTATAGAAACAGGGATAAAAGAAGTAGAGATCCATGCACTGGTTGTTAAGGCTTCTCCAAAGAGAGGCCTGTGTTACCTCTCACATGTCATTGGCCAAATAGTTACTTGATCACACCTATATTCAAATGGGTGGAAAAGTATGATTCTGTACTCAGGAGAATCAACCATTTGTGAACAAGCATCGGTGGCTGCCACGGATGACTTGGTTGTCTCATGACCTATCCCCATAAGAAGCTTCTAGGTTATTATGTCCAAACGGCCATAAAATTTTCACAAGTGTGCACCTCATTAAGTTATAGTATTCAATTCAGTTGAGGCTATACATAATCTTTCATATTTCATTTTGAAGCTGTTCTACCCAAGGAAAGCAAATCAAAATCATGCAGTATCATCTACATTTGTGGGTCTGCTTTTTCTAAATGATAAAGCCTTTAATAGTCTCTCATTTCTTTCATATATTTAAAAATGTGAAAAAGACATTGTTTTTGTCCCCCTACACTCCAATTTGGTTCTTGCTTTAGAGTATAAATTGGCTAGCAAGATATGAGAAACTGCCATTGGGTGGCTGCAAAATAGAATCCTTCACATAGTCATTAGGTTTCTGGTTTTTACCAAATTGAGCATATTTTAATAATTTGAAGTGATAGTGATCTTAGTGAATTGAAAATATATCCCATATACATATAATAATGTTCAGTGGCCCAAGTTTAAAATAGCAACCCAAAGGACATTATAGGGGCACACTATCATACTTAAGAAAGATTAAATCTAACAACATAATCGGGAAGGTTTTGTATCTTTCATAGCATAATCCTTACGCAGGCTCACTACAGAACTGTGCTTTAAGGAGTTCTAAGCAATAAAGTACAGGCACCTAGTAATGTGCAATAGACAGGTTAACATGGACATAAGGATGGCAGAGGACCTAGGGTCATCAGTGACTGGATAAGTTGTTAAGTTGGCAGCATTATGTCTTCAACTGGGCCTTATAAAGACTGGAAAACAGTACTTGAGTATCTTCTTGTCACTTTGTGAATAGTGTGAAAAAATATGTAGATGTTAGGAAAGGTCAGGAAATTATGAAAACCCCAGTGGGAGCAAAAAGGAACCAAGGGTTCAAAGGACCATGAGTGGGTGGCTGTCCCATGAAGTCCCCACGAAGACTGCAGTTAAGGGTGTTGCCTCATATTCCTGTATGAAACCCAGATTGAAGGATGTGCTGAGAGGGAGATTAGGCTGAAAAATTGCTTAGGGTCCTATTTCTTAGGAATTTTAGAGCAGCTGATCTAGATGCCTAGAAGAATTGACCTGTTAATGTAAATTGTAATCCTGTTACAGCTATGACACTTTTGAAAGGATTCGGACACCTTTGGCAATTTGAACATATAAGAACCCTATTTCTAGAAGGATGCAGATCTGTGAATTCCAGTGCCATGCTTAACATCTACTGTTCAGTAGAACCTTAGCTTAGAATTCTGGCAGAACAGGGATTGGGAAAGTGTAGGAAATGGTTTGTATCCCTAATAGTGAACTACTTTGATTGTGTTGGTAATGTCAGGCGATTAGGGGGAATTTATTTTTAATTTTAAGCATTTTAAACAACACATGCTTGTGGATTTAAAAAAACTGCTTTAACACTACTAAATATTGTCAGGGGCAAGGAAAGTTTACAGCAAAGCGCATTTGCTGGGTAAGAAGGTTTGCATGCCTTTCCACTATCTGTGATATGTTTGTATCTTTCAAAACTTTCACTCTGGCTTTTTTCCCAGGAAAAAAATGTCTGCCCTTTTCTTTTCCTCTACCCTTAGTGTGTGTAGGAGACTGTGAATCTCCATGAGGAGGGCACTGGGAGCAAAACTGTGTAGAATGCTTCTTTGCTCTCAGAAACTAAAGCCAAATGGAATTGTTCTGAACTGGTTTGGTCATATTTCTCAGGGTTATGCCTGGAAGAAGACAGAATTAGGGTGTGGTATGCCCTGAAAGCATGAACTCATCATTAACACAAATGAATCAATTTGTTGGCTCAATAGATTTTGGGAATGCTTGTAACCATCATTGCATAGTTAGGGATTTCATTACCCAGGAAAGAAAGTCTTCTGTTGATATCTGTGGGGAATTTGTTTCAGAACTCCCCAGAGATACCAAAATCTGTGGTTGCTCAAGTCACTTATATAAAATTGCATAATATTTGCTTATAACCTAAGCATATCTTTCTGTATATTGAAAATCATCTAGATTACTTTTAATACCAAATACAATGCAAATGCTTTGTAAGTATTTGTTATATTGTATCTTTTTGGAATAATGACAAGAAACAAAGCCCATACATGTTCAGTATACCCCCTGAATATTTTTGATCCATGGTTGGTTGAATCTATGGATGTGCAATCCAGGGATACAGAGGGCATACTGTGCTCAGATAATAGATTATATGCATGAGTTTGGGTGTGTGTGCTCTTTCTCCTCCCTTCTCCTGCATTTTTAAGGAACAGGTGTCCTTGTGTGCTGATGATGTTGGGGAAAGTGAAAAGATTTAATTCTTTAAATTTCTAAGATTAGCAGAATAGGTATTAATATGCTGTGTTTTTTTAATACTTATTTTTTAGTTGTAGTTGGACACATTACATTAGTTTGTTTGTTTGTTTTTATGTGGTGCTGAGGATCGAACCCAGGGCCTTGCAAACAGGCAAGGTGAGCATTCTCCCTGAGCCACAACCCCAGCCCTGATTTTTAGAGATGAGTTTCAAAGTCTGATTTAAAATGAAGGTGTGGAACTACCTATGTCCTTGATGATCTGATTTTGTCTTCCCATATCCTCAGTAATTCCAACTGTGATGTCATTATGCCATTATGTTTTATTACTCTGGGGTTATGCTACTTCTAAGTTATGTTAGTTACAGTTTATATTTTTACTCGTACTTTTGTTTCTAAAGTTCAGTTTGAATGTGGTTAAGTTGTTTTCTTCCCCCAGTAGGCTTTGATATTTATTGG
The DNA here is from genome assembly GCF_001458135.2 of Marmota marmota marmota. NCBI lineage: Eukaryota > Metazoa > Chordata > Mammalia > Rodentia > Sciuridae > Marmota > Marmota marmota. The sequence goes on from NW_026000005.1 coordinate 23,820,052, forward strand.
GAAAATTTTCATTTTAAAATTTAAAGTCTTTGAGAGCATCCAGATAAAATGTAATATATTCTAACATCTTTAAAGAAAACTTCCAAAAATATTTTTGTAAGATGTTTTACAATTGGAAAATAGCATCTAGGAAATATTGAAGTTCAATGTTAAAGAACTATAAAATTTGGGTGTTTTAACATGACAAATATTAACAGTGATTCATTAAGTAATTTATTGGCATATTTCTACCTTATTGTTCCTTTGTCCTTCACAAAAATCACTTTGGTTCCTTAGTCTAATGCCTCACAGGCTCTTTTCTCTCTGGATAAGAAGAGAAGCATCATTTCTCCACCTCCGAGGACGCTAAGAACAGTACATAGCCTGTTGGTCTATCAGGCTACTGCCGTATACCAATTTTCACAACGAAGTATTTGCATAGCAGTATTTATAACATAAAATTCAATCTATACATACTTGATAAAATTATCTAAAAATTTTGAAGACCTCAAAAGTATTTTACAGTTTACACTGAAAATGGCAAAAACTGCATTTTCTGTTTTTCTGAACTGTTTCTCTGCTGCCATTTCTTCAGCAGCAGTCACAGGTTACAGTAGCACCTTCCTGGCAGAGTAATTCTGTAACCAGGGCAGAGGCCTTCAGCAAGAGCTTTCTTGCTCATACTTTGATGTTTCGTAAACAAAACAAAATTCTTATTTTAGTTCCAATCCTGCTTTGGGAGTGGTTAGCTCAGTGTGAACTTAAATGCATCAGAGATTAAAGGAAATGTTTGGGGAGTTTTTACTCCTGGGGTCAGGTGAGAAGTAGCTAGTGTCATTCCAAATGTGATATGGAAGAAGAAATACTTGTAGCTCTCTTATGATACCCATTTTGGAACATCCTATTAAAATTTGCTACATAGTTAAAGCTGACATTTTGAACCCTGTCTGAGAAAGCGGGATACCCTTGTCATGAATAATGCCATGTAGAGCAGTAGATTAGGACTTCTACCTTTTATCTTGCTTTCAATTCTAATGTAGCATTCCATTCTCTGTCACTTTAGTTAAAATGTTACTTTGGAGGGCTGAGTCATTTAGAGATTGCCTTGTGGCATGTAAATAAAAATAACAAAGTCTTTGTTTTAAAGTTGTACTGCCTCTCCTTTTCCCCCTCATTTTATTTAAGATTTCTGCCTTCTAGATTTTTAGCATGAACAGGATTATAATATGCATCACATATGTCAAAAATAAAATGAGGAAAATATTGAAGCAGTCCCATATTATTAGTATTCTTAATGTATTAGTTTCAGATTAAATAAAATTTTGCAATTATTTTAAAATATACTGATCTATTTTAGTTGTATCTGCATATACACATAATATACAGAAAAGCTGTGCAGAGTATGGGAAAAGTATGTGAAGACAAGCTTGCAGTACATAACAAATATGCATTAAATGGATCTTTGAAGATTATGATTCTGTTCAACCCAATCAACTTTTAAACCAGGAGGCTCAGATACAGATCATTATAAGGGCCAGAGAAGTAACTAGAGAACTAAACATCTGTTGCATTTATACAATGGAAATTTTCTTCATTTCTTCAAATATAAATATGATATTTTATTCTTGAAATATGAGATCCCCTGTTTTGTTACTTTATAGGGGTATATACAATAAAGCATGTACTGTTTGTTAAATGTATGATGTTAAATGTTGGGGAGATGATGGAATGCTCCTGCTCAGGGAATACAGGTCATTTGGGGACATACTTTTGGTTTTATAAGAGAAAATGGCCATCTTAGTTCTTTTGCAGCCTGCCCTGATTTTTAAATGACAACAAACTACGTGGCCCAGCAGTATAGAGTTACAGGCTGAATGAGCCTATGGGTCCTGGGTTTGTGAACCCTGGTGAATCATTCGACAGGTGGCCCTCTTTTCTTCCTAGTGATGAATAGTTTAAAACAAAAATTGGCCAGAAAATTTATTCACAGAATTTAAAATACATTTGTTTGTTCTTAGCTTTTTATTAGCTGGTTTGCTACTTCAACAAAAGTTCATGATCTCCCAATTTCTTTGCAAATGTCTATTTTTTTGTATGTGTTTTGTTTATAAAGTTGAATATTCCTCTTTTTATCTGATATAATTTATGTATTTTTAGGTTTAATTATAAAGTAATTGAAGTAAAGCACTTAAGGCTGTGCATGTGTTACAAAGTTTTTAACAGATATTGGCAATTCCACACCCCACCCTTGCCTACTCTTAGGGGCAACCTCTTCCAGACTCCTCAAGGTTTCCTCTTATTTCTTAACAATATTCTTGAATGAGGACTGTGTTTCTTCATTTAAGACATATTCAGTTGATCTATTAGGTATGAGATTGCAGTTATTTTCATTCCTTCCTCCCAGTTCACATCCCCTAGCCTCCCTCCAATTTTTCCTGCTGCATTCCTTAAGATTCTGAAAGATCAATAGTTAGTTTTCACATTAGTATGATGCTAAAATATTGTTCAAATTTGAGTCCTACAGTATTCTTATACAAGTTATTTTCCTGGTTTTAATAATGATTTCGTTTTGCTTGTATAGTGATATTCATTTAAATATATTTCAAACACATCTGGTCAGTTTCTGGGAAAGGACTCTTGGGTCATATATATTTTTGACAGTTATGTCTGAAAAATCTCTGTTCTTCACTCACACTTGATTACCAATGTCTGAAATTCTGGGTGGAAGTCATTCTTCCAGAATTTTGAAGGCAGTGGGTTATTAGTTTCAATTTTAAGTGTAATTATCAAGACGGTTCCTTTTTACTTGCTTTACTCCCCCAACCCTCCCTCTTTTCTCCTCTGATTCTCTGAAACTTTACAATCTGTTGAGGTTTTAATCATTTATTGTGCTGTACATTTTGGAATTCACTGGAGCCTTTCAATCTGTACTTCTGTTTCTGCTGGGGAAACACTATTTCTTTATCCTTTCCCCTCCTCCACACACACACAATTTTTCAGTTCTCCTGATTCTTCTGTATTGCATTTTTGGACCTTCTGGAGTGCTCTTCTAAGTTTTTGGAAAAAAAATTTTTCTCCCTCTCACCTACTTTCCCCTTTGTCTTTTTGTTCTATTCAGTATGGTTTTTCCAAGATTTACTTTAGTTTTCTACTGACTTTAATTTCTGCCATCAATTTTTTAATTTCTAAGGGCTGTTTATTGTTTCATGAATTTTCTCTTATTCCTTTTAAGCATACCTATTGTTTATGGATGGACTTTTCTCCACTCTTTGAAGATATTTATTGAAGTCTTTTTGAGGTTTTCCTATGCTTTTTACACTGTCTTCTCAAAAGTTCATTTATTTTTCATTTTTATTTATGTTAGTGTTTGACTTTCACGTTAGAAGATTTCTCCAAATGTCTGGTGAACTTTCCACCTATTTATATTTGAGTGAAGTTTTGTACTGGCCTTGTTCATTGGGAGTGGCTTTCCCTGCAGGGCCATTCTGTGTCCTCCTTCAACTGGTCTCCTTCTGCTCTTAGTAACAATCCTTAAGTCTTTGTTCTCATGATCCATTTATACACTTAAATTAAGGATCTTATAGAATAGTTCAGTCCATTAGAAATACAATGCAAACCAAAAATACAGGCTATGTGTAATTTAAAATTTTATAGTGGCTACATTAAGAGTAAAAAAAAAATGGTGAATTTAACATATTTCATTCAATCCAATTTAATCCAAATTTTTGTTTCAACATATAATTGATATAAAAATTGAGACATTTCACATTTTTTTTTTATGTTTCTGCAAAGCCTTTGAAATCCATTGTATATTTCACACAGTATATCTCAGTTCAAGAGTTTAGTAGCCTTCTGAGGCTAAATTGCTACCATATGAACAGCACAGACCTAGAGCTTTGATTCAGGTAGGTTGTATCTACCAATATTTACTGTATTTTAAACTAAAAGTGTGAAATTATTAAAAAAAGTTCCTTCAATAAAAATTATTTAAAAAATTACCTTTTAACACAAATGACTTACTTTTATGCAAAAAAACTGTTCAAGATAAAATTTAGTAAGCAGAGTAGCATTTTACATCTTTGCAAATTTCCTTAACATGTGTCTTAATAGGAGTTATCTCGTTACTCATATCTACCTTTATATTCAATCTGTTGCAAGATGTTGTTTTAAGTATGGGAAGAAAATCTGGCCTACATAGATATATACTAAAAGTTCGAAAAGAGTAGTATATTTGTATAATTTTTTTCAAAATAATTATGGATATTCTCCTTTGATAGTACACCAAAAATTAACAAGTGGTACTTTCTTACAGGTTAGTTACAAGATGGAACACAAAGTCATATCAACATTTTCATGTTCTGTTACATTAAAACCCATTTGTGTCTGCCTTATTCTTTTAAGGGATCTTTTATCCATACATGTGTGTATAACATGCATTGGTCATTTGGAAAGTACTAATAAGTTGTGCCAATTTTCCAAATGTTGGGATATCTTATTAAACAATATCAAAAGATCATATTTGTTTACATCAGCATAAATCTCATCAGAAAAATCTTAATTATGGGAAACTGTCAAGCTCATGATAATGGATATAATTTATCTAAATCCTAACTTTTACTTAAAAGTCCAAAGTTTATTATTTATTATCCTTGAAGGGACAGGCTCACTGTGTTCATTTTTTGAAAATGTGTGTCAAATATCTGAATAACTATGTTTTCTCTGTCAGTCAATATTTGAAATAAAAATGTTTCATAGAAAAGCCACTGAGTCAGTTTGCCAGCCAAACACTAGCATGCATCTTTCCCTGAAGATCACTCTCATGGTTGCAGCAGAAATGCTTTTTATTTAAATCTCATTTTATAATAAAGAATGTTGAAATGACATATAATCAAAGATTGAGATTTAATAAAATTAATGTTCACTGCATTGTCAATACTTTTAAGTGAAGTCAGCTTTTTTTTTTTTTTTTTAAACTGTGGACATTCACAAAATTTTACTCAGAATGAGTCATAGACCTGAGTCATAGACCTGATCCCATGAAAGCACAACTATAAAACTCTTAGAAGAAGATAAATAAAAAACAAAATATAAAGTTCTTAGTAGAAAACCTGCACGACCTTGGGTATACCAATAACTTTAGTTCCAACACCAAAGGTACAATGCATGAATTGATAACCTACACATCATTAAAATTTAAAAAAAAATCTGTTTTACAAAAACATTGCCAAGGAATGTGAAAACAAGCCAAACACTGAAAGAAAATAATTTCTTTTTCTAATTGATTCTTTTTAAGTTATACATGAAAATAGAATATACTATCATTTAATTATAAAAGCATGGAATATAATTTGTTCTAATTCAGTCCCCAGATTTCCCCTTTCTCCCATCTTCACTATTGATCTTTCTGCTATTATAATTTTTTAAATTAGTGTCATATATGTACATAATGGTGAGATTATTTTCAAAAGAAAATAATCTACTAAAATATTGTTATCCAAGATAATCAAAGTGGACCAAAATTTTGTACAGACACCTCAACAAAGAAGACATACAGATGGAAAATTAGTATGCAAAGAGGTGCATCACATCATATATCATCAGGGAAATGCAAATTAAACAATTATGAAAAACTGCTACATAATTGCTTGAATGATAAAGGTCCAAAATAATGACAATATGCAAAGCTACCAAGGATGTGGAGCAACAGGAACTCTCAAGCATGGTTGGTGGGAATGCAAAATGATATAACCTCTTAGGAAGATAATTTGGCGGTTTCTTACAAAACTAAATATACCTTTACCATGCAATCCATCAACCATACTCCTTAGCATTTACTCAAAGGAATTCAAAATGTGTGTCCACGTAAAAATCTACACAAGAGTCTGGGGACATAGCTTGATGGAACAGCACCTCCCTGCCAGGCACAAGACCCTATGTTTGGCTCCAAGCACCACAATAAATAAATAAATAAATAAATAAATAAATAAATAAATAAATAAAAAATCTGCATATAGATATTTACAGTAGCTATAACTGTCAAAACCTGAAAGCAACCAAAATGTCCTTCAGTACCTGAATAGGTAAATAAATGGTGGTACTTAAAGAAAATGGAATACTATTCAGTGCTAAAAGAAATGAGCTGTCAGCGTCAAAAGACATGGAGGAACCTAAAATGCACGTTACTAAGTGAAAGAAGTGACTCTAAAGGCTACCAACTGTACAATTCCAACTATATATTGTTGTTCTGGGAAAAGCCAAACTACAGAGATAAGGAAAAAAAAAATCCTGTGGTTGCCTGGGTTTGGGTCAGAAGCAGAAAAGACATAGCACAGAAATTTCAGGGCAGTGACAATACTCCACATGACACTGTGGTGATGAACACATCTATTTATACCTTTGCAAATTCATAGAATAAATGACACCAAAAATGAATTTAAAAAAAATTTAAAAAAATTTTTTCAGTGCTGGTGATTGAAGGCCTTGTGCATGTCAGGCAAGCCTTCTACTACTGAGTCACATCCACAGCCCCCAAAATGAACCTTAATGTGAACTGTGGACTCTGGTTGGTATCAGTGTATCAATGCAGATTCATTGATTGCAACAAATATGCCACCTTGGTCTTAGATGTTGACCAATCAGAAGGTTATGCATGTGGAGACTGAGTATTTGGGAAATCTATGTACTTTCCCCCATTTTGCTGTGACCCTAAAACTACCCTTAAAAAAATCAAATTTCAAAAATTGATTTAAAAAGAAACAACAAAGCAGCTCTGAGTATGTAAGGTGAAAAATCTGGTGACCAGTGACTACCAGTGTAGAGTTGCTACTGCCTCTTTTCTGTCTATCCACAATCCCCAGCTATTTTTATTTTTATGTATTTTGAGGTAGAGACTCACTAAGTTGCCAACAGCATGGTCAAGTTTCTGATATTGGCCTTGAATTTGTGATTCTCTCTCAGCCTCCCAAATTGCTGGGATTATAGGTATGTATCATAGTACCCAGCAACTGCCTCCATCCTTGCTAAGGAGCTATCAGTTTTTTTTTTTTTTTTTTTTCTTTCATGGTTGCTTATTTATCGCTAGTGCAAATTTTACTATTGAAAAAGTCAAGTAATGTGGTATTACTATGAAAATGATATTGGCCTTATAGACTCTTTCCTCCCCTTCCCATATACTCTAAGAACCACTATCTTAGAAAGATTCTTCAATCTTTTTTTTTTTTTTGTACCAGGAATTGAACTCAGGGGCACTTGACCACTGAGTCACATCCCCAGCTCTATTTTGTATTTTATTTATAGATAGGGTCTCACTGAGTTGCTTAGCACCTCGCTTTTGATGAGGATGGCTTTGAACTTGAGATCCTCCTGCCTTCGCCTCCTGAGCTGCTGGGATTACAGGTGTGCACCACCATGCCCAGCCAAATTCTTCAATCTTATGCCCCAGGTATATAACCTGGGTAACCAGCATCCAGGAATAGGAATGAGAAGTGGGCCAGGCAAACCTTATCATGCATTCATTTTTTTAATGCTGACTTTTTCTTAGTGTTTTCTGTTGCTCAGCTGCACTTGGTGTCTGAGAAATTCATATCCCAAGTTCATAGTCTCTTTTGTTTAATTTCTTCATATAGTAACCTTCAAGTCTTCCTTAAGAATTGGGGAGTGACTTCCTGTACGTAAGCTTACATTCTCTGTTTCAGTCCTGGCCTCTACCTTCAGGGCACCTGGTATGTCTATGTCCTAAATCTTTGGCTTCCTTCTGTACTGGCTCTGATATCTGCTACCTCTGCTTTAAGCTGAGTATTACCCGTCTATTTGTTTTCAACCTTCCATATTGTGCTACCATTTCTCAATGGTGATCATTGCTCCTTCTATTCTTTATATGTGATATTATAAATTCCTTTATTCTCATGTAGTGATAGTAAGGGGTTGTGTGGGGAAGTTTTCTAGATAATTGCATGTGTTCAGCCACTAAGATTATCTAGAAGCTATTTGGTTTTGGAGTTTAATTGAAGATAAATTTCTCAACTCATATTTTTAAAAATATTTTTAATTTGTTTTAATTAGTTATATATAAATGTAGACTGCACTTTGATACATCATATATAATGGAGTATAGTTTCTCATGCTTCTGATTGTACATGATGTAGAATCACACTGGTTTTATATATATGTACATAGGGTAATAATGCCTGATTCATTCTACTATTCTTTCTATATTCATTTTATATAATTTCAAATCCTTATTCTTAGTGCTTTCCTTCTCATAGTCTCTGTATGTGATTATCCCTAGCATAATCAGGGGTACCCTACTTTATTTTTGACATTATCTTTTACTTTTTATGTAGCTTTATAGTATCTTTGTGTTTATTGCTTCTAAAAAGACAAAAATCACTCATTTTTATCTTTATATAATGAGGCTGGCTTTGAACTTGGGATCTAGGACATCATGTTTCTGAATTGTCATGATATACCTTTCTTTGGGTTCACTGTTTCCCCTTCTTTCCAATTGCATGTAGCTGTTATGTTGAATAAGCAAGATTCAAGGGGGATAGTGAGACTTTTGTTTCCTTTTGTCCTTTGAAATTTATTCCATATGAACAATTTTTCACTTGCCCTTGGAAAAAATGCAAGGCACATACCAAGCCTCTTCTGGTCCACTTGATATAATAGAATGCCTTCCTGTCTGTGACTAATATAGTCTAGTGTAATAACTGACACTTCAAACTTCACTCAAAATTAGTGGTTATGCCCTTAACCACAGGTCTGCTGTGAGGATGCCACTTGCTAGGTATAATGAGGTACAGATGTCCTCTCTTCTCTCACCTCATATTTCCATTCACCTCCCAGCTCATCAATAGACACACTTCTATGGTTGGAGTATGGAGAGGAGGATTAGTATAGTGTATTTGTTCTTCTTGCTACTGCTTTAACAAATTAACATAAATTTAGTGTGTAGAACAGCACAGATTTATTATCCATCAGGTAATAAATTCTCTCTGGGGGTCAGAAGACCAACATGGTCTTACTAGACTAACATCCAAGGGTTAGCAGAACTGTATTCTTTTGTGGTTGCTCTGGGATAGATCAGTTTCCTTTATTCTCTCAGCTTCCAGAAGCTACCATCATTCCTTGGGCCCATGGCTTCTTCCTCTGTCCTACAAACTAACAACATTGGGCCAAGTCCCCCTCACATCACCTCATTGTATTGCTGTCCACTGAATTTCTCTTTCCCATTGCTAAAAAGGACAGGGACATACCATTTCAACATAATAATAACATTATATTACATTAACCCAATTCATCAGTGTGCCATATGTGCTATTTTTTTCTTCCCTTAATCTCTCTCCAAATGATTTTAATTTTTACTTTATATCTTCATTTTCTTCCAAGCCTTTATATTTCTTCATTTAGAAAATCATCTGATATATTTTTCTCTGTGTATCCATTCAGATTTCTCAAAAATGTTCCAACCCCTTCCTGGGATTCCTCTTTCAGAAACTTGCTGTCCTTCTTCCTGGGAAACCTGTAGGTGAGGGTTACACTAAGGCTTAAGCAAATCCACTTGGGCAAATGTGCCCTACAGAGCCTCCTCTAGAGCTGTGCTGCTCCTTCTCATCTTTATCCTCAGCCAATTCTTGCAAGCTTCCTTTGGCTTGTGACTCTAGAGGCACTCAAATATCAGAAGCAAATTATAAGCATTCCTCCTGGTGACTCTTCTCTCTTCAAGACATAGTTCAAGTGTCACCTGTTTTCTGATGCTTTCCCAGGCAAAAATCAGTTCTTCCCCTTGGAGGACAGAGATTAGGTCATTTTGGAGAGATGTGCAGACCCAGTCTGCATCCCCATGCTAGCAAGAAGGCATTTGGAGGGTTTTCCAACACTCAAAACCCATACAGTCATATTTTCTCCAATGTTGTTTCTTCCAATGTCCAAGGACAGATGGGAGACTGTTTTCTCCTCCATCATTTCTTTGTGTTAAACATCTGTCTGAACTCTTGCTCTTCTTACTTGGCTATGTTTTGTCCCTAGTCTTCACCTGAGATAATAAACCAGCCCCACAGGGAAGCAGTATGTCCTGGTGTGAGCTGAGCCTGGAGCACATGAGTGGAAGAAGACCACAGAGCCTGCACTGAAGCCCAGTTCTGTCCTGACTGTTGGAGGGACTTAGTCACAGAATTCTTCAGAGTCTCAACTTCTGTACTGATCAAATGGTACTTTATTGAGTTGAAGTGATGATCAAAGCAAAGGAATAAATTTGGGTACTATTGCTGTTTATGGCACTAAAACCCTTAGTGGACATGCCAACAACTAGGGTGCTGACAGTAGTGATGTCCCAAGAGTCAAGGTCAGGGAATCCATCTCTGAGGGAAACTTCTTTGGATTAAAAATTTATTTTTGGGCTGGGGATGTGGCTCAAGCGGTAGCGCGCTCGCCTGGCATGCGTGCGGCCCGGGTTCGATCCTCAGCTCCACATACAAACAAAGATGTTGTGCCTGCCGAAAACTAAAAAAATAAATAAATAAATATTAAAAAAAAAAAAATTTAAAAAAAAAATTTATTTTTAATCAACTTTTCCAATGGAACTGCTTAGGAGTAAGATAACAAGCTACTAATTTCCTATCGTGACTTGATTAGAGTGTGTGTGGTCTTTTCTTTTCTTTCCTTTTCTTTTCTTTTGCATTTAAGATAGGCATCAAAAACTAGATCCTTGACATGAGAGGAGACTTGTGAAATGAATAGCAGGCAGGGGAAGGGGATAAACTCCTTCAGTGTTATCTATGAATATCTTGTGTGGCAGATTTGTGCATGTTTGGCTTCTGCACACGAGGGTGAATACACTTGGAGAACTATTTTTCTTTCTTGTTCTAGTACTTTTTATTTCTTCTTATTTTGTGTTTAGTAGTTAGGCAATAGTTTTCTTGAGCAAATGATCTTTTTTTGTTTGCTCTCCTTGCTCTTCATGAGTGCCTTGGTTTCTCTTTTCCAGTACTTTTCCCCTGAGATGGCCCTGCCCTCTGGATTTCACATCTGACTGCCTTTTTTTTTTTTTTTCCTTGGCTTTGTCCTCACCTCCTTCTGTTCCCTTGTAGTTGCGGGCTGAATGTGGACCTGGATTGTGATGCTGACAGTGAAGAAGGCCTGCTTTTGGACATCTCTTGCATTCTAGATGTGTGTGTCCAGCGGCCTTGCTGCATACTGCTGCTGAGCTCATGTCTTCAAGATTCTGGTGTGAGCTGAGGTGTGGTCACCAGAGAATTAATCAGCAGACATCTTGTCATTGGCTCTTGGTGGCAGAATACTGGGCTTCCTTTTTCAGGTTCATTCATTTCTTCTTTTGCAAAAGTACAAAATGTCTGAGCAAATCTCAAATATGTCACTAGTTGTTGCTGGTATCAGTGACACCCTCGTGTCCTTGTACATGGACTGAGTGACATAACAAAAACAATAGCAAAGAGCATTTTACATAGTGGCTCATTGGTTGGGAGAAATAAACCAAAATTCTTGAATGTAGTTGTGTTGCTTTGTTTCCATGTTAAGTGCAAACTACCCATTGCAATATGACTAGTGGATATTGACTTTTAAGTCCACGTGAACCAATCTTACTATGCTGATCATGCTCTACAAAAGCAATCTGATTACCTCTTAAAATTTAATACCTTTGAAATCCTTAAATTGCTGATAAAAAGCAATAAAAGCTAATCACACTTGATGTGCTCCTTTTTAGAAATGGTTCAATTTTGAGTCCTTGAGATGAGAAAACCTTTCTGTAAGTCACTTACCCTGAGAAATAACTACCTTCTAGCAAGATAAAACACCATGAAAGAGCCACTGTTTTTATCTTTGTGTTTTCCTCATTAGGTACATGGTTTACCTTTTTTAAGAAAACACTTTATTCAAGTATGATTTATATAGAAGAATAGTACACATTTAATGGCTACACCTTGATGTGTTTGGAGATAAGTATATTACCTTTGAATTCACCACCACAACCAATGTCATAAATATATCCATCACTGCTGGCAGTTTCCTCTTGTCATCTTTATTATTTTTGTTCCTATTGTTTCATGATGAGACCGTGTAACATGAGCTCTACCTTCTTTGGCAGTTTCAGAAGATATATTATAGTCTTGTTTACTATAGATACTATGCTGTACAGTGGATCTCTAGGACTTACCTTGTGCAAAGTTTGTACCCTGACCAATTTCTCTCCATTCCCCCACCATGTTAGTTGCTGTTAAAAGCCTTTGTACTGTCTTTCTAAGATAACAATTTTAAAAAGTCTCTATCTGTACCTTGTGTGCCATTGATACCTGGTATAGCTAGTGATGTTCTTTAAGCCATCTTTTCCCTGTGGAGGTAACTGAAAGATTGATGCTTTGTGTGTGTTCAGTAAAGTGTGTTTTTAAAAATTAGTGTGCAAAGATAATGTGCTTTGATTTTCCATTAGATTAATGTAGTATGTAGTACAGGGGTTTTATGTGATAATTAGCCTAGTATAGAATTGTATTTATCAATTGATTATTTTTCCTCAGATATGTCAGGATTACTAAAGGGGCATTTATATTTTAGTTCCACGTTTGCTTTCACATAGAGAACAATTTCTGAGATTTCCCATTGAGAAAGTGAATCTTGGTAAACTAAATCTTACTGAAGTCAACAACAAAGAGTCCTATCACAAGTAGTAATTTATTCACTTGGGTTCTAAGAGATACCAACTAAGTGCCATGAGAAAAATTTTAAACTGAAAATCATGGAACGGGCATCTAATTTAGTGATGGTACTTTTAAAGTGCCTTAAACTGCTAGTATAAAAATTTATTAAACCATTAACTCCAAGTTTTCAGTTCTGCAAATATTTCAACATAAATGACACAGATACATTAAAATAGGCTGGAAAAAATAATCTAGAGCTTATGTATACATATATGTTATATGGATATTATAAATATTATAATTATATTTTCATTTTTGTTACATAATTATATATTCTATACTAAATTTAAATTTTTATAGTTCCACATCTGGGAAAATGGGACAAAATGGGTTTAGCATCTAGTACATCACACTCTGGGGCACTGGGAGAGGGCACACAGTGGAATGTAACAGTCTTTAGGACTGAGAACTGCAGGGGCCATCTTACCTTTAATGTTTACATTATAGTCACCTGTTATACTGAAAATTTGTCCATTCATTTCTATATTTTATTTCCAGAAAATTACTTTTTCTTTTTTTCTTATTTGGATGATGGATTGAATCCAAGGGTGCTTAGCCACTGAGCCACATTCCCAACCCTTTTTATTTTTTTTAAATTTTGAGCCAGGGTCTTGCTAAGTTGCTTATGACCTTGCTAAGTTGCTGAGGCTGGCTTTGAACTTGGGATCCTTCTGCCTCAGCCTCCTGAGTTGCTAGGATTATAGGTGTGCACCGCACCTTGCAGAAGATGACATTTGTTGAGACTCTAGTTACAGTTGTATTCCAGATCTCATTTGGTGCATAACAGCACTTTCTGGATTTTCAGTTCTTGTTCTAGAAAAAGAAATCTTTATTTATTTATTTTTTTTGCTTGTTTGTTCAACTCTAAATTCTGAGTGACTCTCCACAGTTTTAATTCTTCAATGACCAGTGACTATTTTATAAGTCCTACCACTGTTTTTCAGTGTTACCTCTTTCATGTCCAGTCTTCATTTTCTGTTTTGTCCTCATTTCCCTCTTATATTAACTAAAAGACTACTAGCATTACTAGAAGCAGGTACATTTGGAAATTCTTTCAGATTGCCATGATTGAAAGGAGAAAACCAGAAGGAAGCAGTGAGCTTCGATTTTATTTTGTTCTAGTGCCAGATTTGCTTTAAGTCCCTTGGAATACCTGCAAAAGTCCATCTGCCTGTTAGTTGAACTTCCCTTCCTGCCTACCACTGCGGATCCAGCCCAGCACCTTATGATCCTTAGGCAAGGGCTCTACAACCAAGCCACACCACCAGCCCTATTTTCATTTTTAAAGCCCCTGATATTCCATTATTGTGAAAGAATGCTTACTATGGTGCAGGAGTCTTCGGTAACCCTTGTAGCTTCCAAAAGCTCTTTGAACACTTAAATATACACACTTCTTTCTCTGTCTCCAAACTGCCACCCCTATTTATACTCATTCATCCCCAATCTCTCCAAAGAAATTGCTTAAAAATAGCTGGCTATAAAATTTTGGTGTAGAGTTGTAAAAGAGCAGAAGTTCTATCCATTGACTCTGACAGGTCAAGTACTTGCAGAAGGGGAAAACAACAACAAAAAACCTTCAAGTTGTTAGCAATTCTGATAAAGGGTCAGCTTTTTAATACAAAAGCTGAAAAGGGGACAGAAGACAAAGATTAAAAAATCTTGAAATTTGCAGAGAGAACAAAAAGAGAATTTCAGTATTTGGTAACAATTCAGAAATCAGGATACTCCAAGTTACTTTAGGAAAATACACCCAATGGTTTGGAGGAGGCTCTACTTATTGTGGTCACTCAGGGATCCAAACTGGCAAAACTCCACCTTGGCATAGCTGTTTCCAACATGGAGGCAGGAAAAATACTAAATGGAATGATCTATTCCATCCTTGATCTTATGGGCAGTGGCACATATCATCTGTTCATGGTTTGTTGGTCAAAGTAAGACAGTCCTGTATCTTAACTTCTAAAGAGATAGGAGGTATGCTGTTCTTGGGTGCTGAGAAGGAGGTGAACTGGAACTTTTTTGAACAGGGCCAAAAATATACCCTAGGTAGAATGATGAAATAATTACTACATGTATAGAAGTAGGAGAAGGTGTTCCATCCAGGTCTGAACTCGGGGGACACTTGCATAAGGTAACCAGTAAAAATCATGTGTGGGGTGCACACTGTACACTTAACACTGTGTTGTATTAGACATACAGGACATTTGAGCCCAGGTATAACAGAGAAAGATATATTCTCCTGGCAATGATGGTGGCTTGCTATGGCAAGGAATCTGTATTTTGGTGTATCTGAAATTTTTAGGGGAACAGAAAGGAAAATAGGAAATTTGAAAGAATTCTGTAGGTTATTCTGAATGCCTTTTCTTATGTTGAGAGACTTTGATATGCACTTACAGCAAATTATAAATTCAGTACAGTTTTAACTATTTAGAAATGTGAGCACCTGTGTTTTACTGTAGCTTAACGAACACTCTGGTGTTTTGCACGTCAAAATAAATGGCATGCCAAGCTTATATGAACCTTTGTGTTTGGTTTTTATTTCTTGAGAATTTGAAAAGACTCCAGAATTCAATAGCACACAGTAAGAATTTGTTAAGTATTTTGTGAATGGATTGCCGAAGACTACTAGTGCACTAATGTGAAAGGATGTACCATCCCATGGGCAGGTCAAGATAGCTAAAGGAATATTCACAGCTAGAGGGGGTGAATATTAACCATCAAGAGGTTGAGTTAGGAGGCAAGAACTTCCAAAAAAGTGAGGGTTGTCTGTGGATGTGTAAATATATATTTTCCCTTTGTGCTAAGCTCAGTACTGAGTAGTTTGGTCTTGTTTGACACTCAGTACTTCAGACCTGGCTGGACCACCTTTTCTTGTCTTCCACAAACTCAGGCATTATTTCACCATACTATATGGTTGATATTGGCACTGTTCACAAATGGTCCAGTTCTCCTCCTCCCCAGCACACAATAGCTGCAGACTTCCTGCTCCTTTAGAAGTCAGGATGCAGAGCTGTGACTTACTTTGGCTAATGAAACATGAACTGTTCAAAGTCACATTATTTCATTTAGTTCTTGCTCCCAGTATGCCTTTACAATCATCTCGAACCCTATAACTTAATAATTCCAGAAACTTATCTCTGTCATAATGATGTTTTTTTTTCCTAAATAATACAAACTAGTCCCAAATTTCCAATTTATAATCCCCCTGAATTAATTTGATTGTGCCCAATATACCTTGGGAATACAGAAGTAGAATAAAATTTAACTTGTGGCCTTTCACATTTTAATGTGACCTTTTTCCATTTTTAATCTTAATATTGGCTCATTTTAAATTTTCCTATAGATAAATAAGCATATTTCACTTTCCTTTTTTTTTTTTTTGTTTTGAACTATGAAGAAACATTTCTAGAAACATTTTATGTACTTTTTCCTAAATGTCTGTATATCCCATGTCCCCCATTGTTTCAAGGTAAGGCTTTCTTTGAGTCACGGGAGAAAAGGGAAAAATTATTCAGCATTCCATTTAAGTTTGCTTTGCTTTGGGTAGGGATGCTGATATTTATAGTCAGTTTTCAGTAAGATCTTACATTGTTAAGGTGTGCCTTACCTGAGTTGACTACCAAATACTTTTGTGTTTGAAATTATTAATTTGTGCAATCATTGTGCTAATCTTAATTCACCTCTTGCTCCTTTATCAGGAAGAACTGGTTATTTAAACTCTGACAAAGTTTCCAGCATTTCTCTCTAAAGCAGTTGGGTGCACAGGATACAAGTACACTTATGTCTTCAAATGCATGGTGATGCTTTGCAAGGGGAATATTCAGTGAGAGCCTATTCTGAGATCCTCTGATATGCCCTGAACAGAAATCCTTGTTTAGGTTCTCCATTTCTAATGAGCAAGACTGGACAAGGGGAGCATGCCTCTCACTTTCCTGTCTTCCCAGTACTTTGTGTGTGATACTCACTGACCTGAAAGAACTTGCCCTTACATCTTTTCACCGGGAATCCTGCATGTCCTTCTTCAAGGGCCACTCAAGTGCTACTTTTCCCACAGGGCCTAGCTCCAGCCTGTTGATCTCTTCTCTGACTACCATGACACTCCCATATTTTCTTCTATGGTATTTGCTATTGAGTATGTAGAGCTCATTACCTGTATGTATAGACTACTACATACAACTCTCCTCTCTATCTTTGAGATAAAAATCACAATTTTGAGTTTTTGTGTATTCTGGTTGTTAGGTTAAATGTGTCATATAAATTATCTCATTTACTCAGAGAATTAGATGATAATATTAACATTGTTTATTTTACATTTCTATTTATATATTTACAGCTTTTGTAATGCATATTGTATTTATCATGGACCTGACATCATGTGGATGGCATAATAGTTATGAAGAACTTAAATTACGTGTCCAGATGGTGGAGTGGTGGTCAAGCCAGTTTATGAATTCAGACTATCCAACTCTAACCTTAATCACTACTCTAAATTTCATCCTGTTGTTCTACAAAAACTTGATACAAGCTGGGTGCATGGAGTATGCCTGTAATCTCTGCCACTGGGGAGGCTGGGGCAGGAGGATTCCAAGTTCCAGGTCAGCCTCAGCAATTGAATAAAGCCCTGTCAAAGAAATTAAAAGGGCTGGGGATGTAGCCCAGGGATTAAGAGTCTTTGGGTTCAAACCCCAATTGAATACACAGACTTGCATATAGTCGAGTATCCACATGTTTGAATTATTAGGAGACCTCGTCTTATGTTTAGGAGCTAGTAGATAGACTTTGAGGCTAAAATTTGGAATATGCATAAAGGTCTGTTAAAATGAATATAGGTAGTTTGATATATTTTCTTATGGTGTATGCCTCTTTCATTTGCTTAGGCAGTCCTTGTTCTAACATGATAAGACTACAAATTGGTTCTTCAATTCTGAATAACTAGAATGCAAATTTGTGCATTTTTCTTATTGCATTATAATAATAGTTTCTAGCTATATTCTTAGAAATAATTATAGATTCGTAGGAAGGATTTAAAGATATCACAGGGAGGTTCCTCATACCATTCATCTGGTTTCTTCCACTGGTTTTCATAGAGTACTACAATATCAAAACCAGGAAATTGGTATCTGTATGAAAAGAGTACAGCTCTTGTCATTTAATTACTGTGCATATTTGTGAAGTAAGCTACAATCCATATAAAGGGTCAGGCATGCCTGTAATTTCAGCATCTTGGGAGGCTGAGGCAGGAGGATCCCAAATTCAAAGCCAAACTCAGCAATTTAGTGAGGCCCTAAGCAACTGAGTGAGAGCCTACCTCAAAACAAAAATAGAAAAAAAGGGATGGGGATGTGGCTTAGTGGTTAAGGACTCCTGTTTACAATCCCCAGTCCCCTCCCCCCACATAAAAGACTGTTTCATCACCACAAAAACCTCCCTTACACTACCAATTTATAGTCATACCAATATCCATCACCCCCATCATCCCTTTTCCCTGACAAGCAAAATTGTTTTTATTTCTATAATTTTGTGTATTCAAGTATATTGTTTAAATGGAATTATGTAGTACACAACCTTTTGAGATTTTTAGTTCAGCACAATGCTCTTGAGATACGTCTAACTTGTTGCCTATATTGATAATTCTTTCTCCCCCCCCCCGTTTATTATATTAAAAACATGTAACATGAGATCTACCCTCTTAACACATTTAAAAATACAATTGTGTTACCCATAGGCATAATGTTGTATGATAGCTCCAGAACTTAATCATCTGATGTAATAATTTGATGCCTATTGAACAGCCTCTCCTTTTCCCCCTCCCTCCTGATCCCTGACAGCCATGGTTCTTCCCCCTGCTTCTATGTGCTGGACTACTTCAGATTTCTCACATAGGTGAATCTTGTCCTTCTGTGAGGGCTCAGTTCACCTAGCATAATGTCCACAAGATCCACACATGCTGTCTCTGATGGCCAGTTCTCCTTTTTAGGGCTGAATAATACAGTCCATTGTAAGTATCTATCACATTTTCTCTATCCATTCATTTTTCTGTTTTCATTTAGAGTGAAAAAACAACCTGGAGAATGAAAAAAATATTTATAAACTATGCATTTGATAAGGGCTTAAACCCAGAATATTTAAGGAACTGCCCCAACTCAGTGAAGGAATAGTAGAAATCATCTGAATTTAAAATGAACAAAGGAACAAACACAGATTTCCCTGAAAAAGATGTACAAATGGCCAGCAGGTGCATGAAAAGATGCTCAACATCAAAGCCATAATGAAACATCATCTCAAACCTTTTAGAATAGCTATTACAAAAAACAGTGGAGAAATTTGAACCCTTGCATATTGTTGGTGGGAATGTAAAACTGGTACTGCTACTGTAGGAAACAGCATGGATATTCCTCAAAAATTTTGAAAATAGAAATACTATATAGTGCAGCAATCTCACTGCTGAGGATCTAGCCAAAAGAATTTAAGTCAAGATCCTAAAGGGATGTCTGTACTTGTGTATTCATTGCAGCATTATTCACAATAGAGAGATAAGGTAACATATTTCTTTTTTATTGCTAGGTGGTATTCCATGGCATGGATATACTGCAGTTCATTTAACCATTCACCTACTGTAGGGTATTTTGATTTTTTTTTATGGCTTTTGGTTTTCACAAACAAACTCTTGTAAGCAATCAAGTATTGTATGTAAACAAATCATGTAAATTTTATTTCTCTGGGATAAATGTCTAGGGGTTTGATCTCTGGGCCATATGTTAATATGCATAAATCCTGTTAAAGTGAGTATATTTATGTTTGGTATTTTTATGGTGTATTCACATATGTTCCATGCAAATCTTTAGTTTTCTGAAAAAACTACCAAGGTGTTTTTTTTAGAGTAGCTGTACCATTTTACACTCTCACCAGCAATGTAATGGAATTCACAGTTTCTACAATGCACCAACATTTGGTATTGTCACTTTTTATTTATTTTTAGTAATTAGAGTGACTGTATAGTGATCTGTCATTGTGGCCTTATGGCTAGTGACTGTGAACATTTTTTTCCAGGTGATGATTTTGCTTTCAGTGAAATATTCATGTCTTACATCCATTTTTAAATTGGATTTTGTTTTTACTGTTGAGTTTTGGGAATTCTTTATATGTTTTAGACAAGTCCTTTGTCAGATACACAGTTTGCAAATATTTTCTTCCACTCTGTAGTTTGTCCTTTCATCCCCGTTTTTGTTTATTTAAGAGATAAATGCATCCTTTTGCCAGGGCAATAGTTGTGGGATTCAAATAAAACAAAAGTAATGATAAAAACATTGAATGCTGCCAGGTCTGCATGCCCTCTACGCTCAGATGTTCACAGGCAGCTGTGGCAGAGGAAAGACTGCCATCTACTGAAGCTAGGGCATCTGCTTTCTAGCACAGCAACTCCAACCAGATGGGGGCAAGGGACATGCTCCTTTGGGATGTAGCTGGGGAGGGCCATGTACCATTATTATAGAGAACATTACTGTTGCTACTTAATAGAAAATCACCACGGATCCCTGCCAGAATGGGAGATTATTGTTGACTTAGTATACTAAGTCTCTTGATAAAGCACCAGCAAGGAAGAGAATCTATAAAAGACATGACATTGGTACCAGCTGATTTCACTCATCTTTTGCCTGTCTCAGCTTTGTTCGTTCCAAGTAATTAAATCCTTCTGTCTAATTAAAGCAATACACTGCTATTAGCTTTCAGTGTATTTATAACACATGCCTTGTAAGACATTTTCAATGAAGACTGATCTAACCTTTGTTTTTGAACAGGTTATTTTATAGTTTTAGCTTTTATCTGTGGTAGGCTCGTTTCATAGGGGTCTTTTTTCTGCATAACATAAAGAAAAATTTCCCCAGAGTATAAAGAAAATATATTCCTTTAGGAAGAAGTATATGAGGATGTACTAATGTATCATTTATAGCTGTTTTACCTAATTTTTCCTGTAACTTTTTCATGTTGGAGAAGCTATAAATGTGCTTAAAATTACAAAATTTAGATTGAAATTAGTTCAACTAGATATTCAGAATATGCTGTTTTAAATTACCATGGAGTGGAAAATCCTAGTTTTCTATGTGTGAGGTAAATGGCAGGTTTACTATTTTCAGCATGAAGGCTTGACAGTTTTTGGAAAAAATGTAAGTACTAACATTTCTTTTACTTTAGTTTTATAGAAATATTTATAAATTGCTAAGTGGACAATTAGAAGTAGTGGTCCCTATAGATGCACAATTTGCGAAAGTTTGGATGAATATCTGGGTAGCAGATTTTTATCTGAGACATCCTCATGCAACTAGAGAGGGGCCTGATACCACATCAGTGCTTTGCAAATCAGTCTTCAGCTTAGTATCCTTTTCTCCACAGAAGTATTCCAGGGAATATGATTTTTAAAATTAAACGAAATTGTCATTTAGACTTAGTGGTGGGGGGATTTGTTATTGGACCTTCTCGAGCATGTTAAGGTCCCTTATATAAATTGGCAAAATATTTGCATGTAACCCCCAAACACGCTTTAAATCACCTCTGGATTATTTACAATGCCCAATACAGCATTAATGTCAAGAGTTGTTGTACTATAATGTTTTGGGAATAATGATGAGGAAAATGGCTGTGTACTTGTCCTTTCATTAGCTAAGATCTGACAAATGTGCATTTGTAATCCAAACAGCTAACAAGATTCAGAGCATTATCATCATTTCAGAGTTTACTTGTGCTGCTTCATAATTGGTATCCATCTTCCAGAAATAAGTTTGCCTGTTCCAAAAATCCATAGAAAACTAGTCATGCAGTGCATACCTCTATTCAGTCTAGTATTTTTGAGATCCTTCCATGTGGTCACTAGTAACAACAGTATTTTCTGTTGATAGACACTGTTTCCTTGTGAATATACTTTGAATATATCCTCCTATTAATGATCACCTGAGATTCCAGGTTTTTATTCCCAAGAGTAAAATTTAAAGATTTCATTTAACATATACAATTAAAACATGTTAATAAGAAATTAAAACTAAAAAACATTTAAGACCATTAGCCCCACCATTTGTGTATAGTTATTTCTTAACAACTGCAATCTGGGAAACTTTAATATTTGAACATGAATTGTATAATCTAGATTTTGGGGTCTATACATAACATTGTTCCCTTGAGCAAAGTTTTGGACTTTGATTAGTAACTGTCATTCCAAGACCAAAGGAAGTATTCACCTGGCCTGCTTCCGCTTACCCCTCACTTTCATCCTAGGGCTATCATCTTAGAAACAGTACTATAAAGTCTGTATATAATGTTTGTAGGCCTGGACCTAAATTCTGTTCATGTATTTTTACTTTTTAGAAAAAAAAAAAACTATAGTTTTATTCTGTCAAACACGTTCTGGCAGGGCATTTGGTGGTAATGGCACTGGGGAAATAAGGTTAGCAAACTTTTTGCTGAAATTTCTTATATGCCATAAGGATGATCAATAAATTCTTAAACTTGAAGAAAAACAAGAAAATAGATCTTTTTAATGGTTTTGAATTTCTTTGTGCTTATTATTTTCCTACATCATCATGATCACTTGAAAAGCATTCTTAAGTCAGCAGATAGCAACTGCACAACAGCAAGTGAACAACTGTCTTCAAAACTCTTCAGTGAGAAGAGAGTGAATACACTAGAAGATGAAAAGATCACCCATGCTTATCGATTGGGAGAATTAGTATTGTTAAAATGGCCATACTACTGAAATTGATCTACAGATTGAATGTAATTCCTATAAAAATACCACGTTATTCTTAACAGAACTAGGAAGAAAACAATTCTAAAGTTTATATGGATGCTCAAAAGTCACTGGATTGCCAAAGAAATCCTAAGGAAAAAGAGCAATGCTAGAAGAATCATAATACCTGATTTCAAAATACACCATAGAGCCATACTAACAAAAACAGCATGATATTGACATTAAATCAGACGTGTATACCAATGGAACAGAATAGAGGACTCAGAAATAAACCCATAAAGCCACATGATTCTCAAAGAAGTTGCCAAAAACATACATTAGAGCAAAAGCATCCTCTTCAACAAATGGTGCTGGGAAAACTGGAAATCCATAAGTGGTAAATTGAAACTAGACACCTATCTTTCACCCTGTAAAAAAATCAACTCAAAATGGATAAAGACCAAAATGTAAGACCCCAAACTCTGTAAATACAAGAAGAAAATATAGAGGAAATACTACAAATATTGGTACAAGCATGGATTTCCTGAACAGGACTCCAACAGCTCAGAAAATAAAAGCAAGAATTGACAAACGGGATCACTTTAAATTGTAAAGCTTCTGCACAGCAAAGGAGAAAATCAACCGAATGAAGAGTCAAAGGATAGAATGGGAGAAAATCTTTGCCAGTTATTTATCTGACAGAGGATTCATATCTAAACATAAAGAACTAAAACAAAAGAACAAATAATCCAATAAAATGGGCAAATAATCTGAATAGACATCTCCTAAAAGGACAAATATACAACATTCAAAAAAATGCTCAATATTTTTTAGCCATCATGGAAGTGCAAATCAAAATTCATTGCGATTGTATCTTACCCAAGTTATGCCATTTGCAAAAAAAGGATGAAACTCGAGGACATCATGTTAAGTGAAGTAAGTCAAAACACAGACACAAGATATCAAGTGTTTTCTCAAAAATATAAAGTTCAACAAAAACATAACCCTGGAAGTAGAAGGGCTATTGAGTTGGGAGAAAGAGACCAGGGAGGGTGGCATGAGGCAAGGCAGTACAGAAGGGAGGGAGGATTTGATCAACGTATGTTATCTGCATGTATGGAAACATCTCAGCAAAACCAATTAATTTGTATTATTAACAAGCATTAATAATTGTAAGAAAAGAAAACTTAAAATAATAAAAATCATATCAGGTACTTGAATTGGAGTTGGAGGAGAGGTTGGGGAGGAAAGCAGATACTCTGCAGCTGTAGGAGGTACATAAGCCTGGGTTAGGTGTTGGCTTCACTAACACCACATGTAATCTGTAAGAACTTGAGAGAGATAATAATCGGTAAATATTCATGTACAGATCCAACAGGGTGTGCATCCTGCTGCCTAAACTTGCTTCAAAGCCCTCATGAAGTTGGATAACATCCAGAATTTTTGCAGAAGAACAAGAGATGATCAAATTTATAGCTGTTCCAAGAGAAGCAACAGTTAACAAATAAAATGTCCTTAATGTCCTTATCCTATGGAATTTCCTCATATGCACAAGGCCCTGGGTTTAATCCCTAGCACCACAAACAACAACAGTAACAACAAAACTCTATGGAAGACTTTAGGTGGAGAAACAATATCCTTTGAAAGTCTATGTATGAATAGTCACAAGAAAATTAACTTTCCAAGAATTAGAAACTTGTCCCCTGTTCCCTTTCCTGCTTTACATTTTGACATATCATGCGCTACCCTGTGTGTTCTTGCCACGGAGTGGAAGCACCCTTGTGAATTTAGTCATGTCTCAAAACCTAAGATCAGGTGTCATTTCCACAATAACATCTCAGTGGTTAACTCCTTTAAGTCCTACAGAATCATCTATCAATTGATTAATTTCTCAACTTCCCCTGTTATTTCAGTACCCTCAAGGTACTTTCATCCTTGTTAATCATGATTTCTCCAGCAGCAGTTGCAGCTATAGTCAATTGTGGTAGTACTTGTAGTAGCAGCACCAGCAGCAGCAATAACCACCTCCTGTGTAGTCCCCCGATCAGGTACAGTTCTTAGCTTTTTACGTGATGTTTCCCATTAAATCTCACCATATCTCCACAATTTTAATATTATCATTATGTCTAATAATGTGTTTCATAGCCTAAACTGTAGAGATTTTGAATCATAGTCTATTTTAGGTTAAGCTAATATCTTTCTGAAATTTCCCCCTAAAAAGATCATAATAATTTATCCAATATTTCTTATAAAATTGTATAGCAAACACTGTAGAATTTCTGGTCAAGTCAAGAAATATATAAAAGGTATACTAAAATATCCTTCATGGATATGTGTATATGGAGGTGTTAATGACAGAACCCAGGTATGGGATTGAGGTCCAACTTTGCCAACTTGGCCATCATTTGATTTCCTTTCTTGTAAAATGAGGGGAATAGTGATCTACTTCCCAAGTTTTTAATGAAAGATAATATATGTGAAAATGCTTTGTAAATTATTAATGTTTTATAATAGAAATCACTTCCCCATCTTATTAAAAAATGATGAGATAGTCTTTGAACCACTGGACTTTTGATTAGCTTTTTTCTCAAGATTTGTTTACTCTTGTAAGGCACATTTTTCTTTTTTGTTAAGTTGCTAAGAGAACCTTCCTAATTATCGTTTAGTGGATCTTCTCTATAGTTAAATGTATATGTTTATGAATGTCTTTTGAGGTGGATACTCTTTGGCTTAAATATTTGTTTGGCTTAAACATCAATTAGATATTTATATTAATTACAATGTTATAAAATAGACATAGAATGGGGCTCACAGTAGAATTTTTATTTATCAAAGTCTATTCCTTGTTTTTGATAATGCCTTATTTCCTTTATGTAGTGTCATGTACTGTTGACCCACAGTGATACCTTTGAAGACAGATATCTCTCTCTTTTTATTTGCTTCATAAGTCTTTCTTAGCTAAGACTCCAAAGACCTGGTGAATTCTGCCCTCACCATGAGGTATTCTTTTTTAAATTACAGAAGAACAGGGACCATTTCTTTTTCTTTTTTTTTGTAGTTGTAGATCATAGCATACCTTTATTTTATTTGCTTATTTTTGTATGGGGTGCTAAGGATCGAACCCAGTGCCTCACACATGCTAGGCAAGCACTCTGCCACTCCCTAAGAGGGACCATTTCTGCCTTGGTGTCATGTTTATCCCCTGCAGCTATAATAGAAAAATGGCCAGGTTGTCTTTCCTTGTTCTTCAGATGTTTTCTGAGCCCTGTCTTTAGAAACCCTGTTTTCATTACCCTCCTGCTGTATTATGCTGTAAAGGCCCTGAGTTTAGCCTTCTCTCTTATTTCATAGCCTGAGATAATTCCAAACTAGACTTTGTGTGCCTATATATCTTTCTAAATTTTCTTATGTATCAATGGTAATATTCTAAAACACACTTTATTGTATTACAATTGCATTCTTCCACTTCTAGCATTTTTAGCTAAACTTTGCAGTTGGCTGTGGTCTTCTCTATGCAGGCTGGACTTTTAAAATCCTCTAGAGTATCTCTGTCTCTCTGTCTCTCTCTCTCTCTCTGTGTGCGCGTGCGCACACGCGCGCATGCATGTGTGTGTATGTGTGTGTGTGTGTCCCCTTTGAAAGTCTGTAAATAGTCACAAGAAAATTAACTTTCCAAGAATATGTGTGTGTGTATATATATACACATATACATACACACATGTGCACATGCACACATATATATTCATGCTATATACATATATATATATATATATATATATATATATATATATATATATATATATCATAGTATTCATTTGTATCTTACCAAAAATTATATCCCATAGGGAATTAAAAATTGTTATTCTTGCCAGTCACAGTGCTTGCCTGTAATCCCGTGGCACAAGAGGCTGAGGCAGGAGGATCTAGAGTTCAAAGCCAGCCTCAGCAATGGGATGCACTAAGCAACTCAGATCCTGTCTCTAAATAAAATACAAAATAGAGCTGGGAATGTGGCTCAGTGGTCAAGTGCCCCTAAGTTCAATCTCCAGAAACACCCCCCCATAGTTATTCTTTAGTGTTTCTAGAATGAAGTAAAAAATTATATTGTACAACTTTGGAAAATTAATATATGTATGATTTTCATTTTTATTTAATGTCAACTCTTATTAATGTTTTCCTCTTTGTGTGCCATCCTCATTAATTTATGTACAGTTGTTGGAGAATATATACATATATATTTATTTTTTCTCCTTATAACTCAATAGACTCGAAAGAATTCCAAGAGAGTTTTGTTCATAGAATTTATAATTAAAACTAAAAGACAAATTTTGAGTTTATTGTCTATTGTCAGGGGAAAATGTACTAATAGTTTTTAAAGATAGATACATTTTTCAAAGTTCTCTGAAGTCCCCGATTATTGTACTTTTATTCTATTGTTAACAGTTCATTATATTGCCTCCCAGATTTAATATACCTCCAGATTTAATATAATTCTAGATTTAATATAACCATCTGCATAATGTCTGAGATATGTGCATAATATGTTACTTATTAGGCATTTACTAAATTCTAGTACTTTTACTATTGCAAATACTTAGGGTGAACATTTTTGTGAACATAGATTTATTAATATTTTAGGATTTTCTTTAGATTAAAATCTCAGAAGTAAAATAAGAAGGTTAAAGTAATATTTTCCCCTATTTCTGAATTTATATTATTGGATTGAAGAATTTTTTCTATTATTTCTAATTTATATTGCTGGGGTATGCAGTTTTACATAATTGGTTATCATTTTCTCTTGTAGAGTCTCCCCACACCCTTCCAAACACAGTAGCTGATTTCTTGTTTGAGATTAAATATGTCCTTTAAGTTTCAAAATAGTGTTTCCCCTGGGAGGACCTTTGGTTTGGGAAAGGACTCTGCACTGTGTTACAGCGGGCACAGGAGGGAGATGCCAAAGAGATGTGGGTTTATGGAAGACCTGACAGGAGAGGTGGTAGTTCAGAGGGTGGCAAGGTAACTCAAATTGATTTCCCAGTTTTTTCTGGCATTGTTCCTGATAAAAAAGCTGTCTCTAAGCTGTAAAAGTACCATCGTCCTATTTTGAAGAAAAAGCCTGTGGCTAAATTTTAAAAACAATCATGTTAGATCCTGAGCAATCAGACTGTTCATTTTCTTATAGAAAAATTGACAAAACCACAAGAAATGGTGCCTTGGTTTATATGGAATAGGTTCTGACTTGTGTACTTTAATGAAGATGTTGTAACCAGGTTTCATAGTTAGAAACCTCCTGCATGTCAAGCACATAGGAAAGTAGAAGTTTACAGGAAATCATTGAAGAACGTGTAGTGCTTAGCAACCCACAAGTTTGTTAAAGCAATTTCAGAGATATCACTTGCTACTTTATGGAATTGTCATTAGGTGGTTCAGAGTTCATCTGAATGGATGTGCTCATGTGCAGATAAAAAATCAGGGAATTGTGATCTAGCACTGCAGTGTGGTGAATTGATTTTTATACACTGAGCATTACAGCTTACTATATATTTAAACCAGCATAAGCAAAGTGATTCTGTTATCTAGAATAAACTAGACTTTGGAATGGTATTGCCTTTAGCTATTCAAGAGCATAGTAAGAACATTTTATAGCATACTGATGAAAATAGACATCTTGAATATTGCATTAAACCATTTCACTATCCTGTTGGCTATGCTGTCAGCAACTGTGCTAAGATTTTGAATGCACGGTAATTGTAACTCATGGTTAGCATGTATTTTTTTTTTTTTTTTTTTTTTTTAGTGCTTCATCAAAAAATTCTCACCCTATAACCTAATGGAAAAAATGACATATTGGTTCATAATAGACTTGTTTTGCAGAATTTTAGACTCCTTCAAGGCTCAGAGTGTCAAAAAAAATAAATAAATTCTAGGGCCCATTTTATTCTTCCTTTAATGGGCTGATGTGCTCCTCCATGGCCAGGCATCCATCCCTGGCATGTGTGCTTATGAACCCTATGTCCTGGGGCCACTGTCTTTTAACTCTTCTGAGCTGGATTTATCATCAATAAATTCTAAACTTCAGTAATTCCAGGCACATCTCAGCCTATTGTCCTTGACAGATTGATACCCTGTTTCCTGAGTACTGCAGAGTGGGCAGGGACAACTCCAGAACACAGACTTAGGGCTCAGAGGTTGGGAAAACTGAACGGGAAAAAAAATTATAGATATAGATAGATATAGATATATTTATTTATTTCTCCTGGGGTTACATATTGGAGGAAAATATAAAATATTCCAAATATAATCTTAAAATTCAAATCTGATTCAGATGTACATTGGAAGGTCAGGAAGAACATAAAACTCAGATATTCTAGGTGGTTCTTGTTTGTTGAAGACCAGGATTTCCAGACTAGAATTTCCAGGAGAAGTACGGTTTCAATGAGAATGAAAATGACAACTATGACTGCGTTGTTAATAACTGTTGTTCAAGTATTTATTCTGTACCAGACAGGGTAGTAAATATTTATATATAATCAAATTCTGTCAAGGATTTTTTTTTAAGTTAAGTGCCATAATTATCTTTATTCCTCCAACAAGGTAACCCATACCAGAGGTTCAGTGACCTGTTACCTAGG
Organism: Marmota marmota marmota; assembly: GCF_001458135.2. Taxonomy (NCBI): domain Eukaryota; kingdom Metazoa; phylum Chordata; class Mammalia; order Rodentia; family Sciuridae; genus Marmota; species Marmota marmota. The sequence goes on from NW_026000005.1 coordinate 23,849,088, forward strand.
TGGTGACTCTGAGATTGGAACACGAGTTGTCTGAATTCAGGGCTGCAGTTTGACTGCTACTCTGACACTTAACTGGGCATTCTCTGCTTGTCCTTGTGCTTCTCTTCATTACCTACCTTCAAACATGGAGGTGACCCCTCAGGTGGCATCAGCATTTTCCCTTGCCCCGAGTTCCTGCACTATGCAGCCCAGGTCTGATGTCCTTATAGAACACAGGCAAAGGGAGACAGCAATTAGAGTCATTGTCTTCCTTACCTCTCTGCCCTGGGCCACTCCTGTTTCTACAGCCCAGGAGGCAAATTGAGTGGAAAGTTTGTGTGGTGACTAGACCTGGCATATTGTGACCTTGGGGTTTCTATAAACCCCCACTTCTTACAAACAGGCCCTTTATTGTCTTAACTAGCCCAGGCAGGGTGAGCCAACTCTTTTTGCCAGGACCTGGTCTGATATACAACTCTTTAATTTTAAGAAAATGAACCACGCTAAGAGGAGAGTTTGGATTTTTGGCAGCCAGCAAATATCTATTAAGTATCTACAAAATAGAAGACGTTGTACTAGGTGTGGCAGAATGGCCCAGCGCCCAGCCCATAAAAACAAATAAATAATAAGGAATAAGTAGGAAAAACACATCTTGAATGAAAATGCATTTAAAATGTCAGTACAAGGCACAGTGGGCTAAGTGTAACATGCCTTCAGGGTAGGAGCTCTCTGGGCCCTGGTGACAAGATGAGGAAGCCTGTGGTTGGCACTTATCAGGACTGATAGGATTCAGGAAACACGGAAGGAAGATGGGATTTGAAAAATGTATTTTGGGGATAATCAGAAGTGTCCAAGTGGGGCTTCAGGCTCCGTGAGGGAATAGCAGGAATAGGTGAGAGATGCACTTACATTGAAAAGTATTTGGTCTGTCTTTTTATTTTGCTTTCTTGCCAAACCATTTGGTACCCAAATTGGTGTTATGTTGATAGTTGTCCATGCTTATTGTAAATAAAAACTAGATTGAAGTGGTAACAATGCCTGGACTAGTCCTTTTTTGGAGAGGAAATGAGTTTCTTTGAGTATCTGTTTACTCTATGTCAGGCCTGCAATTGTGTTTGAACACACCATGGTCGTAATTCATACTCTTGGTTCTAATAACAGTTTCATATATAATTACCATTACTTTGTAATTACAGCAATAAAGTCCATTCTTTGGGAGCTATTCCAGTATTTAGAATACTGAAAATAAGTATGCTTAGTACCAGTTGTCAAATGATTTTTCCAGTGCTTGAATTTCTAAGAAATCAGTTTCTATTGTACTTCAAAACAAAACTGATGTTTAATAAAATTCTCCTTTTTGAGATGGCAGCTCTTTGTAGAACCTGAAAAAGAAAACTTTAAATCAAAAAGAATATTCACAAAAGACTTATGTTCTGTTTAGAATTATTGAGGGGGAGAGAGAATCATAAAAACTATCTCAGGAAAAAAAATAGCCTGGGGGACAGAAGGCTATACTTTGCCTTATTTAGAAATTAAGTTGGTTTAAACCTTAGGGTAAAGTGGGCTTTAGGAAAGAACTTGTATATGCAGAATGAAGTGAGCCCATTTGAGTCTCTGATTTCTCATGTTCTATGGTGTTCCTTGGAAAATTTGTATGAATTTCTACTTGAGCTTGTCTATAGTTATCTGTTCATGAACTGATCTCTGTGGCAGAACCCACTAACTAGTGGCACAGACAGAAACCACTGGACCAAGCTGGAAGGAGCAGTGGCCACCAGAGCATCAGCAGAGCTCAACGCAGTGCTTGAGTAGGCTTTTACCAGGCCGTGGCATCCACTGGAAATTGGTTGGAACATTTCTTTTATTACCTATATGTAGCAATTTAATGATGTATATCTTTCCTAGTTATTTGAATGGACATTATAATAGAACATCAATAATTATCATCATGACCATTAGTGTTGTAGATTGCCAGTTCGCAGCCAAGATTACAGGGGAAATTTTCAAGTTGGTTTCTTGATGCTAGGGACTTTTCTGATTTCTGCCCATGGCAATAGTAGCATAAGGACATCTATCTGAGGTTTATTTTCAAAACATGAATCTTTTTTATTTATAGGAATGAGGAATATGTTCTTTTGGGTGTGACTAAAAAGGCCATCCTGGTATTCCAGAGAAAGGTTTGATTTCTTTCTGTCTATTGTCTTCTAGGGATCCCTTCCAATGTCTGCTATCGCCATGTCCCTCATCTCCACACTCTCATTGGACATTATTGCTTGACTCTCTCACCACCACCTCAACTTCAGCATGTCCAAAATAGAACTGATCTTTCTTTGAAGTTGACTCCTTATATAACTTGAGAAAGTCGTACAGGATACTACTGATTTCATATTCTGATTAGGAACTGCAAACTTATTTGAATATGGTCAACAGTGAAAGTTCACGTACATGTGCTTTGCATAAGATTCAAAGCTAATTTCTAGTTGCTCTTGAAGCTAATGCAAGGAATACCATTTGAAACAACAAAGTTAAGTTGTCTAAGTCCACTGCTCAGAATCTCGTGTCCGGATTCTGGTTGTTATGATTTAAATATTAGGTGTTCCCTAAAAGCTCATGTGTGAGACAATGCAAGAAAGTTTAGTGGTGAAATGATTGGGTTATGAGAGCTTTAACTTAATCAGTGCATTCGTTCACTGATGGGGATTGGGCAACCAGAATGTGGCTGGAGAAGGTGGATCCCTGGAGGAGTGCCTTTGGCATTTATAGTTTATCATTGATGAACAGAGCTCCCTTTGCTTCCTGGTGCCATGTTCACACCTGTGGCCCAGAAGCTGGCCATCTATGGACTGAGACCTCTGAAACTATGAGCCCCCAAATAAACTTTTTTTCCTCTAATTGTTCTCATTGGATCTTTTGGTCACAGCAAGAAAGCTGACTAAAACACTGGTAAATGCCTGCCTTTAGGTAGTCTTTCTCATCTCATGACCCTTGTGAGAATTGTCTACTATAGTAACTGCAATTTATTCATTTGCCCTTTGATGGGGCTTGACCTTTTCTATACCCCTTAACTCACATATTCCATATCATCTAGAATGTGGTCGTGTTTCTCATTGTCTGGTGACATTTGTCTACCCTTCAAATTCCAGCCAAGTTACATCTCCCCTAAGTTGAAATTATGTCTTTATGATGCTTTTTTTTTCTTTCAAATTCCTTTATATTGTTAGGTTTGTAAGGGGACACATTTCAGTACTCAGGGATTGAAAGTTTATTTAGGACAGTTATTTCTTTATTCTAGTGCATGGTATTTATAGCCAACACATGCTTTAGGTGATTATTTTTTTCAATGTACCTCAACTGTGCTGATCAGTTGGTCTCAAAAAAAATTTTTTTAAATATACCAAAATGTACTTTTCAGCTCATTGCCATGATTTTAACTGAAAGTAAAAATAAATCTGCTAGCATTTCAACAATAATTGCAAAATATGTTGTCCTTTTCAAAATTAGAATCTTTCCCTAGTTAGGTGCTCAGAACAATTTGAAACTTAAAAATATTTTCACTGAGCATAAAAATATACTAGTTTATTAATAAAAGAAAGTGTGTGTGTGGGGGGGGAGGTTTCCCATAGGAACACCTCTGGGATATACAGGTTTTCCTTTAAGCATATGTAATTTTTAAAATATGATAATACCCTGAATCCCACTGAGATTTACTGAACATGATATTTCAATTCATTCCTTGAGTCTGCATGCCTTTGTACTTGCTGTATTTGCTTATGAGACTTTCATAAAACAAAATACTCCTCCCCAAAGAACCAGGGAATAAAAGTAAATGGCAGGTATGGATGCCATTTGAAATACCAGGGACCTCTAAAGTTGTGTTTTTGCTCTTTGTTGCTACATTCCTGAGCTGCAGATGCCCAGTGAAAGTTGGTGACTAGCCTCCCTTTCAAATCTTGGGTAGGTTAGGCAGGTTTTATGCATAAGTGCGGGTACCTGTAGAGTCTTAACAGGGTTCTGGGGAATTTTTATGTGATATTGAAACCATGAGAATGTAAATGGAGAAGAGTCATTCTGGGCATATTTGAATACCACCCACACTGTCATTGAAGGCGAGATCGAAGTGAACTGAGTGTTACTCCATTGGCTGTACAGTGTTTGCCCTATCATGTTAAACAAACATTGAGGGGAATCTCAGGCTCTCCAATATAAAATATGCAATTCCTCATGCATGATAGTTTTCTAGAAAGAGAAAGAATAATAAGGTGCACCCACTGAGAGTTCTATGTGGAATTTAGTCAATGACATGTATTTTCTATGGGCTTTTTTTGGTAAGCAAAATTATTCAGGAGAAGTTTTCATACCTTCCTATTTTTTTCCTCAAACAGTTCACCGATTATGTGAAGGGAAAGAACCTTTTCAGCTTGAGTTTCTTAGGCAGTAGCCTGTGCTGCTGTTTAATATGACATATTAGTTAAGGCATTTTGCTGTACTTGGCAATTCTGGACCTTTTAAACCTTTGCTAATAGTACTGTTTATCAATCTGTAAGTTAGTAGGAATTTGGTGTGAACTTACTCAGATTCATCTTAATAATCCATTCTTTTTTTTTTTTTTTTAGTTGTAGATGGACACAATACCTTTATTTTATGTGGTGCTGAGGATCAAACCCAGTGCCTCATACGTGCAAGGCAAGCGCCCTAAGTATTTCTTAAATGATGACTGCATTATTTAAATGTAAAACTATAGAGGAATTATGAGCTCCTTTGGTTAACCACAACCAAATACATCTCCCTAATCCTCAAAAGTGGACAGTTTCAAATTCCAAAAGCATCTGGAGAATACTTGTACAATGTTTTTTGTTGTTGTTGTCTTTCTTGACATAGAAGCACAGTATTTTTGAGATATGTTTTCTACACAACCAGTGTCTTTTAATAGGTTTTTAATAAATTTTAATATTAAATGTGACTGCACTAACATTTCTTTCTTTCCTCATCCAAGGATGCTTTCTGGTTCTAACCTTGCAACCAATTTGTTTTTAAGTAGTTAACATTCTAGATTTATGGATCTATTTCGTTTGACATTCATTTCTTAAACATTTAAAACATCTAAACATTAAATATTTTAAACATTTAAACATTTAAAAATGGGATACATATATACGCATACACATATACACATGCATGTATACATATAAACACATGCATACATACACACATACATGCATGAAATATGTAAAGAAAAACTATAAGTTGTCTAATGTCTACCTCTACCTCTGCTTAACCACTTCCCTTGTCAAGAAATGGAGTGTTGCCTGTACCCTAGAAGTCTTCTCTCCAAAAACAAAACAAAACAAAAAGCACTATCCTGAATTTGTTATTCCTTGTTTTTCTTTACTACCTAAATACAGAATTCCAAATATTTTAGCTCAGCATTTTTAGTGTTTTAGCTTAGTAAATATTTTAGCTTAGTTTTATGAACTGTATATGAATGTACTCATACAGGGTTCAGTCTGAAATCTTTCCGTCAACAATGTGTTTGAGATTGATCCATATGTTTGCATGAAGCTGTAATTTGTTACTTTTTTAAAAATTGTATGAAATTCCTACATATAAGTATACAAAGCTTTACTCATCTCGTCTCTTGACACTTGGGTTGTTTCCAGGGGGTGGATAGTATGAAGAAGGGTACAGTGAACTTTCTTACACACCTATCCCAATGTACTCTTGCACTCTGCACCTTAAAATGGATGAGTAGATCACAACATATTCCTAATTTTCAGCTTCATCAGATGACAAAAGTAGTATTACAGATCAGTTGTGCCAACTCACATTTCTGTCATTAGAGTTCTGATTTCTCTACTTCCTCCTCTACTTAATATTAACCAACAATGATGACTACCTTTTCATATGTTTTTTGGCCATTTATTCTTCACTGGGGAGTTTTTTGTTCATGCCTTTCTATTGAGTTTGCCTTTCTTGTTTTCTTGAGGTATACATTATATATTATAATAGCTTTTCTTTATTAAATATTATTTTGTTATAAATATATTCCTCTACCTTGTGTCTTTAGATTTTACAATCAGAAGTTTTAAACTTGTCAGCTATTTTTAGGAGCTTCATATCTTCTGTTTTATTTGGAAATTATCTTTTCACTCATCATTTCTAAATAACTGAAAAAGTTTTTAATTCCTACTAAGGTATATGTAACAGGACTGGGCAAAAAGTTGTCATATTGCTTTGTTTCTAAACTAATACAGAGTGTTACACTATGATCATATGCAATATCCAATGGTAATTTGCAGAAGTATGATTTAAATGTTTTAGAAGTATGATTTAAATGTTTCTACTTATTTATTTGTTTATCTATTTATCTATCTATCTCCCAGAAACATAGGCAGAGGCTTATTTAGGAAGGCAAAGACACATTCAGGGGAGAATGTGGGCTATTTTCGGTGTGAGCAGCTCTTGGGGTAAAGCAAAAAATACACATTCAAGGGAGAATGTGGGCCATTTCCAGAGGAGGAGAAAGCCTGATTAAAATGTTTTTAAGGGCTAAAATTCTTAGAATTTTGTTTAACAGGAGCAAGGATAGGGTATGCAATTGTTAATTTTAATTCAGTATATACATAGTGCTAATTTATATTGCTTTGGAAGGGATAGGGATATCAGTGAAACATTAAATATACAAATAATGTAACTGGATAAAAGGCAGAAGATATGCTATTTAAGGGAGATATTAAAGTTTGGGTGGTAATGCACAGATTATGATAACTTATGTCTATCTTCACATCACTTTGTTTTTTTTTTTGGTTAGAGTATTATGTGTCATGAGTGTTATTAGTAATACTATGCACATAATGAGTATAATTATGCTTTTTATAATTTTGTGGGTATTTGGATTTCTTACAGAAGAGGATCTCTCTCATAATAGTGAGGCTGATTTTATTATTAACTATGCAGAAAAAAAATCACATCCTTAAGCCTTAAAGGAAGTAATTTTTGAGGCTTTATAGGTATTTAAAAAACAATGCTGCTTCTCAATATTTGAATGACATTTGTAATTATATTCACAGCCATATAAATTATAGGTCCTTGCCACATTTGTTTAGTTATTCCAAGAATTCAATTTTACTTCTTTATAACCACAATACATATTTTAAAACAAAATTCATTTAGGTATACATTACATGCAATAAAATTCATCTATTTTTAGTGTGTCCTTTGAGTTTTGACAGATGTGCACACTCTCTCCCATACATTCACCATTGAATTCCACCAGTGGTATTCTGTTATAGGATTTGCATATTAGTTGTTTTAGCTTTTTTCTATTATGAACACAGGTATTTCGAACATTTATGAACAAATTTATTTTTAGACATGTATTTAATTTCTTCTCCATAAATGCTTAGTGTAGTACAAATTACAACATACCCATATTCAACTTTATAAGATGATTCTAAATTGTTTTCCAAAGTCCTTATATCATTTTATGTCCTCACCAGCAGTGTGTGGCATTCCAGTTATTCCACATCCCTGCTAACTCTTGTGATGTCATGTGATGTAGAACATGTTAAAGCACTTAAGTCTTTCCCATGGTATTACGGAGTTTTTAAAATGTGTTTTGAGTGCAAGTCCTCTGTCCCACTGTTTTCTAAGGAGAGGTTTAAACTTGCAATGATAGTATCACTGGCTACTTGTGTATTTTGGATGCATGATTCCTAAACCACCCTTCCCTACAAAGGAATCCCTTTACTTTTTATTCCATGTATGTGTTGGAAAAGCTGGAAATGAAGAAGATCATCTTAAGAACTCAGTTTAACCTGTGCAAAGTGTATTCCTCTCTATGTCTTTATGGCCTGCCAATCTTCACCATTCTCACGGATCCAGCATTTCTTTTTTGTGAAGTTCTGTTTACACCACCTGCAACAAAGTCCTGCTGTGAGGATGGTCTTGTAAAGTGTAGAGTTTGCAGAAAGAAAGGTGAGCATTTTCCTGGCACTGGGCTTGAGGCTAATTTGTAGTGGGGATGCTTACACTCCCCCAGTGCCTTCATATGATGAAAGCAAAGTGATTTATCTGGGCTGAGGAAAACCATTTAAGCAAGAAAGGGCTGTGGCAACCCAATAAAGGTTCTTGAACTAAAGTGTTTAGTTTCTACCTTTGAGATGAGATTATGAATACAAGGTTTTGTTCTTAGTTTAATGGGGAATGGATACATGTGTTATGGACTATTCCTCAGTGAGGATCCTCCAGTCCCCTTTGGGTAGCTCTGGCTACCTGGTGACATTAGGTTACTCCACCATTTCAGCTAATCTGAGGAGATGAGCTTTCTATCAATAGGAAGCTCTTATGCCCTGAGGGTTAGGGCAGTGATTCATATAGCCAGATAGTGAGTTGAATTTTTCTAGGAGGGCATGGATGATGAAGAGTTCCCTATAAAAGGTATCTCTAAATTTGAGATTTTAGGAGGGGCCCCTTGAAGGAATGATTTTTTTAAAAAAAGAACTGAATCTTTGGTGTTTGTCACCAGCTCTTTTTCTTTGGCATTTTTATTTTTAAGCACAAAAACTACTTGAATAGGAATAAATCCTCTATTTTATATTTATTTCTGGGCATAATGCCCAGTTTCTTGATGGGGGCAAGTTTATCCCCTAAAGAAATTAATTTCTGAAATGGTAGATTTTTCATAGCCTCTAGTAAACTTTGCAAACTACCCAATACATTCACAGCAGAACTCTCAGAGACCTCTCTGACATAAGAGAATCTGGAAATACACTGCTGTGGATTAGCAACTCTGAGAGAGCAACATCCTTTCCCCGCTGAAAAAATTAGATTTGCAGCTTTTTCTCTTGATTATATCCATGATGGCTCTTAAGAGTAGAAGAGTGCCCTTGCAATGTTAGAAGCTCGTCATCATTTAATTTTCTGGAAATACACATCTCTTGAAGTTCTTTCTCTAATTCTGTAGCTAAATTCCTTGTTCAATTGTAAGTCTCACTCAATTGTTAAGCAGTGCTCTTTCATTGAAGACTATAGATTGCTTTGTGCCTGAGTCAATTAATAACGCAGCCTGAAGTCAAGTGAGAGTACTGTCTGAACTGTACCCCTTCTTCAGAACCCTGCCTTTCTCTGCCCAGCTGTGATGTCCTTTCTGTTGCCAGCATTCCTGGCTGAATTTTGCCTCTACTGCTAACCAAATAGAAAAGTCATTTCATCTTGCAAAAGCTTCCAACACCTTTCTCTTATTTAGAACATTTTCCAAACTTAAACTTGTTATTTTTCATGCAACATGTGTTAGACATCTACATAGAAGTCAGGAATTTGGAGATGCAAAGATGAATGTGAAATGCTCCCCTAGAGGCTCATGACTCTGGACATACCTGTATTTAGTTGTGATGTGATGTGACAAGCACTAACTGTGTGGTCACATATTTGTGGGGACACTGAATTGCACCTTCTTTCCATTGTGAAGACTCAAGATCAGGGAATACACCTCTATCAGGTAACAGGTGCTGCATAACAAGGCACCGCAAACTTGGTAGCTTAAAATCATGAGCCTTTATTGTTGCCTCCCAGTTCCTGTCCCAGCTGGTCATTCTGGTTTCTACTGTTTGTCATGGTGTGTTAGCCACAGGTTGAGAACTTGTCTCCACTGATTTTGTCTGGGTTTTTTTTGGGTATTGGGTGGTCAGCAGGCTGTAGGATTCCACGAAGAACTCATTTGGGAAGACTTATTTCTGTTGGTTTCTCCTCCTCCAGCAGGCTAGTCTGGGCTTTTTCTCATGGAAAAGCAAAGACCAAGGAGTCTGAAGATTATACTTAGAACAAATAGCAAAATAAATTGAATCACTCCTTATACATTTTTTTAATTGTTTGTTTGGTGCTGGGTATTAAACTCAGGGCTTTGTACATATTAAGCACAAGCTCTACTACTGAGCTACATCTCTAACCCCTCTATACTAAATTTTAAGTGGTATTTATGGTCATAATTTTTCTTCATTGCATTTTATTGAAGGTGTATATTGGCAAGCCATGATTGCATGCAATTAAAACATGACACTTTCAAAACACTTCTTAATCTTAAAAATTAGAGTAAGAACTTTTTTTGGTAATATGTGTATATATTTGATTTTCATATATTCTGTAGCTTTCAGGTATTCAACTATTTACTGGCACCTTTCAGATGTAAAGCCCTGTGCCAGAAGCTGTGAACTGTACAATGACTTAGACATGGTCAAACTTATCAGGTCAGGAAAGACAAATGTACAGCTATTATAAGGTGCTGTACTGTGACAGATCATTTTTCTGATTGCTAGGTGACATTAATTTTCCATTTTGCATTTGGAATATGCTAGAATTTTACATTTTGACCTTTATTCAAAGATACTTTGAATACTAAAAGTTAAAAAAAATCCGTCTTTTAGACCTTTGAAATCAAACTGCAGTAGAAGGGAACAGGCCAATAAAGTTGTTTCACATAAGTTGGGACTAAGTAGTTAACATGGAGTTGGTTTGCACATGTTCTTGCATGTTCCCATACATGTAAACTTCCTACTTTATTGGATTCTGAAGCTTAAAGAATTAATACATGAAAAGTATTAATTAATGTCTCTAAGTTTGGAAAACATGCTTATAGTTAGTAAGTAAGCACCCTGAGCAAAAGATTCTAGTGAAGGTTACCTTCATGGAAGCCACTACACAAGAAGCCTGTCATGAAAGTTAATGGCCATCCTTTCTGCTAGTGATCTCAAAGTCAAGAAATGGTAAATGACGTAAAGTTGTATAACCTCCAGAATATGCAGTGAGTTTTTTATTTCTTTTGTAAACCCTGGATAACAACATGGATTACTTAACATATAAAAGCTGTATTCATCAATAAGTAGATTTCTAGAAATTATGGGTAAAGCTTGCATGAGTTTCAAATAATTTCCATTCATTTCTACTATGTCAGCTTCTAATAGTTAAAAAAAAAAAAATTCCAGGATCTAACAAAATCATCCCACCTTGTATTTCCAGGGTACAATCTACTATTGCCAATGTATCTATTAGTATTTTATTCTTTCCTAATAACTATCCCAAAGGAATAGTCAGATGTCCAATCAATGCCTATGATCTTTTCAGGCATTTAAAAACCTTGTAGATATTAAAAGGCACGACCTTGGCTCCATTTCTTTAAGGGTATGTACAGCAAATATCTTCATCTTTGAGGTTTAAGTAGCCAGGCCAACTGCCACATTGTTCCAGGTGTTTTAGTATTCCCTGGCTGTAATAGCAGTGCACGTATGCTGAGCCCAGAAAAATGCTAGCTCCTCTGTTTGCATTTTTAGACATGTTACTACTTTAACAAGTGTTATCAAATGTATTTGACCCAAAGAGTTATCAATAGCAGAGGTTTTAGCTTTCTCTTTCTTTGTGGAAAGAATCTTGATATAATTGGATAATCATATAGTTTTTCATTATATTTAGATTTGGTTTCCAAAGATAGACCCAAAGAATTTGCTTCTTTCTGTATTCTTAACCTGTATTTTGTGTAACTGGCACCAAAGGGAGAGACCCCTGAGATACTCCTGTGTGAGACAGCAGGTCACCTCAACCACTAGTGAGCTGGCTGAATAGGGGAAATCAAATTCCCTGAATGAAATAGGCTGCATGAAGGCAGCAAAGGATAATGGAGACTAGACAGCAGAGGGTACACCTGTGTGTTGTGCATGTCTGGTGTCCTGGGTCATATTCAGCTGATTACTGTCACTCTGGAATGTAGGCCCACTTTTTACAGATTGTATGATTTTCTTTTTCCAGGAAATCTGCAATTTCTATGCAAAATTTGTCATCTTTAAAATACTATGCAAGTCAAAAGAAGTACTTCTGTGGCTCAGACTATGGTTTGTGTCATGATCTTGTTTTCCAAACAGGTGGATGGTGGCACCTGAGACCATTGTATCACCTTTTTAAAAACTTTTACATATTACTTAACAGCAGCTTTGAAATAATGTTAATCTGTCTTTATAATCAATGGATACTATTTACAAAAAAGATTACAATATGACTACTTAGGTCCAAGCCAGAGTTCCTTTTCACACTAAACATAAATCAACCACTGTTACTGTTTAATATAACTCTGGAATTAACGCCATTCTCTTTCTAAGTTTACCTTGAGCTAAACCTCATTTCGGTCTACATGTGAGACTCTGAGCCACATGGTTCTGCTTGAAAGGAAAGAGAGGTATGAAGTGTTTGCTGACAGATCTCAGTGAGATCTCTGGAGAACGCATTTCCTTTCCTCTGTTCCCCTTAGGAAACAAGTCATTCAACGAATGTATGTTGACTATTGGACCTTCTAAATTATAAATGTCCACCTTCTGTTGTTGTGTCCCTTGGCATGAAGGTTTTCTCCTTCAATCAGTAATTTCCATTTCAACCATGTTTGTTATTGCAATTAGCCATCTTCTTCTAACTCCTCTTTGCAATTTTTAATAAAAGCAACAAGAAGACAAACCTATATTTCCTAAAGAAAAATGTCTTTCACATTCCAGCCTCAGCTATTGAACATTTAAAACAAAATTATTCATCATCAATAGTTTGCTAGGGGATATGCTAAATTGGGGGGATGGACTATGAAAATTCATAACACATAGCAATGTATGATCTTTAAAAAAATGCTAATTTACTGTAATGTCGATACTTTCTCTGGGTGGAGTGCAGGTGATGCATAATAAATCATTAGTGAACCAAGCCAGCATCTTGTTAGGCACTGTGCTGGTTCCACAAGGTTATAGAAGTATATTTCTGAAGCAACTCTGGTACTAAATTTTGATTCTTTAAACAAGTTGCTGCTTCTGACGGTGATTTTCTTTCCTTCTCCTCCTCTGAAAAACTTTGTCTTTCATTTTTTTTTTTTTAAGGAGCATAACTCATTAATTGCCACTAATAATAGCAACTGCATGATGTTTTATAATTCCTGAAGAAAGGTGCTACCAAAATCTAATACATCTTAACTCTACATAACTTTAAAGTTTTAATGAATACATTTATAGAACATGCATGTGGTTAAGCCAAAAAATGAAGCCATTAATTGCCAAGTTGGATTTAAGCCCTAATTTCCTTCCTTTCCAGATTCTGAATGCTCCCATATTGGGCAAATGGGTAAGTGCTGATGCTTTGTTCGGGGAACGTGGCCAACTCACTGTCTCAGTTGCCACAAGTCAGGACTCCTTTTAAATCAAAGTGGTAGTTAGCAGTTACTCTTCCTAGCAAGAACTGATAGTTCCAGCGAGGGACATTGAAACTCTCAGTTCCTTTTTAGTTAGTGTGTTTTTTGTCTCTTAAGAGCAGGTTATTAAACCCTCCTCTTGCCCCATCTCACACTCAAAACTCATAGAATATTTCATTTCATACATCAATGACTGAATACACTTATTTTTCAGCAACTCATGGAACAATTTCTAAAATACACCATATTTTAGGCCACAAAGCAAACCTTAGAAAATAAAAAAGAGAGAGATAAAATACCCTGAATTCTATCAGATCACAATGGAATGAAATTAGAAATCAACCGTAAGATAAAAAATAGAAACCACTCCAATACTATTTAGTCAAATAATTTGAATGATAACTGTCCCTGGAAAGATTGCCTGGTAACATGATTCACACAAGGTGGGAATGCTTAACTTTACTACCTGCCTTATCCTGGTGCTGATGCCCTTTCTGTTCCTCCTTGCTTACATTTCCTACTTGCTGAACAAAAATACCTTAGAGGAGTATCAAAAAGGTGCTGTTGTTGAAGTTTGAGTGGTCTCCCCAGTCCCAAGGAGTGAATCCTAGTTCACAATTTACTTTCCATTCTAAAGTACATAAACAAGACATTTAATATTCTGGCCGAGTACCTTCTGATTAGAAACAGAAGGAACCATGGTCACCAGGCACATTTCCTCTTCTCCACATGGAATATAGAACTCTGTTACAGTGTTTCCAACTTTTGTCCTTAGGATTTTCTGTCTTACATCCTCAAGAACTCCAGCAAGCTTAAGTCCATGTGGTTTATATTAATTAATATTTTTGGATTAAACATTAGTACTGAGACTTTAACCTACATGAAAATTTATTTAACAATAAGCACATTATTTGTTGACAAAATAACATTTTTTAATGAAAAATAATGATTTTTCCAAAACCATGAACTTTAGTGAGGAAAGTTTTATGTTTTTGCAAAATTCTTTCACATCTGATTTAAGAGAAGACAGCTGGGTTTCGCATATCTCTGCATTAGTCTGTTGTCCAATGCTATTTTAGTTGATGTGTTTTCAGAAAATAGGGCCTCTTACAGATGGGTAGTTGGAAAAGAAAGAATCACCATAATAGGCTGTTCAGGTAATTGTGGAAATTCTTCTTTAATACTATACCAAAACTTGACAGGTGGTGATTTCTTACAGGTTTCTTGCAGGTGGGAGATTGAAACAATTTCAAAGAACTTTCTGTATACTGTTAAAGTACATTGATGTTTCATTTTGAATGGATCTTTTACCTCTATATGATTTTGTGACATTATACATTTGATCCTTGGAAAATATTGGTGAACTGAGTTATGCAAATCTTTCAGATGTTGACACATTTCACTATATCAGATCAAAATCATCACATTTAGTAATATTATCACCAGTCTTATCAGAAAGGTCTTTAAATATTGGAAAGCTATCCAGTTCACTGTGGCAAGTATAAGTTCTCCAAAATTCTAATTTTCATCTGAAGGTTAGAATTTTATTATTGATGATAAATACTAAAAGTTGTTTTTGTTGAACTGTCCTATTTTATTTTCAAGAACACATCTGCAAAAACCCTTGTTTTTTCTATCATTCATTTGTTCAAGTAAAAATGTCATTCAGTGAAAGTGCAGCAAGTTCAATTTGCAACTCAGTTCCTTTGCAGAACCCTTATAAACCAGAAGCTCTTTACATATGTTTCTTACTTTGTCACACAGAACATTAAAAAGATGTGAATTCAAGGGTTGAGTTTTAATAAAATTTATAATCCTTAGAATGAAAGTGTTTGGAGCTCTGTTTTTTAATTTTTTTTTTAGAACCAGTAATGTGTAATATTATCAAAGAATTGTTTTGGAAATACTTTTGACCTTTTGGACCCCTGTGAAGATCTTGAGGACCCCCAGGAATCTGTGAACCAACTTGGAGAATGTTGTTCTATTACATATTTCTAAATCCCTAGGTTACATTAGCAGATATTCCCTCATGAAGAAGTGGGGCTGTGCTATATTTCCTCCCTTATTCAAATACCAAAATAAAACAAATAGACATTTTTTTTACACTTGCCACATTTTGGTAGTTCCTCATCCCAATCTACCATAACAAGCATGAGTTGGGTCTGAGCTTTATCCTCAGTTACCAGTTTCTCCTCTCTCAAATTTCCTTTGGCAAGTCTCTGTCCATCCTGGCATTATGATGTTGACTTCCACTCAGTTTCCTGAGACTCCCCATAGCTTATCCTGAGTTCTGCATTGAATCATGCTCCTACTGAGTTTTAATATTTTACTGTTGAGAATATCACCCTCAGTTGCACAGTCAGTACTTAAAGGTCTTTGCTCAAATATAGCCGCAATGTGAAATATATGTATTAAGGTCAAACACACTTCTGGAAACTCTTTTACTGATTTTACCAAATGAAGAAAATTATTAGATTACCTATTTGTTTTTTTTTCTTATTGTTCTAATTAGTAGTATATGAGAGTAAAATGCACTTATGCACATTGATACATCATACATAAATGGAGTATAATTTCTCATTTTTCCTGATTGTACATGATGTAGAATCACATAGGTCATGCAGATATATACACACACACATATACATATACATACATACACACACACACATACATAGGGTAATAATGTCTAATTCATTCTACTCTTCTTCTACCCCCATACTCCTTTACTCTAACCTTTTGCCTAATCCAGATTACCTCTATTCTTCTCTAGCCCTCACCCCCTTACTGTGAATTAGCATCTGCATATCAGAGAAAACATTCATTCTGTTTTTGGGGGGATTGGCTTATTTTCTTCCCTTAGCATGATATTCTCCAGATCATTTCATTTACTAGCAAATGCCATAATTTCATTCTTTAAGGCTGAGTAATATTTCTCTGTGTGTATAAAATCACATTTTTTTTATTCATTCATCAGTTGAAGGGCATCTATATTGGTTCCATAGTTTAGCTATTGTGAATTGAGCTGCTATAAACATTGACGTGGCTGAGTATGTTGACTGGGTATAAAGCAGAGCATGAGATAGCTGGGTCAAATGGTAATTCCATTCAAAATTTTCTGAGGAATCTTCACACCGTTTTCCATAATGGTTTCACCAATTTGCAGTCCCACCAGCAAAATGTGAATGTACCTTTTCTCCCACATCCTGACCAACATTTATTGTTGTTTGTATTCTTGATAATTTTCATTCTGACTGGAGTGAGATGAAGTCTTCGTTTTGATTTGCATTTCTCTAACTGCCAAAGATGTTGAACATTTTTTTTCATATGTTTGTTGATCTATTGTATTTCTTCTTCTGTGAAATGTCTTTTCAGTTCCTTAGCCCATTTATTGATTTGGTTATTTGTTTTATTGGTGTTTTTTGACTTCTTTATGCATCCTGGAGATTAATGCTCAGAGGTACATGTGGTAAAGATTTTCTCCCATTCTGTAAGCTCTCGCTTCACATTATTGATTGCTTCTTTTGCTGAAAAGAAGATTTTTAGTTTTATTTCTTCTCATTTATTGATTCTTGATTTTACACTTTAGGAGTCTTGTTAAGGAAGTCAGATTCTAAACTAGCCTACTTTTTCTTCTATTAGGCATAGAATCTCTGATCTAGTGCCTTAGTCTTTTTTGATCCATGTTGAGTTGAGTTTTGTGCAGGGTGAGAGATACAGGTTTAATTTCATTTTGTTACATGTGGGTTTCCAATTTTCCCAGACCATTTGTTGAATAGTAGGCTATCTTTTCTTCAGTAAATGTTTTTGGCACCTTTGTCTAGTATGAGATCACTGTATTTATGTGGGTTTGTCTCTGTGTCTTCTATTCTATACCATTGGTCTACATGTCTATTTTGGTGCCAGTACCATGGCATTTTGTTACTTTAGCTCTATGCTATAGTTTAAGGTCTGGGAATGTGATACCTCCTCCTACTTCACTTTTCTCACTAAGGATTGTTTTGGCTACTCTGTGTGTCTTATTTTTCCAAATGAATTTCATGATTGCTTTTTCTAACTCTATGAAGACTGTTGTTGGAATTTTAACTGGAATTGCATTAAATCTGTTTTGGTAGTATGGCCATTTTGACAATATTAATTCTACTTATCCAGGAGCATGGGAAGACTTTCCATTTTCTAAGGTCTTCTTCAATTTCTTCCTTTAGTGTCGGCAGTTTTCATTGTAGAGGTCTTTCACGTCTTTTGTTAGATGATTCCCAAATAGTTTATTTTATTTTTTTTGAGGCTATTATGAATGGGGCAGTTTTTCTGATTTCTGTTTTAGTAGATTCAACACTGATATATAGGAACATGATTGATTTATGGGTGTTGATTTTCTATCTTGCTACTTTATTGAATTCATTTATTAGTTCTAGAAGTTTCCTGGCAGAATTTTTTGGATCTTCTAAATACAGAATCATCTCATTGGCCAATAGTGATAATTTGGGTTCTTTTTTTCCTATTTGTATCTCTTTAATTTCTTTCTTCTGCCTAATTGCTGTGGCTAGAGTTTCAATGATGATGTTGAATGGAAGTGGTGAAAGAGGGCATCCTTGTCTTGTTTCAGTTTTTAAAGGGAATGCTTTCAATTTTTATCCATTTAGAATGATGTTGGTCTTGGGTTTAGCATAGATTGCTTTTACTATGTTGAGGTATGTTCCTATATCCCTACCTAGTTTTTTTTCTAGTGTTTTGAACATGAATGTTGATATATCTTGTCAAATGCTTTTTCTGCATTTATTGAGATGATCACGATTCTTGTTTTTAAGTCTATTGATATGATGAATTATATTTATTGATTTCCATATGTTGAACCAATCTTGCTTCCTTGTGATGAACCCCACTTGATTGTGGTGCACTATCTTTTTAATATACTTTTGTATGTAATTTGCCAGAATTTTATTGAGAGTTTTTGCATCTATATTCATCAGGGATATTGGTCTGAAGTTTTCTTTCCTTGATGTGTCTTTGTCTAGTTTTGGCATCAGGGTGATACTAGCTTCATAGAATGAGTTTGAAAGGATTCCCTCCTTTTTTATTTCATGCAATACTTTGAGAATTATTGGTGTTAATTCTTCCTTGAAGGTCTTGGAGAACTCGGCTGAGAATCCATCTAGTCCTAGATGTTTCTTGATTGGTAGGCTTTTGATGACATTTTCTATTTCATTACTGACAATTGTTTAAATCATGTATGTCTTCCTGATTCAGTTTGGGTAGATCATATATCACTAGAAATTTGTTGATGTCAAGATTTTCTATTTGATTGAAGTATAGATTTTCAAAATAGTTACTAATTATCTTATGTATTTCAGTTTTGTCTGTTTTGATATTTCCTTTTTCATCAGCTATTTTAGTAATTTGAGTTTATCAATTTTATCTATTTTTTCAAAGAATCAACTTTTTTGTTTTGTCAGCTTTTGAATGATTTCTTTTGTTTCAATTTCATTGATTTCATCTCTGATTTTAATTATTTCATGTCTTCTACTGTTTTGGGTGTTGATTTCTTCTTTTTTTCCCCCTAGGGCTTTGAGATGTAATGTTAGCTCATTTATTTGTTGACTTTTTATTCTTTTAATATATGAGCTTAATCCAACGAATGTTCTTCTTATCGCTGCCTTCATAGTGTTTCAGAGGTTTTGATATGTTTACTTCTAAGTTGTTGTTTTTTTTTTTTAAATTTCATCCTTGATTTCTTCTGCTATCCATTCTTCATTGAATAGTGTATTATTTATTCTCCATGTGTTAGAGTAGCTTCTATTTTTATTTTTGTTATTGATTTCTAATTTCATTCCATTATGATCTGAAAGAATGCAGGATATTATCTCCTTTTTTTTTTTTTTTTGGTATTTACTAAGGGTTGCTTTGTGGAATAAGATATAGTCTATTTTTAAAGAAGGGTCCATGTGCTGCTGAGAAGAAAGTGTATTTGATGGATGAAATATTCTATATATTTCTCTTAAGTCTAAATTATTGATTTTATTATTTAGTTCTTTAGTTTCTTTATTTAGTTTTTGTTTGAAATATCTGTCCAGTAGTGAGAGAGGTGTGTTAAAGTAATCCAGTATTATTGTGTTGTGATCTATTTGATTCTTGAAATTGGGAAGTTTTTGTTTGATGTACATAGATACTCCATTGTTTGTGGGCATAAATATTTATTGTTATGTCTAGCTGATGTATAATTTCCTTAAGCATCATAAAAAGTCCTTCTTTATCCCTTATGATTAACTTCGGCTTGAAGTCCACTTTATCTGAAATGAGAATGGAAATCCCTGCTTGTTTATGTGATCCATAATAGTGGTATGTTTTTCTCCTATCCTTTCACCTTCAGTCTGTGGATGTCTT
Source organism: Marmota marmota marmota (assembly GCF_001458135.2). Taxonomy (NCBI): domain Eukaryota; kingdom Metazoa; phylum Chordata; class Mammalia; order Rodentia; family Sciuridae; genus Marmota; species Marmota marmota. The sequence continues at coordinate 23,868,652 of NW_026000005.1, forward strand.
TTCCTAGTAGGTGAGTCTCCTGGAGACAGCATATTGTTGCGTCTTATTTTTTAATCCAATCTGCCAGTCTATGTCTTTCAATTGATAAGTTTAGGCCATTAATATTCAAGGTTATTATTGAGATATTATTTGTATTTCCATTCATTTTAGTTTATTTCTGTTTTTTTAATATTCATTTTTTAGTTTTAGGTGAACACAATAACTTTATTTTATTTTTATGTGGTGCTGAGAATTGAAGCCAGTGCCTCACACATGCTAGGCGAGCGCGCTACTACTTGAGCCACATCCCCAGCCCAATATTTCTGATTTTTAATTTGAATTAGTTTCATCTTTGATTAACTACTCATTTAATGTAGTTTCTCTTTTTGCTGGTTTCCGCTTCTTTTTTTTTTTTCACTTCATCCTCATGGAATATTTTGTTGAGAATTTATTTTAAATGTAAAGATGCTATTGAAAGCAAATTGGGTAGGGCTCAGAATATTTAATGTTTGGGGTTGGTCTTGGGTTTGCAAACTGCAGATGTGATTCCTCTATTTACCATCTCTTTGACTTTCTATAAGGTATGCTACCTCTTTGATTCTTATTTTTCTCTTCTCTGTAAGAGTGTTCATGATGTTTATTTGTAAGGGTTGGGTGAGGATTAATCTTGCGTGGAAAGCAACGTGTTGCACATAGTAGATAGCAACTGTTTTAAAAAATACATCACATTTTATGAACTTGGTAATTAGAGATTTACCAGTTCTGTTCTATAGAGTGCATTATTTTAGTATGAAACTGTGCCCTTGCAATGTAGAAAAGTGGTTTTTTTGGCATGTGTGCATAGCTGAATTGTGAAACACTTTTTTTTTTCTTTTTTAAGCGTATAAGTAATGGATAGCAGATGAGAGACAAAAATGCAAGAAATCTTTTTTCAATATCCAAACATGACAGCAAATAAAATTGTCTTGTTCAAAGAATAGAGCCCTTAATTGGATGGGATTTTTATTTGATTCGTGATCTAAGGCTCATACTGTGGCTTGGATATATTCTAGCCCCATTACTGTCTAATAGCTTACTTATACATTGGCTGGTCGTGCCGAAGGATAGGTTTTATTCAGAGAATCTCCTCTTAATTCCAAACTTAGAAGTAGATGACAAAGCATAAAATGTCTGGAGTGATAAAACTGAATATAGAATGAAGCATCACTTGCTTTTTCTCAGATGCTAGACTTTTTTTCATGTAACAGAGAAATACCTACATGGTAGCGTGTATTGTGTTTGCACATACCAAATGAGCTGTAGACATGGCCTTCAGGTAACATAAAGCAAATAATTTTTTGTTGTTGTTGTTGCCAGCTGGGGTATAACTAAATGCTTGCCACTCTCCCTGTAAGTTAGTCATTTTTGATCATTGGTCTAGTACATTAAGAGGTGATTTTTCTGTTAGACATGATGCACGTCAATAGTAATACATTGTCCCAAACTCTTAATATGAAAAGATATTTTATTTCACTTTTAAAATCATTCTGGGGTTTGAGGAACTTTCTTTTTCAACCCATTACTGGCTTTGGTAAAATCTATCTTGATGAACATATAGGCAAATAGCTATTGAGAATTTTGGATTCATTAGCAGGGCTTATTCCTCTGGCTATATTTCCTGATAATAGTTTTCGGTTAGATATGTGAGTGTCAGAGAGCAGAAGTAGTAAGAATTTGTCTTGTGTGCTCATTAGTGGATGCATACAGGATGAGGTAGCAGGAGACAGTCTGAGGAATAATCACTACCTTCTAGTTCTTTCCCTTCATTTCATCTCATTCTTCACTGTGTTTATTGGGCATTAGTTTAAAAGCCTTGCATTGAATAGGAACTTTGGCAAATGTAAATATTTGATGTAAGTATTGTGTGGGCTCAATTTTAGCAAATCCATTTCTTTCAAGAAGAAGACTACAGAGAAAATGTTTGTACTGATTTAGGAATGTTAAGAATTTTGGGGAGTGGCTCCTCAGAATCCTGCAGTATGTTAGTCATGTTTGTGGCTATGATTTTCTTGATTTTTAAAAATTTTGTTCTTTAATCCAAGCTTTTAGAAAGTACAAAATGTCTCCATTTTAGGGTTTTAGAAAATGCTTCACACATATATTTACATTGACTGTGTGTGTGTGTGAGAGAGAGAGAGAGAGAGAGAGAGAGAATGGCCTTGAAGAGCAGACTGTGGCATCTGATCATGTGAAAGGTGGGGTCTCTGTCTAGCAATGCCCCACCCTCCAGCTGCTTGGCTTCTGTTAAAAGGGCTACAGAGTCTCTGCAGAGCATCAAGGATGCTCTTCCTGGTATGGCTCTTCTATGCCATCTGGTTCAGGACTATGGTCTTACACCCAAAGGCAGATTTCCTTATTTTACAGGGAGTGAGCCACATTCCTCAACCAGTGGATGAGGAATTCCAGCCATTCCAGCTACCCTTGCCTATGCCTATGACCTTTCTATTTAACCCAGATCATGGAGTACCAACTCACTCAATGAAAACTACTGTGTTGCAATTTTGTTTGTGCTACTGGCCAATACTGTGATATCAAGCAATATGTTTGATCTGGGCTTTTAGTTTCCTCATACACAAAATGAAGTAATTAAATAAAAGGCCCTGTTTGGTGAATTGGTAATTTTCATGAGAAAGGTGAAATTATTGAGATAAATGAGGCTTGGCACTGACATGATTGGTATGCTGTTTATCAAGCTGTAGAGATCTCCAAGTACATTGTGGCACTATTTTGGAAAGATGTGTGGGATCGCAAATGTTGAAGAGTTTTGATCATGACTTTGTTCTCAAGTAGAGCATAAAGCTTTTTGTTAACCATTTTTAGAATGATGACTGAGGGTTTCCCAGTACAGTTTTCTTAAATACTCTTGTCCTAACCAATCTTCTTATGCCTAAGTGTAATTTTTTTTTTTTTCAATGTGGCAATCACTGGTAATTGAGCAGTTGTTGAGCTCAGGCTGTGGGTTCTCTCATAGTGGGTAAAAGAAGCATGTTAAGATGATGAAGATGTTTCCCATACACCTGAGATGGAAACTTAGAGAAAAATAACAGAGGCAAAATGAAATAATAGAATCAAAGCATGAACTACATAATAGAGGTAGTAGGAGAAGAAATAAATTCCAATTGGAGAGTTGAGAAAGGATTCATAAGTGAGATGAATACATACCTGAGTTGGGCCTACAGAGATGAGAGCTAATATTAAAATAGGAAGAGGAAAATAAAAGGTTATTTTGGGCAAGGAAGGAAGGACATTATGGATTGAAGCAGTCAAGGACATGGAGCACATGTCTATGGGAAGAGAATGGAGTTTTGCAGAAAAGCGTTGATGGAGAAGACCAGTAGTGACTATTGCTGTAGTGTAGGCAAGAGATGGTGTCTTATATAACTAGGGGAATAGTTGTGGAGGTGAAGAAAACTGAGGTCAACTTAGAAAATACGATGGATGGCATTTCTTTCTCTCTTTTTTTTTCCTTTTTAAAGAGAGAGAGAGAATTTTTTAATATTTATTTTTTAGTTTTTGGTGGACACAACATCTTTTATTTTTTATTTTTATGTGGTGCTGAGGATCGAACCCAGCGCCCCGTGCATGCCAGGTGAACGTGCTACCGCTTGAGCCACATCCCCAGCCCCTTGATGGCGTTTCATATGGGGGTGAAGCAGAGAAGTGTAAGAATGAATCCTAGATTTTTGGCTCTCATAACTGAAAAGTACTGCCATTCACAGAGAAAAGAAATAAGGTTTTCAGAAAGAAAGTCATACACTCAGTTTTGGTCATCTATGTTGAGAAGTCAGGTTATTCGATTTCAGTAACAAATCCTGGTAGACGTGTTTGAGATCCATCTACTTTTATGTAGAGGAATAAGCATGGATGAATTCATTAGGGATAAAACATCTGTATAAATAAGCAGAGTATCTGTGATTCAGTGAACACTGAGAAATTTAGACCTATTGGCTGTGTGGAATTTGCTGATTCACAAAGGAGACTGAGAACTGGCCATGTTCAGTCTAATGGCATGAATATAAAAGGGAAAACTTGTACAGACACATTTGAGAAAGAGGGTGATGAAATATTGAGAAAGATATGGTTAGGAAGGAGAATAGAAGAAAGACCCAGTCATGGGTGTTATAAAAGTTATTTAGGAATGATCTTAAAAATACTGAACAAAAGCAACTCTCCCCCGCCAAAAAAAAAAAAAAAAAAAAACCCAAAAAAAACAAAACCCTGAAGTTTACAGTATTCATTCTGATGATAAAGCTAACTATTGGTGAAAACAAAATATTTCAGTAACTGTGTTAGGAGAAGGAAAGGTGGAAATGTTGTAGGACCCTAAATGTATTAAGTTCCCCTCAATGGTTTAAGGAAGTCAAAAGATGATTTCTGAAGTTAATTACTTAGGGCAATCAGAAATGCTTATTTAGAGAGAAGGTGTTAATATTCAAAAGTACTGAAACAAATATCTAAAAGAGTTGCCTCTGCATCATTTCAATTTTAAAAAATCAAAGTAATGCTTATGTATGGTTTAAAGCAGGGCTGGAAAACCATTTTTGTAAAGGTCCAGTCAGTATTTTAGCCTTTACAGATTATATGATCTTTGCTTTTGTGGTACATAAGCAGTGAAGACAGCACTCAAGCCAATGAAGTCAGTTCCATTAAAAACAGTGGTCAGGTGGCACCTTCCCATGCAGACCATGTCCCTGAAGTAGCCCCTTTAAACCCTTTATTTGTCTTTTAATTTTTTTCTGTAATTAAAAAAATATGATTCAAGGAATAGCAGTATACTTTTATTTCTAAATATGAATCTTCAGCTGTTTCTTAATCCATCAATTTTAGACATTACCTATTTACATCCTATTAAGGTGGTTGAAAACACTAGCTTTCTTACAGCTTTGCCCTCTTTCCCTTGCCTCCCAAAAGTATTGCTGGAATTTTTAGTTAAATCTGTAATTAGTGTTTTTTACTATTCTGACCATGCTGATACTGTTCACTCTTGACCCAATAACTGGAATTGTTTGTTATGCAGAATTTTGTTTTTTGACATGCATGTATTTTATTTGCTGAGTTTTCTTTGAATCTCAAGTAGTTCTTTCTACTCGTAAGAGTTGTAGAAAATGGTTCTCACTACAATTTTTTTCCAGAGTAAAACCCTTCATAAAACCTATCAGTTTTGTGTTTTCTTCTAGTAACACTGTTCCTGGAACTCTTAATTGTCATAATCCAATCAGGGCTGGTTGTTCTCTAAGGCCCAGGAGGTTAGCATATTTATTGATGTCACTATTTGAGAATTTCCTTTCTATGTCTTCTCTATTGCATTTTCTGTTTCCTGGGTCCCTCATTTTGTTGAAGCACATTGATCTGATTACCTGTGAGGAATGGTGGGGAAAGAGGATTACCTGTAAGTCTGGCTTCTAGCTTTCTAGGATTGCTATTTTTTAAAAAAATATTTTTTTAGTTGGAGTTGGACACAATACTTTTATTTATTTATTTTTATGTGGTGCTGAGGATTGAACCCAGTGCCTCCCACATGTTAGGTGACTGCTTTATCACTGAGCCACAACTATAGCCCTGGGGTTGCTATTTTATTGCACATGTAAAGCAACAGTTTATGGGCCACATTGGTCTACAGAGTACATTTCAATCACAGAGAAAAACTGGGAAAGAGAGTTTCCTCCTGCCCCAAATTTTGACATATGAAAAACGTCTCTTGCATTTGGATACTTGTGTTTCTGGACCTTTTGCTCATATCCTGTTGACTTTGTTTTCCAAGCCAAGAGGCTCCCTTTGCCCTCTATAACTGTCAGATTTGAGGAATTACACGAAGTAGTAATAATGGGCACCGTTTGTTGTACAAGTGTTGTAAAGAGAGGGCTATGTCAGATGCTGGGATTACAGAAGAATATGAGACAGAAATGGCTCTGCCTCTGTGGGATTTAAGGTTATGGTGTGCCAAGAAAGGAAATATTTATATATGCATCAATGCATATGCCTGTATATGTACGTGAATATGTAGTAAATTTCTCACAATCCAGTGAGGGTAGACTGTGTGGGGAAGCATGGATTTCATATGAGTTGTAAAGCTAGGCTTATTGATTTATAGCCCACCCCCCACCACAAACACACACTCTAAACACTTTCATTTTGTGTACAGGGCTAGATTATCCTCATTATGTGGGACATTCCAACTCAAGACTGGTGAGCCTTATAATCAGGAGTTTGGAAGGACACTTCTGGGAGGCAAATAACATACAGGTCCTTCTGCCCTTCTGGAAATATTTTCATTTAAAATAAAAGGCACCACAACCATATTTAGTAATGATATAAATCTACTAGAAATTTATTTTGTAGAGGAAAATTTTACTTGGTGTGGGGCAGGGTCCTCTTGGTGAGGATGAGAAAATAGTTAATACCATGTGCTGTTTCTGCACCTCTTCCCTACATATTCAACCTGATGCAGGAACTAGTTTTCCCACCGACACCTCAGGGTTCTTTTTCTGAGTTTCGACTTTTACAAATGACAGCAAAAGTTCTTGCCCAAGGGTGTACCATGTGGTAGTAGACCTGATTTCCCTTCTCCCGTCTGCCACTGACTTACCTCCAGTCTTTGCTCAGATGTCACTCTTTCAATGCCTGGTCTGACCTTCCTATTTAAAAAGACACATTGCTGTATTCCTTACCCCGTCCCTATTCTCTCTCCTTTCCAAATTGCTTATCACTTACTAACATACCATTTAATTATGTTTAATTATTATCTTTATTCCTCCTTCACTAAAGTTTTAGCTTTATTCCTTCCAGAGGCTGGGTTTTTAATTCTGTTTTGTTCAGAGAGGTTGCAGGAACATTCCTTGTTGTGTAATTGGCAGTCATGGGTGTGTGGTCCAGGGTATTTCTGTTTCTTCCAAACTGCCATTGCCTGTATCAAAAGATCTAGGTCACATGGTTTGAGCTTGTGCTAAATATAAATACGATGGCTTGCTCTGTGATTACACCAGGTTTTCCCCACTTTTTTGTTATTTCATTCTGTTTCTCCTAGTCCACACTCCTATGACAAATGCACAATCAATGTCAGAAGTAGTTTTAAGAGCTGGGGACATAGAACACCATAGAGGTGTTGGAATCAGAGAGCTTATGCACTAGTTGGGAAGATCAAGCTGTAAAAATTAACAAATAATTGAATAAGGATATCTCGTGATCCTCATCATTACAAAATTGGTAGAGCATTAGCTCTAGAGGTAGTCTGAGAAGGGGATATGTGAGCTCAGCTCTGCCTACTTGCTTTCCTATAGTTGCTGTTTTCTTTTAGCTACACCTGTGATCCATCTGTAGCTGTCCAGAGGAATGACTTTGTTGTTAGAAGAACAAAACTAACAGTAGCAAGCAATATTATCTCCAGTACTTTCAGAGATCAGAGACAGATAATCCCTCACTATTCATATTGCTGCCCTACTTAAAAAAATTTATAAACAGTGAACTGGGGGATTAATTGATGAGGTATTTGTTTATCTTGCAGTTAACCTACTTTTCTAAATACTGCCACCAGTACCTCTTCTGCTATAAATTAAAATTTTCCTTTCTGAATCATAATTTCTTCAGTGATGGAGCCAGAAAGCACTGTTCCAGTAAAGAGCTAGTAGCAATGGCTATTACCCACATAAAACTTTAAACCTTTCTCCCTCATTCATATGCACAAAGGTAGACACAACTGGGAAATAGTATTGTCAAAGGCATATTTTGGAGTTACTGTACCAAGGTGTCAGCATTAGAACAGCAAGGAAGTTTGAGTTTAATTGGCTGCATTAAGTAAACTGTGGGTTATTACAAATTTGTATTCTAAAATTTATTCATTTTAAAATTAATTTTGTGGCAGAATATTTTTTAGGGTTTTATAAGAGATAAATTATTTTAAAAATTAACAGCTTTCACTTTCTTTGGAGAGAGGGCTGCTTTCATTCTTTGGATGTAGGTTTTGCATTCCTTTGGACCACACAAGCTTCTAAAACCTTGGCATTGAGGGCTTTGGAGTATAAAATTTCATTGGAAACAAATAATGGAAAACATGATTTTTTAAAAAAATCAGCTGTTTTCTTTAAAGTTATTTTAAATCATTGTATTTCAGTATTATTAATGTGGGTTAGTGTTTTAAAAGTATTTCATACTGAATTTTTTTAAAAAATACATGTTTCAATTAAATACATTTGAAATGTGTTAATTTCAGACTTTTAATACTTGATTTTTTATATAATTTTAAGAGTGCATTGTATTTAATACTGATATTTATTTAAGGGTTAATGCATTTAAGAGTAAGCATTTAACTTGTTATTAGGTCTATAGAAAAAAAAAGACTTCCATATTTTTGTGAAGACGTGGTGGGCTGCAATGATATGGATAGTAGATTTAAAACTAATTAAAATATGTTCTTTATTTAAAAAAAAACAATTAACTAATTAAGCCCCTTATTTCTCCCAAATAAGTTTAGGCTAACCCTAGAATTAAAAAAAAATGGATGTATATTTTTTTCTTTCTACTAAAGAAGAAGAGGCTATTAGTGATATTTTGAAAATTTGGATTGTGAGATAAAATAAAAGGAATTCCCTGGAATCATCCATGCTTCTATACTGAAATCATTTCTGTTTAAAATTATACATCATGGAGAAATTTCTTTTGGTTTAAGCTCTGTGTATTCTGCTTTCCTGTTAGATGGGAAGGCTGCTGTAGGTAATCATGAAGCCAGTGAATTTCTACCAGGTTTTAAATTTATGAATTTACTACTTAAGGCTTAAAAAAATGTTAGGATTTTTTTTTGGGGGGGGGTGTCAGTGGGAGGTGTGTAGGGATGAGTGTCATTTTGGAGTGAGAAATTACTCTTTTTAAAAAGAATGTTCTAATCAATAAAATTCTGTTATTTTTTCCTTCTACCACAGTAATTCTTTTTATCTTGGGATTGAAATTTTCTCAAATTTGTTTATTAAAGAATTTTCAGATTACACCTTGAATAGCTGATAGATTAGGAAATTTTAAATAAGACTTTGTTTGGAGATGCATTGTAATTGTGGCATCATGCCAAACTGCCATATCTATTATTCTTATGACATAGAAGAATTTCTTTTAAGAAGTTTCTGTACCTGTGGTTTTAAAGCCCCAAAGATCTTCCAGGTTCTAGACACTGTAGGTCCAAGTGTTGGGAATTTTTCCACTCCTTTTTATCCTATTGCATCCTTGAGATATGGTGACCCTAGCCTCCATTTGACTCCTAACAGGGTGCAGAGTATATACTCCATTATGCTACCTGTTCCATTCACAGATGGCCCTTTTTGAAAGTCTTTCTTATGCTCAGTTTCCATCTACCTGTCTATTGTCCATGTAACATTTTTGGAGCAACTCAAAACACACTGAATATTGTATGTGGAAACCTTCTAATTTGATGAGAGGTCTGATATGCTCCTTTAATTTTTTTATGTTTACTGTTTACCGAGAGCTTAAGAAAAAGGAGAAGATACGAATTTGAATAGTGTAGCTAATTGAACTTGTATGAGCTGAGTGTGAGCCTCTATCTTAGAGTGAGAACAGATGAGAGACTCTGTTTGACCTTGGCTGTCTCAGTTCCCATGTGCTTGTGGTTGAGTCTCTGTGGCCCTAGTGTGAGTCTGAATGTTTAAGAATTTTTCACAGAACATGGTCTCTGCCATAATCCAGATACTTCATCTGGTGCTCAACTGAAAAGATAATAAAATACTCCAATTAAACAAAAAGTAGTGTTGGCCTTACTGAGAGGAAGTATGTTCATTCTAATATGGTTTCTTCCTCAGGAATGTACAGGGATAATTTCATCGGTGAATTTTGCCTTACTTGATAGCTTTAAGAGCTCAGTGCCTTGTAAACTATAGTTCTTCTATATTTGAAATAGCAAAATGTTTCACTTTGAGTCTTTCCATTTGAACAAACCTAAATTAGTTCGGTGCACACATCCCAAGACATATTTCTAGCCCCCATGATCTTTTATGATGTGGGTGTTCTCCAGCTGATTAACAATCCCCTCTTAAAATTTGACAAAAACTTCTGTGGTATGGCCACATCAGCACAGAACAAGGTCATGACTCCCTGTTCTGGACATAGTACTTCTGTTGCCAGAGCCTGAGATTCCAGCAATAACAATCTTCACAGATCCATCCCACTGTTAACTCACTTAAGCCTGTGGTCAATTAATCCTCTCCTGTGTGTCCTGGCAGTTTTGAATAACTAGTGGCTAGTGAGCTACACATTTAGCTGGTAGAATAGTCTGGTCTTCCTTTAATTTGTTTTAAGATATTTTCTTTTCTTTTACTTCCAAGGAAACCAGAAATCTAGATTCATATCCTGAGCAGCTTTTGGTGGTCTTCATCTGTTTACCTGTAGATGTATATTGTGTGAAAGGAGCCATTAGGTATTTCAGTTTGAAAGACATTCTTTTGGAAGTACAGTGCACACATAGGAGAGTACGCAGGTCAGTGTAGCTCACAGAGATTAAGGAACTGAATGTGGTTCCACACACCCAGGGCTTTCCTCTTTCACTCCCTGTCTTTCTCCTCACAGAGAGTGGCCAGTCTTCTGGCTACTCCTTGTTAGTTTGTTATGCCATGTGCAGAGTTGTACAATATGTACTTCTTTTGTAGTTGGGTGTTCTTGTACAATGATACTGAGAGATTCGCCCAGATTGGTGCATGAACTTGTAGTTCTTTCTTCTTGCTGTATGGATTCCATTGCACGAACATACTACATTTTATCTGTTCTTCTGGCAATGAATATTTGGATTATTTCCTGATTTTAAGGTATTAGAAATAATTCTGCTTTGAGTATTCTTGTTCTTACCTTTGGTAGTAACTCTCTATACTCCTTTCACTTGGATACAAACCTATTTGTGAAATTGCTGAATTTTGTGGTACATTTTTGTTTAGCTTTATGTTCAGATATTACCATTTTCCAAAGTGATTGTACACATTTACATTTTAATCGGTGTTGTATAATTCTGTTTGCTCCATATTGGCACATTCCTGACCTTAACCAAATCTTGCCTAATTTGAACAAGATTTACATCTTCATAATATTGAGTTTTCTAATCTGTCACAGTCTTCTTCAATTTTTAGTGCACATTGCACATTTCTGTTAGACTATTCCAAAAAATATTTGATTTTGGATGCTATTGTAAATGTTATTTAATTATTTTTCTTTTACTTATTTTGTCTGCTTAGTTATTTGTGTTTCTTGTTTTCTAAGATACTTTTTATTGTGAACTGGTTGTGATTATTCACAAATGCTTTTTCTGTGTTCATTTTGATGATCAACTAGTTTTTATACTTTTTTCCTATTAATTTGATGAATAACTATGATTGATTTTTGAATTTTAAACTATTTTTGCATCACTGGAATAAATCACAATTGGTTATAATGTATTATCTTTTACATACATTACTGAGTTTACAAAAATTTATTTTTATTTAACATATGCATCCATGACAGACCAGTGTATAGTTCTCTTGTAATGTCCTTGTTAATTGTTAATATCAAAGTTATGCTATTCTCATAAAAAAAAAGTCTAGGAGAATCTCTTCTTTTTCTAGTTTCTAGAAGCATTTGTATAAAGATTAACACTATTTGTTCCTCAAATATTTGGGAGATTTTTGCCTCTGAAGTCATCTGAGTCTGGAACTTTCTTTGTGGGAAGATTGAATTTCTTTAATTGTTTTTATATTATATTTTCTATTCCTATAGTTTTTTTTTTACTAAGTTTATCGAATAATTTGTTCATTTTATGTAAACAGTAAAAACTTTAGGACTGTTCTTTTTCTAGCTAAATTTTTTTAGCTTGTTTCCCTAATATATGTATCAAAGGGCATTACCAACCTGTTCAACACTGCTTTAGTTGCAATCAACAATTACTTAATATTTAATCATTTTTAAATTAAAAATACTTTCTCATTTCCTTTATTCATCTTTGGAGTATTAAGAACTTTATTTTCTAATTTTAATTTATTTTCCATTTTTAAACAAGTGGACTTTTTCTAGATCTCTTTCTGTAGTTGATTTTATTGTAATCAGAGAACACATTTTTTAATTTTTATTTTTTATTGGAGCATTGTAATTACACAGAAAGATTCATTATGCTGTATTTGTGCATGCATATAACTTAATTTACTTAATCTCCTTTCTGAGTACCTTCTCTTTCCTGCCCCTTTCCCTCCCTGGATTGGCTTGCCTTTGGAATTTGATACATGTTCCAAGTACACTTTTAAAGAAAGTGTTTTCTAATCTTTTTGGTTGTATTATATGCATACGTATACATCTCTGTGTGTGAGAGAATATATAAATACAAATAAGGTTAAAATTGTGTTGATGCTTTTTTTCCCTGAGTTCTTGGTTTATTATCAAATCTCTCACTGTATGTGTGTATGCACATGTTTGTGCTGAAGATCTGTCCATTTTGGCAGAGTATTCATTGAAATTAGATTGTTGTATAGGTTAGAGACTTGCTTTCTCCATGTTGGACTGACACTTTCCTCATAATGAAATGTACCCCTTTATATTTAGTAATACGGTTTTCTTTCTTTCACATATTCTTTATATGATGTTAGTATTCCTATACCCTCTTTCCCTTGGTAGGATCATGGATTTTTAGAGCAGGAAGGGAATTTATAGATGGTCTCATTCATCCTCATTTCACATATAACTTGGGCTTTATTATCTTGTTGTTGACTACATCAGATGCTGCTTTCAACCCAGCATAAGAACTCTGGGTCCCGTTGTGGTTCTCCTGAATTCTTTGGAAACACTGTCGATTAAAGTGGCTTCAGCCCATTTTCCTCTACGAGGCTTTTGTTCTGAGGTTTGTGCTTGGTGGATCTTTTTTGGGAAGGTGAAGCATGTTTTGAAGATCATTAGAGGAGGATTGCAGTGATCTTTATATTGGTGACTTCTTCTCGGAAATGATTCTTTCCTTTCAGCTGTCCGTGCTGTTCTGCTAGGTTTCACGTAGGCATCCCTTTTTGTTTTTTTCCTACATGGCCCTGTGGCTGGTTCCTCAGAGACTCCTGTTCTCTGCCTACCCGAGAGTCTCTAGACATGTTCTGACACATTCGCCTTCCTGGGTGCATCGTGGAGCATCTGATGACCTTCTGGTCTTGGGTAGAGGGACGAATACCCCCAGAAGGTTATGGCAAAAGTAGCATATTTTCATAATTCTCTATCCAATGTTAGATGCCTCCAACTTCCATTTTGTTCTCAGCAGTAAGAACCTTTTCCACTGTTGTCCAAGCCCTCAATTCTATGATTACGAAGAATTATATTTTGAAACTTCTCCCACTTGTTTCTCTCAGTTGTGAAGCACTGGTAAGGCCACTTATATGAAGAATATGGAGCCTTGCATTACGTGTCCCTTTGTGTTTTCTGTACTTCAGCCTGTGTGTGTGGCACATCATGCAGGAGGCCATGGATCTGCATGCTCACTAATGACGAAGTATCTGAGGCCAGGAGCAATGTCATCTTGCCTGGGCCCATAGACTTGTGTAAGGATACAAATAGACCTGCTCTCCTGCTGGTTCCTATGTAACTATGCATTGTATTATTACTTAATCTAAAAATATATACATATTTTTCTACTTTAAAAAATGCCTATGTTGGCTCTGCTGCTTATTAAGCACATGACCTTGAGTAAGTCAGTTCCCTTACTCATGCCTTGGTTTCCTCATCTGTAAAGTGGATTGATGACTATTTTATGAGGTTGTTTAAGGATAAATGAGTTAGTCATATAAAACTCCTAATCCCTGTTATACATAGCCTATAGTAAGCACTAAAACAAATTATCTGCAGTTTGTAATAATGACAAAATTAATGAAATATCATTTTGTGGGTACACACCACCAAATACACATTGTTAATTGTATAAAGAAAACTCTTTCTGTTGAGTTCCATTCCACCGTTGTTTTTGTTCCTGCAAGTAAAAGTATTCTTGTAAAAACAAGAAGCCTCTAACTAGTTGCATTGAGTGCACCACTGACTAAATGCAGCCCTTCTCCTACCGTTGGCCTTTCTTTTGCAGTGTTCCCTCAACTTTGGGTTGTTGTTGCCATTGAAAATTTTTTTCTTGTCTTGTACCATAGACATTTTGCTCAGGAACCTCTAACTTTACCCTCTCTTTTGATTATTGTCACAATCCTACAGTTTTAGAGTATCTGCCTTGACAGTCTACTCCTTTAGGTACTGCAGATGGAAAGTTATTGTTCTATACTTTGATAAATATACATTACCCAAAGCATGGGGTCAAATTTCATCTTCAAGACACAGTGGAGGGTATTTCTTGTTATTAATATCAATGCTTAGGGCTGGGGTTGTGGCTCAGTGGTAGAGCACTTGCCTAGCATGTGAGAGGCACTGGGTTTGATTCTCAGTATCACATGTAATAAATGAATAAAATAATGGACCATCAACAACTACAAAAATATTTTTTTAAAAAAAATCAATGCCTGTTTGGAACGATTTCTACATTTGATCATTAAAAACACCCTATGACTGTCTTCTTCCTGTAATGCATGCATTTTTGTTTTAGTTTATTTTTTCAATTTATCCCTATAGATAAATTTATTTTAATTTAAATATTCCAATAGGGTTTTACATAAATGTATATTATTTTTAAAGAGGATAATATATGTTAGAAGTGGAGAAAACCCAATGAGTGGTGTGTTATCTTACAATACTTTAATGATCCTGGGAACACAGGTAATAAGACTGTTGCAAAGTAAGCAAATGTGTTAGAGAGATTTTCAAAATAATTTGAAAGTTATATGTATTACAGATATTGGTGCAGTACAATGGTAAACTAAATGTCACAATTATGAAAAAACATGGTAAATGCTTCCAAGTGATTAATTGTGTGAACCAAGACACATATGTGAACATCTTTTCATATCTGATCAGTTTTATTCCTCATGGCAATAAAGCCAAGTAAATGAGATGCAAAATGTTGACTGCAGTGTAATGGTTGAAATTTTAACATGCATAAAAGAGTCAGGGTAAATTTACAGTCTTATGAAGGCTGTAGGCTGCAAATATTGAATGTGTATTCTTAATGATCTATGGCACCATGGCCAAATACCACAGGGACAGAACCGCGGTCGGTACATGCTGGCTTATTGATTTTCTTTTCTTGGATGTATATAATATTAATCCTGAGACTGATTTCCTATGGCTTGTCTGTTTTGGTTCAGGGCTACAAGTGTGACCATCATGAATCTACTCTTCTCCAGAGAATATATGAAATGACAGCATCCATGTGCAATAGGGAGTCTTAATTAGAGTCGAGTAAATTCTGGTATTGTATATTTAAGTGTTTTTTGGTCAAATACATTATTTCAAAATTATCAAATTGCTTTTTAACTTGATTTAGTTGTATATTCTTTTGAATCAAATTAGAGAAGTGCCTGAGTTTCAAGTCCTGTTATTTTTCAGAATGTCTTAGGTCCCATGAGTGTGTGTGTGCAGGAAGAATGCACTGTGACTGTCTTACCCGCCTGAAGGAATTCTCCTTAGCTAGGCTTTGGAGATTGCGGCACCCTTGTCTGCCACTCTCTGTATAACTGATCACATCATTTTTCCTTCTATAATATATGTGTATATATATGTGTATATATTTAAAATTTTCTCTTTTAAATCTGGACTCTGGTTTTCTTCTTGCTATTTCTAGGCAGGAAGCAAGGTGGACTTTAACTTACACTGCAGTTGTTAGGGGAAATTGTTTGTCATAGTTTTATGTGATAAAATCTGCTTTTACAAACCAAGCACAAGAAAAAAGCAGACAACTTAATAGATGTCTGCTTTTAAGTATAAATATTAAAAAAAGCAAACCCTTTAGAATATATCACTTTTTGTAAACATGGTTGAAATCAACAGATTTCATCTAAAGAGCTTTAATATATCAAAACCCAACTCAGTGGAAGTTTATAGAAATTAATTAAATTGAACTCCTTTCATAAGCAGGCCATTTTTTACAAGGAAAACATAAACTCTAGATTTTGGTTGAAAGTCTAGGTAGATTTGGAGGAATATGGTGCTGTGGAGTGACCCCAGAATAAAGATTCTATTACCAAAGATTGCTTGGGGCATTCAGACAGTCCAGTGCCCAAGACACAGTGTTTTTTTTTTTACACTTCAGTATCCTCCCTGTTTGGAATCTCGCCTGCTATACTTGCTCATCTTTTATAGCACAATCTCCATGAGTCCACAAAGATCTCTGGTTACAGAATCTGAGTGATGGGTGTTTTATGCTTTTTTTACCTGATTACATTTTCACTGCTCATATCTTTGGAATTGCTATCTGGCAATAGTGAGGCATTTAAAGTTTCTTGGTAAATCATGAATATTTCTACAGTAAGTCTAGATTTAGAAGCAAATGAAACTCCTTTCAGGTTACTAAGAATTGCTCCTTATATACTATATAGAACACTTAATTTTGAAATGTCCAAAGCCTACCTAAGGAGAATTCCTTTAGATTTTTATCCTGTCACTTTATAAGGTTGAATTACTGGAAAGCTATGCACTTGGGCCACATTTCAGTAGTCCTCCAAATAGATGCCTTAAAAGAATTATTATTTAATAGTATGCCCTCGCCTTTTATCAGGGGTCAGTTAAAGAGAGAGCTATATGACAACCATTTCTATTAGCTTTCATAAAATTGCAGTTGCATTCTGTGGGTTATGGTAGTTCTTACTTTTAATAAAGATTCATGTGATAAGGACTTAGAGCCTTATCCTGGAATTTCCATCTCTTTTCACACACTGACATCTGTTCCTTTATTGGATACTGAGTACTTTATAGCTAAATAGTTTCCCACTTTGAGGGGCTTTCTAAGAATCACAGAACCAAGTGGATTTTGGCTTGGATATTCTGGTAAAATCCTTACTTATGTTTTTTCTTCACTTTCTTTTTGGTTTGTGTTCTTGTCTCATTGTTACAATGACTCACTTTCGTATCTTTTCTGGAAATGGAAATAACTGAACTAGACCACTCCTTTCCAAATTCTACTATCAGAATAAGCAGTTCTTAATACTAAGCGATGGTTTAGTTGGAAGTCTCTTCAGTCGCTACCTCAGAGAACTCGGTTCAACTCAGAACACGGTTTGCAATTTGCCGCCAAGACTCAGGAGGTAGGAGCTCTCTGCTTCATGTGTCATTGCATAATCTAGAGCTGAGGATGCACATAGAGCCTGGGATTTAAAAAGATGAAGGGCTTGGAGGTCACCCATTCCATCCCTATATTCTAAAGTGACAGCTGTTGCAATCACAGATTTCTGCCTTTTAGATTTTTTCTTTGCTTTTTTTTTTTTTTTTTTACTACAGCTTTGGGACCTTAGTTTGAACATTCATTCCCCATTTCAGGAAGTACTCTCAAGAAGATGTTTTCTAGCATCCTCTTGGCATTATCTAAGTTGTGGGGGATTATAAAAAGTTCTTTGAATATGCTTTTCAAGATACTGGAGCAATTTACATTTGCTTACAATTCATCTTCAAGGAAAATTGATGCAATATGTATACTTTGATTCACTGACTTAAACAGGGAAAAAATGCCAACCATTTATCCAAATAAAAAGACGACATTTGTTTTGGTTGTTTGAAAATGTTATTATTACTAGAGCATATTATTAATGAGTCAATTTATTTCTCTTAAAATTACATTGTATCATTTTTTAAAAGAAGATGGAGTCATGAAACATTTTTTTTTTAATACCATAGGATCCTGGTTACTGGGTGAAGATTCATCACTTAGAATACACAGATGGAGGCATCCTGGATCCAGATGATGTCTTGGCAGATGTTGTTGAAGACAAAGATAAGGTAGATGATTCTAAAAATGTTGCTCTTTGTTTTCCTCTATGGAGATGCATGTTTGCAAGACATTGAAACCCTTAACAAACTCATGTGTCAATTATTATTAAAAGATACCATCTGTTCAGGTTTAACCTAGGCAGCCCATAAATCACAGTTCTTCATCAGATGTTTGGAAAAACTTTGTCAAGGTTTGGGAGCCTGTTTGTGGTGGCCTAATTAGCAGACACTTCATTCCCAAGAGTTCCTGATACATCTCAATAAATTAGTGTCAGCCACTGAGGTTGTTGGAATTTTCCTTGTGGTTGCTGGCTCTGGAGTTTATTCTTAGCCCTTGCTAAATATTCAGCTTAATGCCTGAGGTCTGAATGTGCTTTGCAGTAGAGAATATCACAGGGAGGAATGCCTCCTGAACTATTGTGACTATTTTTCATAATGTAGCTGGCCACCAATTCTCTTGAGTAATAGTCCTTATTTTCCCCATTTATGTATGAAGATTTGAAAAAATAATAATAAAATATTTTGTTATTAAAAAATAGTCCTTGTTTTCATTGCTGAAATTTTAAAAAAAGGACTAAATTGAATATTTCAGAAAGTTTTGAGCCTGTTCTGCCACCTATGTGGGAATAATTCCATTGCAAATACATAATTTTATTTGTATTTTTCTTGTGGTACTAAACTGAGAAGGGTGTAAAAATAAAATATTCAGTTGCAATATGCTGGATTATTGCTGTTGAAACACACTATTTAAAATTAATTCTGGGTGGGGTTCCTCTTATCAGTGTCTAATGTGTCCTCCAAAATTGAACTGTTTCCAAAATTTCTTCTATTATGTATTTATCCTTAGCATGGTTTGTACTATGCTAATTCGTGTTTGTAACATGTTTTTCTGCAGTTTGGAGTTGTGTGTGTGTACACATTTGTGTGTTTTGATCTGGACTAGAATATGAAAGTGTGTGTGTGTGTGTGCATGTGTGATTTATTGAACTCAGTCAAACTTACGTTTTTCTTTTTCTGCAAGATATTTTCTGACTCTTCAAATTTATATTCATCTTTGGAACTCAAACTTAGTTTGCTTTGCATGGAAACTACCAATTTTCCAAGAAATTTATCTCCCTAAGTAGCTTGTCAGCAGCCAGAGGACAGGGACAGGGAAACTTTAGTTTCTTTTGTGTTTTTTGTGTTAATAGTGACCAGTGCAGTGTCCTATACGAGTCTGATTCTTTGGGAACACTTACTGAATTAATGTCACTCTCTCCAGGTGACTCTTGCTAGATAATTTTGATGCACTTCCTGTTTATTTAGTTGGTCTCAGTAAAGAAAAATGCATGATTTACTCTCAGGCTCCCAAGGGAGGGCTTTCACTCATTTTTCCCACTTGCACTTTCTGCTTCTTCCCCAGGACTACCCCTTTCCTTTGACATATTCTAGGTCTCTAGGGTTTTTATTAATGAAGGCTCTTCCTGCCTCAGATTTCACTAATGTCAGTGTATTAAAATGAAAAGCTGAAAAATGGCAAATTAAGAAGGGCCAGAAGAAAATATGCCCCCCCCCCCC
>NW_026000005.1:23888089-23921946 GCF_001458135.2 Marmota marmota marmota
TATTCCCCCCCCCCCCAGTCTTTTCCAAGATTCCATTAGAGGAAGGATGATTCCACGAAGAGTGCCCAGAGAAATCATTTGTCCAATAGGACTCTTCCCTCTGCAGCATCCTTTTAACCATCTTGGCAAAGCTTGTTTCCACCATAATCCATTTACTAGATATAGAAACAGATTTATTACATGTAATCTCTTTTAATGGGACTCTACTAACATTACTAAATAAGGTGACACAGTGAGAAAATCAGCTAAAGTCCTAGTAAAGGATTGAAACAATTTGGGTACAGCTTTACATCTTCTCATGTTATTACATTTTTAATGTTTCTCCATGTAGCCTAACTGGTATTATTCTGCAGAGGTGATGATAATTTACACTTCTGATACTGTAAGAAAAAAAAATTGCACTCCCATTTTTTTCTTTTTTTTTTTAAAAAAAAGTAAGTGAAAAGGCATTGCTTGATTTATTGCTTTCTGTTTTTCTTCTTTTTTTTTCACATTTATTCTGCAATGTTAAAATTTCCTTGAGATCCCTACATCTAGTATGCAAAGAAAACTCTGCCAAACCTATTTAAACTTTTTTTGTTGTTGTTATTATTGGATTTGTTTGAGCAATAATTGTAAGCTTGCCCAAGATCCTTTGAGGCGGTATTGACCTTTGATAAAATAACAATTTACCTATTATCAAAGTGGCTACCTAATATTCTCTTCTATTTACAATATGAATAAAAAGCAAGCAGAAAGAGTCTTAGATGGATGCCATGATCACTGAGTGAAAGCTGAAATACTTTTGTTCTTAGGGAAGACTCACAGTGAGTGAGTAAGGATGGTAAGGAACTGTTGGTGTCCGAGCTATAAAGAATGGGACAGGGAAAACAAACTTATAATTAGACTGCAGTGTATATTGAGGTCACATAGTACATGAAAAACACATCCAGTGTACTTCAGTATAGACCAATAGACCAAAAAAAAAAGAAAAAAAAAAAAGAGGTTAAATGATACTCTACATAAAACTAGAGAATGATATAGTTGTGTTTGTTTTCTAAAAAAATAAAATAAATTTCAAAATATTTGGTCTGAAATAATTTGCTTTGATCTTACTTCTATTTTTTCTTTGGATAGCATAGTGCTTGGTGCACAAATACTGTCTCTTTGAGATTTTTTTGTGTTGTTTTTAACATGCTTTCCCATTAGACTCCCACCCAGAAGAAACCAAGTGCTCACCCTGTTACACTATTTAATTATGTTTTGTCAAAATATTATTGAAACAGCTTTGGAATTTTTCATTTTATGATAACTAGTATTCATATAAAATGTTGTGCTAAAACTTAGTAATTATTTAGTTATGACAGTTATTCTCAAGATTCTTCAGCTATATGCATCAGTCTGTTGATTCAAATTCTTTGTGATAAATATCTAAGAATTACAGCATTATACTCATGTCTTTTCTCTAACTGCCAAAGGCAACCAACTTAGTTCACCAAATAACAACAGCTTAGCATTCTGCAGATCACCACCAAGATGCCATGGAGTAATATTATGGTAGTGTTATTACTCTATTTTCCTGCTAGCGTTTTACTTTAGTTCCTAGGTGTATAGGTTATGAAAGCACATAGAGGAAGTTTGGATGATGTTACAGAAATAAATGCATTTGACACTTCCATATTCTGGTTTACTTTAGAGTGACCCTGCATCAGGAACCATTATTAATCTCATTTTTCATTTCTAGAACAGTCTCAGAAATTATAAGTGACTTACCCAAGATCACACAGGTATTGCATAACAGAACCAGACTCTAGGACCCTGAATTACAATATCCAGACTCTATTTTTCTTCTATGCTGTGCCACATCATGTGTTGGGCATTTATATCAATAACTTCTAAGGAAAGTTCATCAACCATAAATTAGCATGAAGTTTTCTCTTACACAGTCACCACTATTGCTTTTAAAAAAAAAGGTAGGTGATAGACCCAACTATGTGGTGTAAAAAAATTAATTCAGAATTAGTATGTGATACATATTTAATTGAATTAAAATCTCTGCCTAAAGCTTGCATCTCATTATATAGTACAGTAATATGGGAAGATGTCTCTATCTCTGACTAAGCTTTGTCTATCATCAGGGTTGTGTTTGGAGAGATACTAGTGGCTTTTGTGGGCTCCATTTAGGGGAGGTTGATCCCTGAATCATGTGTGGTATCTGGTTCTCAAGTATTATGATTTCAGTTCATCTCTATCTTCTCATCTATACTAGGGCAAGTTTCTACATCTATATTAGCTGCATTTCACTGTATGTAAAATAGATATAATGTTAGTTCTTATAGGGTTAGCATAGAAAGCTGTATAGGTAAACACTATAAAGTTTTAGTATTATGTATACTTAATGTTAGCTATTATCTTGGTAATACTATGGTAGTGTTATTACTGCAATTTTTACCTATGTGTTTTGATTTAAGCATTAACTTTTTTAATATTAAAAGCTCAAATAAACTATTTTACTATACCTGCTAACAGTTTTCAATAATCCTCTTGAAAATTTGTTTAGAAGGTATTTAATTTTTAAAAAATAATTTTCTAAGAAGGTAGTTGATTACTATAATAGACCTTTTGGATTAGTGTATTAATATTTGAGAAATGAAAATGTCAGTTTGACTTAAGTTACAATGAGAATCCTTTTATCAGGACATGTTATTTGGTAATGTAAGTACCATTCAGGGATCTAATATGGTTTTAAAATAGAGACTGGCTTGCACAATGAATGAACCACTGACCTAAAACCAGACATTCCATTCCCAAGCCCAGGTTGCTTTCCGAGCACACTCTGTTGCCCTCTAGTGGAGGCCAGTTGCCTAGGCACCAGATCATCAGACACTTCCAGAACATGAGGAGTTATTTCTACATCATTTGAAAATGTTATTATATTTTTAATATAACTTACAGAATTAGACATGGATAACAAAACTAGAGTTTTCATAACTTCACTGATGCATTATGAATTCTCTAAGAAAGGTTACAGGAAATTCTTTGCCTTATACAACTTTTAAAAAAATTTCTGTTCACTGGTTGAAAGGTTAATAACTGGTTGTGATGAAGTGTATAAATTTTTCAGTGTGTAGTTGGACAATTTATGATGTATATTGTGCTTTTCTGGGGAAGGGAGTTGCTAAGTTGGACTACTTTTTAAAAGAGTCCTGAATTATTTCTGAGCCTTCATTTTGTCAGCAAAACTTCTATCTTAATGTAGAGCACTCATTTTACACACACACACACACACACACACACACACAAAAACAAATTAGGATATGGCATTTTTTTTTCTTTCCTGCTAAGATTTTACTTTGGTTCCCAGGTGTGAGTGTTATGAAAGCACATAGAGGAAGTTTGGATAGTTTTTCAGAAATAAATATCCAGAAGCCCCAAAGAGTGAAAAGATTACCTTGGCCAAGAAATACTATTGCAAACTTTTCAGTATTATTCTCTATTCATAGAATTATAGACCCAAAAGAGACTTTAGTAATTTTGTGGCCTAACCTAATCATCTTACAAATGTGGAAATACCCAGACCAGGAAGAATTTCAGGAATCCATGTCTGTTGTTGATTTTTTTCCTGAGTCCATTTCTGCATTTCCTCCCCAGGATCCTGACAACATCTCATGTAGATCATAACCACTCAGCTTTAAGTTAACTTCCTCCACTGGACTTCCTGGAATGTTTTTGTTTTTGTTGATGGGGGTACCTCTCCTAGTCTTTCAACTTTGTACTTAGTTATTTTTTTAAAATTTATTCTAATTGGTTATATATGACAGCAGAATGCATTTCAATTCATATTACACATATATAGCACAATTTTTCATATCTCTGGTTGTACATAATCACACCATTTGTGTTCATACATGTACTTAGAGTAATGATGGTTCATCTCATTCCACTACATTTCCTAACCCCCTCCATTCCCCTCCTTCCCCTTTTCCCTATCTAGAGTTTCTCTATTCCTCCCATGCTTCTCCCACTCCTCTTTCTATACCCAAAAGACTTAAAAACAGCATACTACAGGAATACAGCCACATTAATTTTTATAGCAGCACAATTCACAATAGCTAAACTGTGGAACCAACCTAGATGCCCTTCGGTAGATGAATGGATAAAAAAAAATGTGGTATATATACACAATGGAATATTACTCAACATTAAAAGAGAATAAAATCTTGACATTTGCAGATAAATGGAAATGGCAGGTAAATGGATGGAATTGGAGAATATAATGCTAAGTGAAGTAAGTCTATCCCCAAAAAAACAAATGTTGAATATTTTCTCTGATACAAGAATGCTGATTCATAATGGGGATTGGGGGCAGAACATGGAAGGAATAGACAAACTGTAGTTATTTTTAAATTTAGTTAATAAAGCCAGTTCATTCTTTTATTTATCCTGTTCTCATATATCTGTTCCCCTCTTTGCAATTACACAGCTACCAAATTTAAATTTGTAAAATTTCGGGCCCGGGTTACCATAATTGAAAAGAAAGTGCTCTTCTGTGACTCTGTTACTTGTCCCTCAGCTGTTTTATGCCATGAGTGTAACATAGTTGTTAAGAATTTGGATTTGGACAGGCAAAGTCCACTCATTTCTCTCTTCTGTTGCTTGTGAGACTTTGGACAACCTCATTAAACTCTTTGTGCCTTAGTTTCCTCATGGGCCATTGGAAGTAAAAAAAAGAGCAGCTATTTTACAAGTTAATATATGTAAACTTGTTTAGGAGACTAGACAGTCACCAATAATTGTTAGGTGCTATGATAGTTAACATACTGCTATTAATAAGATAGAGTACATTTACATTATTCCAAGAATATTGCTTAAATCATATTCCTTCTAGTGTATACAATTGGCCCTCTGTGTCCATGGGTTCAACATCTGTGGATTCAAACAGCAGTAGGATCAAAAATACTCAGAAAAAAAATTCCAGAAAGTTCCAGAATGCAAGACTTGAATTTGCCATGCACCGTGTACAGCACTCAGTCCACACAAATGAAGTAGGCATACCCTGTAGGAGTCACCGCCACTTCACAGGTCCTCAGCCTGTCTTCATTTGTTTGACCATTGTGCGCTGTCTTAGTCATATACTATGTAGTCAGGACTATAATATCGTGTCTGTACTGAACTTGTGCAGGCTTTTTACCTTGCCATTATTCCACCAAAATACATTATGGCAACTAGTTACTTAACATTTACATTGTATTAAATACTACAGATAATCTAGCAGCAATTTAAAGTATAAGGGAACATGTGCATAGGTACAATACATAAGGGATTTGAGCATCTACTGGTTTTGGTATCTGATGGGAATCTTGGAGCCAATCTCCTATGCCAAAGGATGACCACTGAGTGAAGGCCGAACCTCATAGTCATGTATTCTACTCAGAGGTCTAAAGATGCTTCAAGCTATCTCCATCTTCTTAAACCTCCATGATAATGAAACTGCCATACTATTTTCTTATGTACCATGCCTTTATTGTTTCATATTTTTTCCCCTTAAAGTAACACTTTTCTAGTGCATCCTTGTTCCTATTCTCTCCTTTCTAGGGTTTAGTTCATGTACTATTATAAAAGTTCAGCTCCATGAGAGTCTTGGTTCTATCCACTGCTGTTTCTGGTGTTGATAGTAGTGGTTGGAAGTTCCTAGCTACTCAAACAATTTAATAAATTTAGAGTTAATAAATGAATTAATGAATGTTCTGAGGTCTTCAGTGAGCTATTCAACAACTCTGAACTTCAGTTTTCTCATGGGTGAAATGAAAGTGATAAAAGATAAATTTCTCACGGTGTCATTGGCAAGGTTGAGAAGTTGTACATGAAAATACAATGGAAATGACAAAGCACTAAATTCATGTAAAGGATGTATTTATTCCTGCTGCTCAATTCTTATTGATCTCTAAGATCCAGATCAATTTGTATTTTTTTTCCAAGTCAATGTTTGCAGATCATCCCAATCCAAAGTGAATTCTCTGCAATTTCATAGAAATGATTAAGTGGTCTCTCTCACTTTCTCTTTTACTGTGAGCTGTTCCCATTTGTCACTTACCATGTTGAAATTCTTTTGAAAAATCTGTTTATGGTTTAGCTTCTCAAGCCTTAGTTTTGTCTCCAAATAACTTGGATGTGCTTTTAGGACTGGGATGGTTATTTAAAATATTTAACACCTAGACTTCTTATCTGTAGTTTGGCATTTAATAAAGAGGTTTGATTTTAGTCATTGATAGAGTTTAGACTAGAATCAAAGATTGCTAATTATCTACCGTTTTCTTCCACCAAACTATGTTGTCTCGTTTAAATATTTCATTAGGAAGCAGTTTGTGGGCATGTTTCAACCCCAGAGGAGCACTTTAGAATCGATACCTTTGTGACCTTACTATGGCAAAGACAAATGGGGCTGGGAGATAGTAACTCAAACTAAAGTAATCCTAATGATGGCCATGTCAAACATTTTCTCCCTGGTGTCTTCTGCCCTTTATTTGGTGGGAAACTGCTATGTGTGTGCATATAGGTGTGTGCATGGATGAAAAATGAAGGGAGACTCTGTGCAGGTGTGTTTGGGGGTGTATATTTGCACTGACTGCTTGTTTGCTATGCACGTCTGTGATGTAAAAATTTCATCAGAGATCAGAAAGAAATTATCTTGCTTGATGATGCTCTTTCATTTAGTTGGGATTTTAGTAAACAGGAACAAATAAGAAAATGTTTCATCTATGTATAAAATTCTGAGTTTGGAGGAGAAAGACAATGAAATTTTAGATTAAAATAGTGTTTTACTTAAAGCTAAAAATGTATTTCGAAAAAGAATCAATGAACACTTTCACCTGTATAGAATGCTTTTACCCAGTTCTATAAATTTTCAGTCACATTAGCTTTTTTATTTTTTAAAGCTATTTGTATAGTCATATCTACGCCCAAGAACATGTGACAGTTATTCTTTTAAAATATATGTATTTTTAATTATGTAAACTACAAATTACAAACTTAATATAACACTTGAAATTGCACCAAATACAAAGCTACTTGATTTATAAAACATTGTCTGCACAAACACAAATGCCTGTGAGTGTCAACTGGTCACCCATCACCAGTACCTAAATGTATATTGATTTAATCAGACCATATCCACTGATGTCCACCTGGACTCAGCTTCACAACAACAAGATTGTAGTGTTAACTGGCTTAGCACAGGGCTTTGGCACTTTGAGTAAGTTTTTATTAATATTCTAGCATTTCTTCACCTCAGTCTTATCATTTGTAAAATCAGCTACCCCCGCTCCATCTACCACATTAAATTAGGAGGAGCATCAAATAAGATTGCATATGTGGAATCACTTGGAGCTATGTTTACCAAAATAAGTAGATCTCATCTTTCCTCTTGCTCAGCAATCCTGAGGTACTTAAGCAAACATGTCTTTGTAGTTCAGGAGGGACTGGCAATGGTGTGAGAATAGTGAGTCAGGCAGAGGACTTTGAGAAAGGTTTGCAAGATTATGTGGCTGGTTATGTTAAAAAGATACACTTGCCTTAACTTCCAGAGTTAAGTTCTGGGAAGAGCATAGGAAGAGGTAGACCTCTGAAAGAAGAAGATTTAAATACACCTTTAGAATTAAATGTGGGTAGGAAGAAAGGTGGCAGATCTTCCACACAGAGAAGAAAGGAGGGCATAAACCTTGGTACAAGGACAGTTTTTCAAGCTTCTGGAACTTTGATGACGCGCGTGTGTGTGTGTGTGTGTGTGTGTGTGTGTGTGTGAATGTTCACTACCTACTTTTTATATTTGTAGTAGTGCATTATTGTTGTACATTATCATGGAGTTCATATTTAGACATGCATGTAGTATAATTTGCTCCATTTCATTCCACAGTATTTTTCCTTTACATCTTTTCCTCCCTCCTCCTAATTCCCTTTCTCTAATCTATCATAATATTTCTTTTATCAATTAATTGCTTTTTAAAACTTGATGCCATACATGTAAAAGTGGAATTCATTGTCACATTCAGACATGCACATAACATAGTTTGTTCAATTACAACTTGCAGTTCCTCCCTGTTTCCATCCCTCCTCTTGCCTCCTCCATTCTCTTCTTCTACTCTACTGTTCTTCCTTCTATTTTCTTGGGATCCCTATCCCCTTATTTTAAGGTCCTCATTTCTCTCAAGCTTTTGCATATGAGAGAAAACACTGTACCCTTGACTTTCTGAGTCTGACTTAGTTCACTTGATGTTCTCTAGTTTTATCCATTTTACTAGCAGATGATGTAAAATGATGTAGTTTTTTTCTTTTTTGTGGTGGAATAAAACTCCATTGTGTGTGTGTGTGTGTGTGTGTGTGTGCTCTACACTTTTCTATATTCATTTGTTAATGGGCACCTGGGCTGGTTTAATAATTTGGCTATTGTGAATAAACATGGATGTGGCTGGATCACTATACTATGATACTACACTGATTTTAGTTTTTTCTTTTTCTTTTTTTAAATAAATACTGAGAAGTAGAATGTGGAATTGCTGGGTCATACGGTGGTTCCATTCCTAGTTTTTTGAGGAATCTCCATACTGATTTCTAAAGTAGTTAGAGTAATTTGCAGCTCCATCAGCAATGTGTGAGTGTACCTTTTCCCCCACGTCCTTGCCAGCTTTTATTATTATTTGTATTCTTGATGATTGTTATCCCATCTACAGTGTGATAAAACCTCAGTGTTGTTATGATTTGTATTTCCCTGATTGCTAAGAATATCAAACTTTTAAAAATATATTTGCTGGCCATTTGTTTTTCTTCTTTTGAGAAATGTCTGTTTAGTTTATTTGTCCATTTTTTAAATTGGGTTATTTATGGTTTTTTACTTTATTTTTTTGTATTCTTTATGTATTCTGGATATTAATCCCATGTTGGAGGAGTAGCTGACAAAGCTGTTCTTCCATTCTGTAGGCTGTCTCTTTTCCTCTTACTTGTTTCCTTTGCTGAGAAGAAGCTTTTTCGTTTAAAGCCATCTAGTTTATTGGTTCTTGGTATTATTTCTTGAGCTTTGAGTACCTAATTAAGAAGTCAGAGCCTGCATCAATACATTGAAATGTTCACCATATGTTTTCTTGTAGCAGTTGCTGTGTTTCTGCTCTAATTCCTCAGTCTTTAATCCATTTTATTGGAATACAGGGTGAGAAAGAGGGATCTAGTAGTTTCATTCTTCTACATATAGATATCCAGTTTTCCCAGTACCATTTGTTAAAGAGTCTTTTTTCAGTGTATGTTTTTGGCATCTTTGTCCAGAATAAGATGACTATATCTAAGTGGATTTGTCTGTGTGTCTTCTATTCTGTTCCATTAGTCTTTGTGTCTGTTTTTATGCCAATATCATGCTGTTTTTGTTACTATAGCTCTGTAGGATAATTTGACATCAGGTATTGTGAAGCTTCCAGAAGTGTTCTTTTTTTTTTTCTCACTATTATTTTGGCTATTCTGGGTCTTTTATTCTTCCATATGAGTTTTAGGATTTTTTTTTTCTAGTTCTGTGAAGAATGTCATTAGTGTTTTTATGGGGATCATATTGAATCAGTTGATTGCTTTGGTAATATGGCCAATCTGATAATATTCTGTCTATCCAAGAACATGGGAGATCTTTCCATCTCTTTTTATTCCATTAGATTTATACTTCCAAATATATTGTTTTTTTAATTGCTATTGTGAATGGAATTGTTTTCCTTATTTCTTTCCTAGCAGATTCATTGTTATAGTGTAAGAAAGTTATTTGTTTTCATATGTTGGTCTTGTATCCTGCTACTTTGCTGAATTTGTCAGCTCTAGAAGTCTTCTGGTGGAGTTTTTGGGTCTTCAAAATACTGAATCATGTCATTAGCAATAAGTGACAATTTTATTTTTTCCCTACTTGAATCTCTTTCATTTCCTTCTCTGGCCTGGGTCTGGCTAGAGTTTCAAGAATAACATTGAATAATTCAATAGGAATGGTGAATGTCCACATCCTTGTCTTATTCCTCATTTTAGAAGAAATACTTTATTTTTTTTCCCATTCGGTATATAGTCTGGCTTTGGTTTGTCATAGGTAACCTCTATAATGTTGTGATAAGTTACTTCTCTCCCTAATTTCTTCAGTATTTTTCATATGAATGAATGAAGGATTTTTCTGAATCTGTTGAAATGATCATGTGAATTTGGGCCTCAGTCACAAAGAAGACAGATTATCGGGACACAAAGACAAAGTATCTAATATTGAAAACAGTCAGCAATAAAGATGATAAGACTTTGACTAGAATGTTCAAGAAATCTGGGATAACATCAAAAAACCAAATCTAAGAATTATTGGCTTTAGCAGAAGTTACCAAGATAAAAACCAAAGGAATACATAACATTTTCAGTGAAATAGAATCAGAAAAATTTCTAAACCTTAGAAACAATATTGTAATTCAAATACAAGATTCATTTAGGACCCCAAATGGACAATATCAAAAAGGACTATCTCCAAGACACATTATAATTAAAATGTCTAATATATGGAACAAGAATGGAATTTTTAAATCTGCAAGAGGAAAATGTCAGGTCATATTTAAAGGTAAGTCAACTAGACTTTCCTCTGATCTCTACTACTTCTTAATGATTAATTGTAGGCTTTATGAAATGGCAGGTAGAGAGGATGGAGGAGGACATCTCTGTCATAAGAAAGGAGAGAGATCATGAAATAGGGAGGAAGTTATGAAACAAAAAACCTCAATACCTGATTCCATGATTTATGGGGACAGAGAGGCCAAAACAGACCAACAACAAGGATACTGTTAAATACTGACAAATGACTCCAGAAGCTTAAAGACAAGCAACTATTTAGTTTCTTGAGAATTGCACAGAAAGAGATGAGATACTGAACAATTTCAGGGCAGTCACTGTCCAGACTCTTAATATTTCACCATGCTGATTCTTGTATTTCCAGGAATTCAATTCACTTTATATTATTAATTAGCTGCACTGTGACTCAAACCGACATTGTAGGCAGCTCTTAGAATCAAACTGGTGTTTATAACACTTCTATGAGAGATCAGAGGAATTCCATATAAATACCTTATATTTTTAGAGAAATTCTTAGTAAATATGAACATTCCATTTCATTAAGATTAGATTTTAAATTGTAGCTTTTAAAAGTCCTGTAAGTATATAATTTTGTGTTTAAAAAGAAAGTATGCCTTCACTATCATATGACTTTTAAAGCTTCACTTATTAGAGAATTGTGGCATAATTGCTGAAGTTAATTTCATTGTTTTAAGATCCCTTTTCAGTTTTCCTCCTTTTGATGTTATGAACCCATTTTGAAAGGTCAAGTGACATTTCCTTGGCAATAAAGAAGAGAGCCTTCTCGTGTAGACTTTAATCAGAGGAGTAAAATAGCATTGAGCATGCTCAGATACAATCTCTTTATTAATATCAACCCCAAATATGTTACAATTGAAACAAATTTATATAGTACTCAAGTATAAGCAGGACAGAAAAAAAATATGAGTTGAGATGATTCTAGTAGCCCAACGACCTGAAATATGCACATATGCTCATACAGAGTTGAAGAATCCCATAGTTCTTAGTTGATGAAGAGTTTGAACATGACTTTTTGAACTGATAGCTTAATGTGGCCACTATTCAGAAAGAGCCCAGTATGATGGTGTGATGAGGTGTTCTGAATAATTCACCTTTTAAGTGGAAATTTTATAAAGCTCTTGGTTGGCTTATTTAAAAATGAGGCTATATAATGTTGAGACAAAAACTGGGAATGCACTTGAGAAGGTTGTTCAGAAGAAATGAGCTCATTGTCCTCAAAAATTTGGGTGGTAACAGAAAAGAAGATATAAATGCATTCATTATTGCTCCAAGAAGTTGGGTCAATGAAGTTTCCAAGAAGAGCAATTCAGCTCAGTATAATAATCAGCTCCTTAGTGAAGCCCATGCTGCTTTGTAAAGCACAAACTCTTAGTCACAAGAGTTGAGTAAACATTTGGCAGGAATTCTTCATTTAGGTTTGCAGTTGGATTAGAGAACTCTACAGCCCACGGTTAGCCTCTGAGGCATATATTCATTTCAGTCTAGAAATAGAAATGTCATACAGCCTATGCGGCTGGCGGCTGTACAGTGTTTTCTTGCATAGCATCCATCCTCCACCTCCTCCTTCCTACAACTCCAATTTTGCTTGGATAGTTCTCTCTTCAACAGGCTGCCCCTGGGGTTCAATCCATATTCTTACCCACCTGCAGGGGTGCCACTGGGTGGTCCTCCCTCTGTGATCCAGCAACTCAGTAACTGCCATGTGGTGCAGCTCCTCCTGAAGCCACTCCAGGAGAGGTCTGCTGAGGCCCCTGGAAGAGATCTTTGCTTCATCTTGTGGGAGATGTTGCCTCTGATTTTTAAAAATTATTTTATATATATATATATTTTTAAAAGCTTAGAATCACTGCAGCCATCTCCCTTCCAGAGGGAGGTGGAACAGTCAAATACATGGAATCTCAGGGACACAGTGTCAGAGCCATGGCACTCTAGGTTCCATCCTAACTTGGCATCTCCAGTTACATAAGACCTGTATTTCCTTACACTTAAAGCTTGTTTTAGTTGCATTTTTCTGTGACTTACAGATTGAAGTTTCCTAATTGCTACCCACTGTGACAGGAGTTAGACTCCACTTTCCTGGCTCCTCTTCATTCCCACTTGATTAGGATATATTTATTCTTGCCTCTTTCAGTGATATACACTATTAATTTTAAAAAGTTTTCTGATTTTGATCATCATGTAACTTAACTCTATCCTTGCTGAAATTTTTGCCTTGTTAGTAAAATTAAGTTCCTTAAAGTATATATTGTAGCTGTTTGGGGTTGTATGACTTAACATCTAGTGGCAAGATTAATTTGGAATTTTTCCATTTGGAGAGAATTATCTTTTTATTTTAAATTCTGCAAGATTGTTGATTTTTTTCTGGAAGAAATTATGCTATTTAACTAGAAGATTTATGTTTGTCATAAGCTCTCATTATGTTCTTTCAAAAATTACATATTGACAGCCAATATTCGTGGAAAAGGAGGATTAGAAAGAGTTCTGGTTTTAGCCTTTGAAGATACTTAAAACAAAAGTGATTAAGTCAATGTGTGGTCTGACAGAGACTGTTTTTCCCATGGATTTTTAAAAAATCTGATCTTTCTAATTTTGATTTTAACAACATGGAAGAAACATTTGGGGCTAACCTCAAAATCTTGAGATTTGTCTTCAACTAGATACAATCTTATTTATGTCACAAAACTGAAGACTTTATTTAAATTAAACAAATTAAAAAAACAAAAACAAAAGATCTTTTTTCCAGAACTCCAAGTACAGTACAATAATACTTGAAACCATTCTTCAGTGGCATGAGATGGTAACTTGATTAGTATTCCAGCTTCTTTTTAGCAGGGAAGAAGGTTTGTAATTATCAGAGTTTTCCAAGATCATCTTGATAAAGATGGAGCCCTTCACTTGACATGTTTTTTTTTTTTTTTTCCCTACCATTTACCCAAGTTATGAGGAAGTTTCTCTGTGTCCTGCCATAGCAAAGGCAGTCTAGGAAAGCCTGCATCCCTAGGTGGGACAGATTGGGAATTTTTCCTTCTTTACTGAGGGAAAAAATTTGAATATTGGGAATATTTTCTGTGACACAGTCAATGCATTTTATATTCAAGTAATGTAAAGACAGTGATCCTTGCTTGGTGACATTTAAGTCGTGATCATTCTTTTCTGAAGTGGCTATAATGACAATTAAAATTAGTTATTTGAACTAGCTGCAGAACTTACTCTTCTCCTCTAACAAGACAGAATATTTTGGTGTATTTAGGAAGATTGGAGGTTATATGCATGAGACTGAAAGGATTTCTAAAAACACTGTAAGTGCTGGAGGTGGCAGGATGAATGTGACTAGTTAGAAAAATAAGTAATTTGCAGATTCAGTGTGATGATGAGTTAAAAAAAAAAAGTGCTGTGGTAAACATCAAAATATGAAAAGCAACATAATAATATGCATAAAAAAGTGATAGAAAAATGATAAAATAGTATTGACATTTCCTTAGGGAGACCTAATGTCAAAGGCATAAACACTCAAACTATTTAGATGTCTCTTTCCCAAATGGAAACTTCTATTTAAGGATGTTAAGTATTTAACTGCAGTGATTGAACATAATGGATGAAATACTTTGCACTTACCAGAGACTTCAATCTGAGATGAATCTTGAACTCATATATAATGCATCAAAATATGGAATGCAACTTCTGGTTGGCCAGGTTAATTTTAAACTTTAGTATCTGTTTTACACACACACACACACATACACAAAGAGAATATTTGTTAACGTGGTCTATGCCAAGAAAATCTAGACTGAAAACTTGTATATTTCTTGCTACCTGAACATTTGAAATTAATATGTAAATAAAAGTAGAATATTGAAATCCTGAAGTATTCTTATTTAAATCTTTACTGTTTGTTGGAAGCCAGAAACTGAAAATGAATATCACATTTATTGAAATGAATACTTAGAGAAGTCTGTTTCCTGGTAATTTAATTCAACATATTACTTTGATTTTTCTAAAACTAAATGTTTTCCCCTTAAAATTAAAAATGTTTCTTGTATTCAACTATATTATCTGATGGACTCTGTCCCCCAAAGCAGACATGATAATTTGAGATTTAGAAGTTTTCTTTTTGATTTTAGTTTTTAACTCACTAGAAAATGTTTTGTACAGTGAATATAATTATGGCTGAAATACTCTGAGCAATGTTTTGACAGTAGTATGCTTTATGAAATAAATAGCACATAGATTTTTAAAAATTTGTTAGTGTCTCCAAATAAAGAGAGGAACACAGCTCTGGATTGAATTTTTGACACACAATCTTTTATTATGACATCTAGCTGATTAATACTTCAGCCAAATCATTGTTTTAAAATATCTACTCCCGCTGTCCATTAAATTTGGAGCTACAGGCATGCATGAAACTGGCACTGCTTGATATTCCTCATGGTTCACCTTGGGGCAGTGCCAGTGTCTTGGTTACAGTATTCAAAGTATAATCCAAATGCTTTAAGAATTCATCGAAGACAGGACAGTTTTTATACATGACTTTCTTGTATTTGATCACAGATAGCATTAAACAATTTAAAATAATAAAAGGTGGTCATATAGTATTTTTACAAGATGAACCTTTGTTGGTATTTTTTCTTGCTTTAAAATTATTTAAAATCATTACACTGTGAAAATATTAATTCCTGTTAAATGCCTAAAATTTAAAATGCAAAGACAAATACCAAATCATCTGTAATTATATCATTCACAAGTTGTCATTATTAAAAGTTGGGCATATAAATTTCCTTTATGTTATGTATTAAATCTTTATGTATCTGCCTTCAGTGACATACTTTTCTGTGACATAACATGATTTTGCTAGGTGTTTATTGTTTTAAAGGTGATTTTAAATGTCCACATTGTGTTCTGTCCCTGTTTGAGATTTATTTATTTTTTTCTTGGCCTTGGTGAGGACTGAATCCAAGGACTCACGCATGCACTTTACCACTGAACTACATCTGTACACTCCTGCCCAGCTTGAGCCCCAAGACTTTTAGTATCTTTACTTTCTCTTTGAAAGTTACTTTATAATTCTGGTCAATAATTACTCTAGTATTGCAATTAAAATTTAAAAGCAAGGTATATTTAGTATAAAAATCTTAGAGTACTTTAGGAAAATAACTTTTAACTTGTCAATACAACATAGAATTCCTGTCTACAAAGTTAAGTAGATGGCCACAGTAGTACAACTTTATGGGCTGGTTGTGAATCTAAATAGCTGTTTATTGGTTCTCATCTCTCTTCTGGTGTTCAGGAGAAAAATTTCCATTTGTTCCTCACGAGATCATTGATAAGTTATCATTTGCTTTTAAAACATTTCTGTCTTGAAATACATATGTGAAGGCAAATCTAATATTTTTAAGTCTGAAAGATTTATTTTATATTGAGTGTTATTTGTTGCAGATATAACTGTTTTCCCACATTTTATTAATGTCACAGACTACTTTCTCTCACCAACTGAAAATGTATTGTGGAAAGTACCTTCTACTGAGGAATCATTTTTATTTATTTATTTTATTTTTATTTTTAAAATATTTTTTCATTGTCAATGGACCTTTATTTTTATTTATTTATATGTGTTGTTGAGAATTGAACCCAGTGCCTCAAACATGCTAGGCCAACACTCTTCCACTGAGCTACAATCCCAGCCAATGAGGAAGCATTTTTAAACACGAAAATTGTTGTAGAACTAGAAGATACTAATTAGAATGTTGTCTCTGGTCCTCATTAGAGTTTGTGAACTTATTGAGAGTTTTAGGTTTTAGGTACAAGGTTAAAAGAATAACTTATTATTTCATTAAATATTTGGGATTGCTCAGTGGGAAAAACCTGTTACTCCCCTTTCACAGATGAAAAAACTAAGGCTTAGGAGACAAAATTCAGTAACATTTCCCACTATTACAGAGCAAGAATATGACTGGCCCAGGAATCAAATCCAGCTTTCCTCCAACTTTGGAGTTCTTAACCTCTGTGCTTAGACACAGAATGCATTTTTCCATCCTGATGGTGTGCTGTGGGAACTCTCCTGAACTGTGTTTGCACTGGCTCATGTTCAAGGTGTTGTGCCACAAAGCTGTATCATTATGAGGTTTACGTGTAAAGAAATAGGTCCCTCTTATTAAAAAGATGGGAGGGGGAGAGGTTGGGCTGAGCAACCAAAGCAGTGACAACTAATTTATTTCTGTTGCTTTATGTTCTTTAAAAAAAAGAAAGAAAGAAAGAAAGAAAGAAAGAAAAAGAAAGGTTGTGAATTTCTTTACTTTTATGAAATGTTTTAATTTTTGTAGCGTTGCCATGCATTATTCAAGATTATAAAATGATTTGAATTTCAGGAGCAGACAGATTTTCTGATGAGGATTTCAAGCTGTGTAATTATGAAAGCCATATAGGTTAAAAGTTCAGAACTCGTTAGCTTAATCATTTAAAAAAAAAAAAACAATTTATGAGCATGGCATTTCATTTTAGGGGGTACAGGTACAATATCGTTAACTAAGTTACTCCTGGATTCTGCCTCATGTCCTGCCACATACTGAGAATGTTCATGACTGCATACCACAGAGCTTATCCTATTTTAGTACATAATTTATAAAGGAAATTCATATTTTATGGTGCTAAATTGGGTGCTATAACATGAGGTACATTTCTAGTAATTTTTTTAACACTTTTCTAGGCCCCT
Source organism: Marmota marmota marmota (assembly GCF_001458135.2). Taxonomy (NCBI): domain Eukaryota; kingdom Metazoa; phylum Chordata; class Mammalia; order Rodentia; family Sciuridae; genus Marmota; species Marmota marmota. The sequence continues at coordinate 23,905,413 of NW_026000005.1, forward strand.
AAGAAATTCTTAAGGAAGTTAATGAATGAGTGCCAAATATCAAAAAGGTACTTTGGAACTTGTTACATGCTGTCAAATCATATATTTAGGAAATCCGTTGTAAAATTCCTTCAGATAAAGCATACATGTTTCAGAATAAAATAAAAGGAAATTAATAAGCTGGCATGAAGTTGCTCATGAGGAGTATTTCTTTTCATTGTGGTGAAGCATACATAACATCTTAGCCATTTTTAAGTCTAAAGTGAAGTGCATTAAGGACGTTCACATTATTTTGCAACCATCTCAGTTGTTCATCTCCAGAATTCTCATATTAAGAATATTTTTGAGTAAAGAATCTAAATATCATTGAGAATACCTTTGGGTTCATAGAGATGCTTAGAACCTTCAAAGGTTTTGTCTTTTCCATGTATATAAAATTGTTCTTTGTGGTGGTAGCTGTGGTTACTTCATGTAGAACACATGACAGCCACCAACCCAACTGAAATCTCTGTCTAGATTTTCAAATACTCTCAGAGGCACACATATTTTCTCTGGAATGCAAGAATATTGAGAGGAAAACTGTATTCAAACAAAAACAATTCTCATAAAGAACCATTTGGGGTGGTGAAAGACACGATGTTCATGATACAGTTAAAGATGGAAAATATAATATGGTATTTATGAGATTTTTGACTGGCATGAAGATTTTAATGCATATTATCTCTCTTTGCTAATCAAGGTGATTGAGATACACTTGCCTGTTAAACAGAACTTGCTCTTGGCTTTGGTTATCAGATTTTACATTTATCTTCTCTTTATTTGTATGCTATGTGTAAACCCTTTTGAATCTGTGGGGGTCATTTCTTTTTTCTCTTAAGAGTACTTTTATTATATGTTCAAGATGGGTTTTTTTCTTAATGCTTGGAGAATAACAAAAAAGAATTTTTTATTGGTTCATTTCATGCTTGGTAAGATTCCAACTGTCAAAACATTATAAAATTTTGAACCTAGAGGCATATTTCATCACTAGAGTACTAATTACTGCAGAGAACTGGAGCGAGTCATTATGTAGTAGTATTTATTAGCACTGCCCAATTTTAATGTTTTTTGGACCAGAGATACTTAAATAAAAGGTTAAGCTGTTTTGGCACAAAAGTGGGAGGAAAAACTGCACAATGCATGCAACACTAGCAAATCCAGTACAGGAAAGGTGGAATTAATTGCAAACTGTGCCCCCAGCTTCTCTATGACTCAGCACCTTATTTTCAGGGATGAGCATGGCAGATACAATTCTTGGCTTATCTTCATGTTTTTGAATATAGGGCACCTGTTACTTGCTAAACAATGGTGAAATGAGGGAAACATGAAAGGTGTCTCCCTCAAGGAGCCTATATTCTCCTCGAAAAGAGGTGATAAACAAAGCAGCAACAGTAGTGGCAAGTAATACATGGGAAGGGCCATCAAGACACATGGTAAAGGGTTAGACTGAGAGTGGGGAAAGACACAAAGGAGACTCTTGCAAGGATGTGACACTTGAGAAGAGCCAGGAATGAAGGTCATTTGAAATGTCACATTTAAATTTAATCACAAAAATACCTCTCTCACACTTTAAATGCTATACCTGTTTTTTTAAAAAAGTATAAAACAAAATAAAAGAAGCTATTAAATAAGCAATGTAATAACATTAGATTTAATGGATATTTATTAAATGTGTGTCATACACAAGGCACTGACTAGGTAGTGGACCAGGGAAGAGGGTGTACCTCTACACTTGGGGAAAAACACAATTCAAAAGTGTGAGTCACTAGTTTGCTAAGAGTGGGTAAACCCCACTGCTAAAGTAATGAGGTATGTGGGAGATTGCAGGTACTTCTGTTTGGCCAAACATCAGCAGAGTGCATGGTAAGCCAATGTTCACAATTTTGTTTCTTATGTTCCTTTCTTCCTCCTCTCCAACACTGTAAGGTCCTTCCATGATAATCATATTTTTATTCCAGGTACTTAGTGCATAATAGATGTTCAGAAAAGCCTCTTTGATTGGGTCAATGGATGAGTGAATGATGACTAAAGACATGCCTTATTTTTTTTTTTCTTTTTAAATAAAGTGGCTTTGGAGGGAAGAGAAGCTTGCATGTATTTGTAACAGTGACATTTATTTTATTTAAGATTAGGGAAAAGTCCATCAAGGTTTGGGAAGAAAATAAAGGCCAACAGAGAGAAAGAAGTTAAGATGCCAATGAGGAGATAAGGGATATAGGATTACTGAAAGTTGGGTGGGTGGGTATGGTCACCAATCCAGGTAGGGGCTGAATATTTGGAGTGACACTTTTCCTTCACAGTTCAGAGAAAAATCATTGTGTGAATAGGTCAAGAAAGATTTTGAGATGGAGAAAAATCTAGGGTGATGACCTCAGTCACAGTTTTGTTATTTTTGTTACTGGGAATTGAACCCAGGAGTACTTAAACACTAAGCCACATCTCAAGTTTTTCAACATTTTTTTTTTTTTTAATCTTGAGATAGGGCCTTGCTAATTTGCCTAGGGCCTTGCTAAGTTGGTGAAGCTGGTGTTGAACCTGGGATCCTCCTGCCTCAGCCTTTTAAATTGCTGGAATTATAGGCATGTGCCACCACACCTAGCTTCAGTCATAGTTTAAAGGAAGAAAGAAGGGAGACCATCTGAAATAAAGATGAGAGAAATAAAAGGGGGTTGGGAACTCTTGGAGACAGATGGGTTCTATAAATTGAAATTTTTTAGATTTCACAAAGGTAATAGGTACGTATACCACATACTAAGTAATGTCCAACCTGTGGTCTGGGGCAGTATCCTGTAATCAGTCTTTTTTTTTTTTTTCCTAAGAAAACACATTAATATTTATACTTTGTGGAATGAAGATGGTAAATAGCCTCCACTCAGCATTGTTTTACCAAATTAACAACAACAACAAAAAAGAAAATGAATAAAAACATAACTGGGTTTTCTACAAACATTGGGTATTAAAATAGATGAACTCCAGATGGGCACAGGGGTTGGAGGGAAAGGGAGGGGGCATGGGGTTATTAATGATGGTGGAATGTGATGATCATTATTATCCAAAGTACATGTATGAAGACATGAATTGGTGTGAATATACTGTGTATACAACCAGAGATATGAAAATTTGTGCTCTATATGTGTAATAAGAATTGTAATGCATCCTGCTGTCTCTCTCTCTCTCTCTCTCTCTCTCTCTCTCTCTCTCTNNNNATATATATATATATATATATATATATATATATATATATTTGATAATAAAAACCAAAAGATTATAAAAAAATAGAATAATGGATAAAGAATTGTGATCCTGTGCATTGTCTCTGTTTACTTGCAGGGATAATTGAGATGGACAGGGTGTTCAACATTTGAAAGGGGAGCCCTTGACATCTGAAGTGGCAGAGTGGGTCCTCACTGAAGCCTATGAAGTTGGATTGAACTGTAGGCTTTTTGTTTGTTTGTTATGCTAACTAGACTATTTTCTATGGCATTGAGAAACTTAAATTGTGAGGCCAGTTTAAGATCTAAGGGTTAAGAGAAGAATGAAGTTACTAAGGTTTTTTAGGAGACTTTGGAATGAACCTCTGGTAATAAATTTTTGGTTTTATTATAATTTTTTTTTTGTACCAGGGGTTGAACCCGGGGGCACTGAACCACTGGACCACATCCCCAGTCCTATTTTGTAGTTTACTTAGAGACAGGGTCTCACTAAGTTGCTCAGTGCCTTGCAATTGCTGAGGCTGGCTTTGAACTCACAATTTTTCTGTCTCGGCCTCCAAAGCTGCTGGGATTACAGGTGTGTGCCACCACACCTGGCTATTATAATTCTTTATATGGAGTTTTTCCTCCATAAATTGACATATTCAGGAAGACTTTCTTGGTATTTTTATCCCAAAGGCTAAGCACTGTACCTAGACATTATTAGTAGATGGTAGATTACTAAAATAATTATGAATATTATAATTAAGAATTATTAAAACTCATTTTAAATGATTTTTGTGACTAAAGGAATTATTACACGTTTGTATTGGACACACATACATGGACTTTTGGATTATGTTTTCTAAACAGGATTGTAACAATTCATTTTTTAATATTGATGCAGTTTAGCACATATGGAATACCTTTATCATTGGAAATTTGTATCAGTTGATCTCATATAATCTCAAGTGAACACAATATAAATACTAAGCGATAATCCCTTAATATTAAAATTTTTAAAAATGTTAATGGAAAAAATATAGTTTTATGGGTTTAATCCTTTAGGCTTTTAATTTCACCTTGAAAATATTTATTTTGAACATTGTGAAACTCCACCCAGAGGGAGTTACTGGGAGACCTCAGAGTGGAAGCTTGGGAAGCAATGTGGGCAGTCTGAAGGATCGCTGTGGGAACTGTGTTAGTTAACTTTGTGTCCCTGTGACCTAAAGACCCAGCAAGAACAACTTAAAGAAGGGAAAGTTTTATTTGGTTTACAGTTTCAGAGGTCTTATAGATGGCTGACTCCATTGCTTTGGGCCTAAGGTGAGGCAGAACATCATGGCAGAAGGTTGTGGTAGGAAGCAGAGAGAGTTCTGCTCACCAGGAACAAAATATAAACCCCAAGTCACACTCCCAGTGTCCCACCTCCTCCAGCTGTATCCTACCTGCCTACAGTTATCACCCAGTTAATCTGTATCAGTGGGTAATAAACTGATCACTTCACATCTGAAAATTGTCATTTTTCATTTCACCTCTGAAAATTCTTACATTGTCTCACACTTGAGCTTTGGGGTGGGGGAATTGGCTTAAAATCTAAAACCCAATAGGAACTTAATCTGCTCAGTTTTTCCTCAGTCAAAGCTCTAGGCCTAATCTGGGTGTAGTGGCACATGCCAGTATTTCCAGCAATTCCAGATTGAGCTAGGAAATCACCAGTCCAAGGGCAGCCTCAGCAATTTCAAGAGGCCTTTTATCAACTTAGTGAAACCCTGTCTCAAAAAATAAAAAAGACTGGAGAGGTACTCTGGGGTAAAGCACCTCTGGGTTCAATCTTCAGTACCCCCTCGCAAAAAAAATAAAATCAAAACCAAAACAACAACAACAACAAAAATTCCTCCAGATCTACAAATGAAGATAGAGCTCAAGATTCAAGTTCCCTAAACTTTAAGAAATAGTCCTCTTTATAACTGGAGAAATCTGTTTTTGACTATGTAAAAAGGAAATATTGCAATTATGGAGACATTTAAAAAATATATAATTGTATTTATGACACATAATTTGTACTATAGAAGAAGCAAAACCTTTCATATAAGAAGAACTAAAATATACAATATACCGCTTTGATTTTGATGTTACAGATCATTCACTTAAACATTTAGGTCATTAGCTTTCAGAAATTATCTTCCATTATTAGACAGTAGGGGACAGGTAAAGAAAAAATTAGGCTTGGAAATTATTTGACTTGGAAATCATTATAATACTGAAATAATCCAATTGTATCACCTTGACCTATAAAATTGTCTTAATTTTCAGTATTCCAAAGAACTTTATAAATTAGTCACACTAAATAATTTAGTTCTTATTTTTCTTTATAGGGATATACTTCCAAAGTCTAACATAAAATTATTCTCATGAAATTGTACTAGAGCAAGTTTGTATATTACAATGTCTCTTGAAGGTCATAGTATAGCCCTTTATGTCTCTAGTGTTGTAGATTAGAAAATACAAAGTCCCCTTCACCCCTATGGTGGTTATTTCTGTCAAGAGACTTTAATCAAATATCAATGGTATGAAAAATCTTTTAAAACATTTTGTTAAGTATTTTAATTTATTCATCAGAACTATTGAATGATCAAAGAAATGTTCTCAACTTTTGGAGTGGGCTAAGAACAAACTTTGGACAATCTTATTCTGATGGGCAAGATTTTCTACTTTAGCACTTTATACCTTGAATATAGAAGGAAACTTACTTGAAATAGAGACATGTTGTGAATAGATTTGTTGCATTCCTTTTGCTGTATTTTATTCCTAAATTCTCACATTTTTTAAAAAGAAAATCCTGTTTCCAGAGCTATTAGGGCATTCTGAAGCCCTATTAATTTGGTAGGGTCTTGATAGAGAAATTTTAGGTTTGCTCCTATATCATGTGAGTATCCAATAAAATATTTTCTACATGGTACAAATCATACCATAATATTTTATGTGAGGAAAAAGGTGAATAAAAGGAAAACATAAATGAAATTATGAGCTATTATGAATTTCTGAGGCCAACTTTGTTCAAGGCCAACTTTTGTGGTTCCAGAATTCAATTTTCTCATGTGGAAAGAACCAGCCTTAAGAGTTTTAGGGTTTGCACGTGTATATTTTATTATTCTGCTTTATTATTCTCTTCTCGCTCTTTTATGATCTCCAGATTCCAATATTACAATATGTGCTACCTTTGGTTCTCTTTGTGGTTTAGCTACCATTGAACACAGTAGACCATCTACTTACTTGGCACCTGGTGACAGCGAAGGCTTCCCTGTGATTGTGTCATGTATCTGAGATGTTCAGTTGATGAATATGTTTCTGTCTAGCTTAGGTCCCAATTATCTGGAATTCGACAATGAGACACCTTAAGGTAATTAATATCAGGCAAAAATATAACCATTTCCAGATTGGATTATTGCAGAGTTACAGATTAAAACTTTACTCTATGGGCCATTATACTTTTGCATGCAGAGAATTTTATATTTGCTTCAGGATTAATCACTTGTTAATAACTAAAGGATTATTAACTTTAAAGTATTTGAAAAGTTTAAATGATTGAGAAATAAGAGTAAATGCATTTAAAAGGAAAGTTGTGTCTCTTTATTTTGAACAGAGTAAAGAAGTCATAATAATGCCGTTGAACCTCATAAAGAAAATAGGTTTATTCTAAAAATAGGGAAAAATAAAATTTTATCACCTGTGTTTTTATTAACTTGCAGAGTATCCTATATGTATAATGCCTCTATTTCTTACATTAAGATTTCAGGAAAATTCTACTAGACATGTAATCACAGTCTTCCTTCTCCAGTTTATCTTAAATGATTCACTGAAGGTAGCATATATTTGGGAAGAGATTGCCCTACAGGAAAGATATTTGATTAAAGTCCTTGCAAATCAACCTAACCTTCTGGTGGACTAGCAAATGCTGCCCAAGAAGATGCAAGAATTACTGCTTACATATATTCTGAAAAAAAAAAAATGGGGCAAATCACAGAAGGTCTGTTTCTTGCACTTTATTTCACTACATGCACTGCATTCTAGACATTAAAGCAAGTTCAACATCTTTGCCCAAGCAAGCAAATGCTAGACTAATAGATATTTTGAGATACATTTAATACATTTTTTTTTCTAGAGCTGTTCTTGGAAATCATTCAAAGAAATGTGAGGCATACTCATGTGGTAGTTTTAGATGTGAAGTCAAAGTCCTAGGTTCTTCCTGAGACTCTCTCCAGTCTTAAGTAAATGGATGACTTTGATTGAGTCCTTCCATCTCCTGGACCTCCCTCTCTCTCCTTTCTAATGTCTAAGGGGTTGGATCAGCTTCACTGATTCTCAGTTATTGATCTGAGAAGCAATTCCATTAGTAGAGCCTGGGTAACATAGACAGATTTCTTGTTTTAATCTCTGGGTTGAGGTCCTAGAAACTGTATGAGCCTTATACCTTGTGATTTTTTTTTCCTTTTGGTGCCTAGTTTTTATCATATTCTAACTGCTGTCACTGACACAAGTAAAAACTCTTGAGCGAAAACATAATCGTAGTTCAAGTTTCTTCCATTCTGAAATTCTAGCCTGAGAGTGGTGAAACCTGATTTTGACAATGAAGAAGATAATGGTATTAATTAAATGGAGTATTTCTTTGACCTGTTGCAGGTCTCTCTTGTGCCTGTAGAAAGTCAAGCAAATTGTCTGTATACTATTTTTTATCTTAATATTGATTTTACAGTCATTATGACTGTGCATCAGAAAGCTTAGCTTGTTTAATTTATTCAGTACAACTGGTTCTCAAGATTTCCTTCAGGACTCAAACGGTAGCAGATTTTATATGTTCTGATAACTGGGCTTAAGCAATTATTTGTTTTATAATACTGAGCCAGTCAATTAAAGTCTTTGATCTTTCTCTTCTTTCCAAACACTCATAATGCTTGTTTTTCTACAAATAACTTTATGAAGAGCAATGAAATTATTGAGAACTTTAAGACTGTAGACTAACTTTCATTGCCTTTTCCTTATTCCATTGTGTGTGTGTAAATTTTATATTAGTTGAGTCATGAAGGGGTAGTGATAGTGAAGTTTTCTAATGAAGATACTATTAATAATATCTAGTAAAATTACATGTGACAGTTTTATGTGATCTCTCAGTCTCTTAGTGGCACATGAATCTACAATCATTAAAATTATCTCAAAAAGTTAACAGAATTTTATGTAGTCATTAGTATAAATGCATTACATGTATTATTTCTCATAAAAACTCATTGAGGCAGGAATTATTCGCATTTCCGTTTTATAGTTGGAAAAACAAGTGCAAGAAGGTATGTAAATTTCACGTTCCCATAGTTAGAAATGGCAGAAGTGGAATGTAATCTGAGGCATCTGACTCCATGCTTGTAACATATGTGATTTGGATAATGTAGAACACATATAAAAGTCTGTGGATGGAGGCAAAAAAAATCTGCCTGCTTTAATTCCTTTTTTTATCATGAATTTAGACTGTATAGCAAATAGTCTTTCTCATATTACAGAGGACACTTATACTACATATTTCTAAATTATTAAAAGATGATGATCATTAAAAAAATTAAGCTTTGCGTATTTTACAAAGAAGATTTGAAACTTCTTGTTTAAAAATTTGTCTTATAACTTTATTGCTTCTTTGGAACTTAACAATTCCAGGAACCAGTGAGACATTTTGACATTATTCAAGGAAATAATAGGCAAAGGCCTAGAAATTAGATATAAAAGTAATTTCCAATTTTTCTGAGAGACTAACTCCTCAACAATAGAACTCTGAGCAATGATGAAATAAAGGTCTTAGGTTCTTTGAACCAGAGATTATTCAGAAGATTTAGGGAACTGGGGTGGAGAAGAGTGAAATACTTGGAAAAATAGAAGTGGCCTTGCACACTGTTATCATTCACGACTCTCTAAAGGAAGCATTTTAGTGAGGTCTCATAGCACCTTTATTACCTGGGAGAAGAAAGATAACATTCATTTTTAAAGTACTTGTCCTTTTTAAAAATGATTTTTCCTTTTTATTATGAGCCTTGTAATCCATATAAGAGTGGCTCTTTAATATGATTGATTTAGAGAGTGATAGGAGAAAAATCACGTATCATGTGTTTGCTCATCTTAAACAGAGTCATGCATTTGAGTTTCCCCTGTGCTGCTCCACAATCATTCATCTTCCTCTCACCCAAGGAAAATTGATTATCATATCATACATCTTATCATACAGATAAGAATTATAGATTATTCCATGTGTGTATATCCCCCAAATAATATATTGTTAAGTTTTTATTTTAGGGTTCTGTGTGTGATATATTTTTATATATTCTCTTCTGAAATTTTGTTAGCCAGTGTATTCTTGAAATCTATCCACATTCATGCAGATAAACTTAGCTTATTAATTTTACCACTGCATATTTACTGATCCCTAGCTTATCATTTTCTCCTATTAAGACATTTGGAATATGAATATATGTATATATACACATATATATGAATATATTTATATACACATATGTTTCTTATTTTTGAACATTTATACTTTGTTTCTTGAATAAGAATATAAGTATTGGGGAAATGTATAAGAATAAATATTTATTGAGGTCAGCATTTTTATAATTTACAAAATAATGCAAATTTTTTTTCCAAATTCAGTGTATGAATTCCCATTGCCTATATTTTTCCTTTTTTTATTGTGCTCAAATGTACATGACATAAATTTACCATTTTTAGGTGTCCAGGTTTTAGCATTACATATATTCACATTGTTATGCAACCTACTCCATCATCTTTCTCTGAAACTTCCATTTCTTCGAACCCAAACTCTGTGCCTATTAATAACTCTTCATTCTACCCTCAGTCCTTAGTAACCACACTCTACTTTTTGTCTTCATGAATTTGACTGTTCTAGCTTCCTCATGAAAGTGGAATGGTAGAATATTTGTGTTTTTGCATCTTCCTGATTCTCTTAGCAAAATGTCTTTAAGATTCATGTGCTCTGCATCGGAACTCCTTCCTTTTGAAAAGTTGAATAATATTCCTCTATATGCACAATCACATTTTGTTCATTCATTCATCCTTTGATGTTGTTTGAGGATTGAGAGAAGATTGTGTTGTATTTTCTCTGTCCAGCCCTGGAATCAACCATTTCTTCAGGAAGTTTTAGTTCCTTTTACTGGAGGATGCTATTTGGAAAGATCAAAGTGCTAGTTATGCTTGTTACTGAGAGTGTATTACTGTTTATAGGCACCCTCTGTGTGGAGAGGTGGGAAATATTTTTTTATTAACATAAAGATATTGCCTCATTCATATTTATTTTTAAACCTACCCACCTACATACCTATTAAAATCCATGTGGTCATCCTGACACCTGTGATTGCAGACCAGCATTGCAGGGTCAATTGTATTTTTCCTCTCTCCTTATTTCTAGTTTATTTTTCTGAGAGTGAGAAACCTGGCTGTCATTCTCCACAATATTGTTTTTGTTTTTTTTTTCAGTTGTACTATGTATACAATGCAATTCCAAATTTGCTAACATATACCCCCTGTAAAAAGCAAATTTATTAGAGTATAGTGTTTGTATCCTTATGCACTCTTTTGAGATCTCACCCTAATGTCATTAATTGACAAAAAGCCCTTTTAACCATCATTCATATCCAGTATTTGTTTCCTTATTTGACTTATCATTTTTTCCTAATAGTTATTATGTGTATATCTGCATGTGTATGTATATGTGTGTGTGTCAAATTTTAAAAAGATCCATGCTCTTTCTGAGATTTGGTTATATGAATTAATAAATTTTTCACTCTGTGTGTTTGGGTTTCTGTCACTTGTAACCAAACTGTCCTGACAAAAAAAAAAAAGTGTGGTTGATCAGTCATCTCTGCCATTCCACATGGAATATCATTCCCTTCTATATTAAGGGAATAATTTCAGAGAGGGAAAAATGAGAATATGCATCTGAGTACTCCAAATAATTTTGCAACACCCATTATAATATCTAGTTATATCTAGGATATCAAATCACAGGAAATGAAAACTCTGATAACTTCATTCCTCACTGTAATTTACAAACACACACATAAAGCCCCAGAATGAACTCCCAGCCAGTCATCAGTTCCTACTACCTAATCACCTTGCTTGTAGATTTGCCATTCACTTCCCCATCTGAAAATACGTTACAGTGATGTGCTATAATTTTCATTTTAAGCCATACAACAGAAACAATATTATATTTAATGGCTGAGTGGCTTCCATGTTACAATTAGAGGTATCCTAAGCAATGAAAGGTAACAAATTATCCTTTAAAAACAAAATTACAGAACACTCACAAAGACCAGCATTTCAAAGTCTTCCCAACAAGGTATCCTTGAGGCAAGTGTGAAGTCTGCTTTACCACTTAGCTATTTGCATTGAGGTTGTAGTTGCTTTTGAAAGGAATGTTCTTTAGAAATTCTAGTGTTCAGCGATCATGAATGAAGAAGTACTCCTGAGATAATAAAATAATTAAGACAGATTAGTAGTTATTACCCAATTGCTTTTAAAATTTGAACGTGAGATCCCTATTTCTAAAGAAGAATTTATGTTTAATCCTGGAAAAGTTTAATTCCCTATGACACTGACAAATTTTAAGAATAAATTTCTTTTTTAAATGTATTTTTGAAAAATCACTCATTTTCCTAGTGGGTGGAATTTTTCCTGTAGATTTCACCAGACAAAAATCTTGGTTGTCATTTTTAAAAAATCTGCTTTTTAAGCTATTTCAACTTATTTAATTTTTTTCTAAAGCAGATGCTGTTTTTCTTTCCCTTTCTGCTGCTCTTGACTATGAAATTGAGTATTTCTGGCACTTGATTAATTAAATCATGAATTGTAACCCAGACTACTTTGTTTTGTAACCAGAGTTCTGTGCAAAACATATGGGACAATCTTAGTCACATTCCACAGTTTGAGACTTGGAAGACATTTTAGAGAAGACAACAGTGTTCTATGAAAGAGAAAAGATTTTGGAATGCTCAGTTCTTGCAGCCTAATTGAGGCATCTTAAGGACTCCTTTTGTCCCTTTGGATTACCTCCCCAAAACTAAAAGATCAAATCTAGAGTCATGGGTCATTTTAATATGGCATCAACTAAATTATACAGTGTATTTTTTATGCACATACCTACTCTACTGCCTTGGCCCACAACTCTGTCAAGACCTGGTTTTCATTTCTTCCTAGACTTGAGATGCTTGGTGGAGCTCACTACTGACCTCTTTCTTATATAGGCTCCTTTTCTCTTTGCTGCAAAGCACACTCCTATGTTCTCTATAAATCTTCCCCTTGTTGTGGTCTCATCCTCTGGCCTTCCATTCCATATTGACTTAAATGCAACCTGTCATGTGGTTTTGTAATGTTCTACTTGCTCCACTAATGCATTATTCCTCAGTGTGAACCATCAGATTTACATCAGTCAGACCATGAATTTACATTTCTAATAAACATTCCAAAGATTTCTTATGCATGTTAATATTTGAGCATTGTTTACCAAAGTAAGTTAAAGACAGGCACAGATTCTTAATTGTATTTGTGTCTCCAAGTGCCTCACATTCAGGACGTGATCAATAAATGCTTGTCAAATAAATATTAAACAAGGTGTGGAGCCCTATATTATTTATACAAGATAATCATTGTTTCCAGCCTGGTTGGTGTTAGATTCAGTATTGAGTTAAGGGTGTGGTACCTTGCTACTCAGAGTGTGGTCCACTGATCAGCAACATAAACATCATTCAGAAATGAAGAAACTTGCTACCCACTCTGAACCTACTAAATCTGAATGTGCATTGTAACCAGAACCTTAGCAATTTGCATGCACATAAAAGTTTGAGAAACATTGGATCCAAGTTACAGTGCTTTCTTGGGATGTGTACTGGGCAAGATTTTAATCCATTAGACAAGGAGTGACTCTTTGACGAGAATATAAAACTTAAAGCATTGAAGAATGGGGCTTAACAGATTGATTCCTTTGAGGGAAATGGACTATTGGATAAAACTCTGATTTCCTGTGAGAAAAGCATGTATGGATAAGTTTACCCGATATTTTATGTTGGTTTAGGTTGGGGTAATATGCTTGGTAGAAATTTCTTCCTTCCATCTTTTCCTCCAGGATTTGCCACATTGGGCTATGCACCTCATTCTTTTAACTGAGTCACACCGTGCAATAATTAACAGTAATGGCAGGGTAAATGAGGTGATCTGACATTTTAAAGTATAAAGTAAGTACATTTGCGTAAAACCCACATGTTATTTAACTCTGTTGGAAATAGATATGGGGAACTTGAGACTTGGTTATACAGACATTTTGGTTTAATATTAAAATATTTCCTACTACTTTAGGCCACATCAGTATTCCTTCATGAGTAAATAATTAAATATTGTTAATGACTTCCATAGGGTTTTTCTCTTAATTAAATCTACTTGCAAATACTAAGTAAAAATAAATGCCATTTCAGTCTATTTTCCTCCTTTTGAAAACTTTCCTCTCAATTGTTTCATTCTTATTCTTACCATGTAAACAAGTTAAAGTCTCCCTTTCATCTTTTTTTTTTATTTTATTTTAGCCAGATTGGGAGTCTGATGTGGTTGTGGCAGCATAGAGAGAAAGGAAAAATGGTTTAGGGGTTGGGTAATCAGCAATCCAACAGAAACACATAGGAATCATGAGCAATTTAAATAAATATACTACCCCGGTGGGCAGGTAGCCAGAAAGCCAAATTGGGAGACAAAGAACTTGAGGATAATAGAAGCATCAGGAGAGAAGGCTGGGGTGGTGATGTGGCAGAGATGGCATGTGCCCCAGATTGCTGGAGCAGCAGTAGCACAGATGTGGATGCTTGCACATCTGTCAGTCACTGACAACTAGGGAGGCACAGCTTCGGCTCAATGGGTCACTTCTCAGTGTATATGCTCCATGGCCACAGTGATTGACACTTAAGACGACAGTGCTGCTGAATCATCTCTGATAGGCCAAATTCGCATGCATTTCATGTCTTTCAGTGTTATGTGAATGTTCTAATTATGACTCTCTTGGTTTCAGGAAACAGTCTCACACACTAGTTTATGATGTTTTTATAATGACACATGGAAACTTAGGGGAACCTGAGGGCAGAAAGGCAGGCATCGTGAGAAATGAAAGCAGGACGGAGAATGTGATCAGGACGTAAAGCAGTTATTCTCTCAGGGTTTGCATGGTTTTACTCCTCTCTCAGTATGGGAGGGGGTGGTGGTGTCTGTAGTCTTTCTTTCTCATTTTGTTTCTCTTTCTTCCTCTCTTAGGTTAGTTTTCACTACTTACTGACCTTACACATGCACTCCATCTTCAGCAATGTCATGACTTATTAGGTTTAAATCCACTGTTGACTGGCAATAGTCTCTTGTGTCCTGGGTCGAATTCAAAATGGAATGAGAGTGCCAGTTTTCTTTTGTTTATCTCTATAAGCCAAGCCAAACACACTCTTGGCTGCCTTTGAGAGAAAGTGCATCCTGGTTAGTCAGCTGTGTTGAGGGTAAGTCATGTGACATGTGAACCTGCATCCTTCAGGGACTGCAGACGAATCAGGTGATGTGATATGTATGTATCATTTTCATTTTGATCATGATTACTCATGACATGTTTAGTTAACCAACATTTATACAGCTTTCTTAAACACACATTTGGGGGATTTTGCAACCATTAATAAAACATATCTTGGAAATATTTATAATCCATTGGAGAGACAATAGTTAAGTAGCCAAAAAGTTCATTTTCTAATAGTTTAAAAAGTATTAATAGTTGTATTTTATGATACTATTGAACTTTATTTGTAATATTTGGCTTTATTTTGAAGAGACATGCTTCTTATGAAACTTTTCGCAAGCATTTTTTGTGGATTACTTCAGTTGAAAGTATTTCATTGTAATAGTTATAATCAAGTAAGTATTTTAGAGTAAGCAAAGCTAATGGAGAATATTTGTAGACTGAGGTATATTTTCAAAGCCTAGTAGGTTAACAGACAGTTGAGAAATTAGGGCCAAGTGCCTTCAAATGCTTTTCTGCTCATTTTAAAAATTAAAGCTGATATTTGAATAGACAAAAAATATGAGTGATGGAAATCTTTTATCATCTTATTAGTAGATATCTTTAAAGTGTAAATTAACTGCTAATTTAATTCACTGTAACGCTATGTAATGTAATGTGTTTTTACTTAAAAACTTGTAATTTTTATAAAAATATGCAGAATTTTAACTGCATGTGGTTATTTTGCTTTTTTCACATAGTTCTTGAACGTTACCAAACTTTTTCACACAAAATATTTTTATTCATTATTTTTAATTACATTAAAATAATAACTAAAGAGAACCAGACATACTACTTATATAGTTGTCTTATTTTTATAACCATGAACTTCAGAATTATACATGCATTAATTTTTAATGTGCTTCTTGATTAGGTAAATATCTTACCTTTTCATAGAAGGTAAGTTAAATTACAGAAAATAATCACCTGAAAATTTATAAATATGTAAAAATAATAAGAAACTAGGTAAAAAGTATTCTGTTGGTGCAAGTAAGTTGGAGGAAAAATGTATTTATTTATATTTTTCCTCCCTGGTTCTTTTGTGTGTGTGTGGGCGGGGGTGTATATTTAAATCATATTGTGTTTGAATATTTGCCTCTTGAAGTACTTTGTTTTTTGAGGTTTATTTTTCAATATCCGCAAGAAGCATGTGTCACATGTATCAATGCTGTCTTTACCAGCATTTTTTTAAAGTTCAAATGAGAATGGAGTCAACTCTGATATTCAGAAGTAGATGAACTGAAGTTGGAATTAACTACGTTAATTTAAGTATAATAATAACATACATTTTTGTCCTTAAAATTTTAAATTACTGCGAGTCAATAAAACAGATTCATATTTAGACAGCATTTTTATTTGGAATTATAATAGTAACTAAAATAAGGCACACTGGGTCCATTGCACATGGGAACCCTAGTGTTCTGACTAGTTCACTGTGTAACATTCATAGTTGTGGCCATGATTTTTTTTTAAATTTTTGTACAATTTGTATAATTTTGAGCAATAGGACAGTATTGGGTCTCTAAATTTTTTTTTTTTTAATTTTTTTTATTGTGGGTTGTTCAAAACATTACAAATTTCTTGACATATCATATTCCACACTTTGATTCAAGTGGGTTATGAACTCCCCCCCTCACCCCATACACAGATAGCAGAATCACATCAGTTTCACATCCATTGATTTACAAATTGCCAT
>NW_026000005.1:23922766-23929334 GCF_001458135.2 Marmota marmota marmota
GCCGCGGGGCGATTTGCTGAATAAGCAGTTACCCTCCGTGCGACAAACCTCTCGCGTTTGAGTCCCCGTAGCCGATCCTCGTGCGATGGAAATCCTTCCTCCAGGTTCCGGAGCACCCCACTATTGCTGGAAATTCCTAACAAGATATCCTTTAGCCGTCCTGACTTGTCATACTCCCACACAGTGAAGCAGCACACGGGGGTAATGCACTCCCCTCGCCGCCATCTTCCGAGCACCTCTAAATTTTAATGTGATAAAAGGACCCAAAGTAAAATAATGAAGTCAAAGTGAAAACTACATATTGCTTTATGTTCAAGCAGAGAAATGATACCATTAAATAAATTGCATTATAATAGGGAAAAAGTAATCAGATGGTTCATGGTTTAAAAAAGATGAATTGATGCCTTTTGCATTCTTATTGCATTCTTGAAACAGAAGACAAAAATAAAAGGAAGAAATTGAATCTTGAAAAAAGAAAATCATTGTCTAATGATCTTGATCAGACAATGCCGATTTGGTACCGTGAGTATAGGCATGAGAACCTTACCTAGCATCCAGATCTTTGAGAGTTGACCAAGCAGGCTATTTCAGTGGTACCTGTTCCATTAGTTAGACTATGTGTTCACCTACTGTGTTCGTTGGATTTTCAATCACTGTGACCAAAACCCTGAAAAGAACAAATAACAGGAGAAAAAGTTCATTCATGGCTCATAGTTTCAGAGACTTCAGTCCATAGTTGACTGAGTCCATTATTCTGGAGTTGAGGTGAGGCAGAACATCATGGTAGAAAGACAATGGTGGAGGAAAGCTGTTCACCTCCTGACAATTAGAAAGCAGAGAGGGAGGGGCGATGAAGGGAAAGGGCCCCCAGGGAAGATGAACTCTTCCAAGGCATGCCCCAATGGCCTACTTCCTCCAACCGTCTCTGACCTGTCTACAGTTAGCACCCAGTTAGTCCATTCAAACTTAGATGGACTGATTGGGTTACAGCTCTCATAATCTAACCATTTCACCTCTGCATATTCCTCTACTAATACAGGAACTTTGGGAGAACACCTCATATCCAAATCAAAACATTCTGTTCCTGGCCCCCAAAAGCTCTGTCCATCTCACAATGGCAAATGCATTTAGTCCATCCCCAAGAGTTCCCATAGTCTTAACAGTTCCAGCATTGCCCCAAGTTCAAGTCCAAATTCTCATCTGAGGCCGGGGACAAAATCTTGACAGTGAGCCTTTGTTATGATCAAAAGAAAGTTACATATATCCACTATACAATAGCACAAAGTAAACATTCCCATTCTGAAAGGGAGGAATAAGGTCTCAGAAAGAAGGGATGGGAGCAAAGCAAGACTGAAACCCAGATGGGCAAATAAGCCCTGTAGCCCCAGGCCCAGCATCTGGGGGGCATGGTACTTTCTCTGTGCCTCTGTCTTGGCTTTATGCTCTTGCAGCTAGCGGCTACAGACGATTGTCATTACTAGTATCTCTTAATTCCTGGGGTCTCCATTCCAGCTTCACCTTCACTTTCGCAGCCTCATGCACCACTCTTTTAGGAGCAGCCCAGAGACGTTGCTATACTTTGCCTGACCTCGCAGGCCTTCCTTCGAAATCTTGGTGGAAGCGTCCATGACTCCTTCCCTCAAGCCTGATGCATTCCTGCAGAACTAGCACCATGTTAATGATGTCATAGTAGTGGGCCCCCCTTGGACCATGACTGTAGTAGCTTTTGAGTGCCTGGGAAACCGAGCATGATGAAATTAATTCTGAGAATACAACTTCCTAGGCATCCCTGTGAGAATAGGGGGCCCCCAAATTCTCTTAAATAAATGTTCACTCATATGCCTTTGAGCCTGCAATGTGTGTGGTCTTGCTGATACTTGAGATGCTTTAAAGACATCTTTCCTATTGAACTGATTTAGTTACAACTTTCTATGCAAATTACTTAACCTCTCTTTAATCATGATTATCTCTTAACGAATCATAATTTCCTTGATCTCTGTTTTTCATGTGCTTTTCTGGCCAAACTGCATGTTTTTAATCTTTTTTCTCTGCATTTTGCTCCCAATTTCCACAGGAAACTTTGTTAAAAGCTGTCAGTAATATCTGTGTCACTGTCCTGATGAATGCTATGTTCTGAAGTTTCCTCTGTCAGATTAATTGGGCCATCACTCTTAAATTTAGCTCCATACAAAGTCTCAGAACATGGCAAGATGTAGGCAATTTCTTTGCCATAATATAACGTGAATGGCCTCTAGGCCAATTCTCTATGGAGTCCTCATTTCCCTCTGGAACCTCTTGAGCATAGTCTTTACTGTCTATATTCCTATCAACAATCTGGTCTTCTGAGCTTCCACCAGAATTGCCCAGTAAACTCTGCCTACAGCATTTTAAGGCTTCTCTAGCTTGGATCCCTAAACTTTTCCAAATTTTCCTGCAAACCCATTTCAAAGGTTTATAAGCCATGTGACCAGGTTAGTCACACCCACAACCCCACTTTTAGATACCAGTTTCTGGGTTAGTCAGCTTTCATCACTATGAACAAAATACCTGACAAGAACAAATTGGAGGAGGAAAAGTTCATGGGCTTGTGATTTCAGAAGCTTCAGTCCATGGTTGGCTGACTTTATTGTTTTGGGCCCAAAGTGAGGCAGCACACCACAGTGGAAAGGTGGCAGCAGAGGAAAGATGCTACCTCATGGTGGCAGGGAAGCAGAGAGGGAGACAGAGGGAAGGTGCCCTAGGGAAGATGAATAGTTGCAGGGCAAATTCCAGAGATCCCCTGTCTTCCAGCTGTACCACACCTGCCTGTAATTATCACCCAGCTAGTCCATTCCAATCAGGATGGACCCATTTGGTTACAACTCTCACAGTCCAAACATTTCACTTCCAAACTTTCATGTACTCACATGGGAACTTTTGGGAAACACCTCAAATCCAAACCTACTTTCACAGAGGCCAGATAACAGTGGCTTAAACAACACAGAATGTTTACTTTTGTATAATATAAAAGTCACAGCTGAAGTCAATTTTGAGATTAAAAGCCAGGCACTTTGCTCTCGGGGGTCTTATTAATCATTCATTCTCCCATGTGTTAGCAGCAAATCTTGCCCCTGAATATTAGATTTATGTTGGGGGCTGCATAAAAAAAAAAAAAAAAAAAAAAAAAAAACAGACTCTTTGTCCCCCACCAAGATTGAATTATAATCTCCAGAATGAATAGCATGTCAGACCTCCTGAATCTAAATGTGTAGTCACAACTCTGCCATCAGATCTCACCTAGATGCAGGAAAGACTAGAAAGAGGCCTTCCACTGCAGGCAAGTGGCAAACTGAAACTTAGTTGGTTCTATTACTTAAGAAGGCAGAGTAGGTACTGAATAACAGTTTGGTACCAGAAATATGATTTTTGAGACAGTGCTATAGTTTGGATGTTAAATGTTCCCCAAAAGTCCATGTGGTTGTTTGGGTGATATTATTGGGAGGCACTAGAAGCTTTAGAAGATGGGAACCTGTGGAAGGTCCTCGGGTCAGTGGAGTTGTGCCCTCAAAGGAAAATACAGGATCCATATTACTTCTTCCCTTTGATTCTTGGTTCATGAGGTAAACAGTTTTGCTTCATCATGTGTTCTTGTCATGATGTGCCACCATCACCCAGAGGCCCATATTAATAGGTTCACTGTTAGTCTGGAACTTCTAAAACTATGAGCTCCAGTAAACTTTTTTTCTTCATAAGTGAATTGCCTCAGGTATTTTGTTATAGTGATATGCATCTGGCACTCAATAGTAATAACAGTTTAAGATAACTTGGTTTTAAAGGAAAAAAACAGTGATGGAGTATGAAACTAGTTAGTGTAAATTAAACTGAAAATAACTACAGGAGGCACATACTTAAGCCTATAAGAGTCATACAGGTTAATCAAATTAGTAAAAAAAAAAAAAAAAGTGTCTGGTGTTCCACAGATGACAAGGATTTTTAAAAGTGGTAACTCTTCCAATTGTTACCATATAGGAAAATATAATAAATTTTTATAGATCTGGCTAGAAATCGACACCTTCATCAAAATGTGAACCAAATTTAACATGAATTTGAGTATTGCTTAGAGCCACTTAACTTAGAAATTCTAGTCTCACTCTTAAGGAATGTTATTCAGGAGGCAAAGAATATTTTTATTGGTGTCAAAGCAGTTTTCCTCAAAGTGCATTTTAATATTTAAAAGCATATATAAAAAAGAATTTTGTGAAAATTGACAAATATTTGAACAACAGCAATTTTTGGCCATTTACATTAAAATATATGGTTTGGTATTCTAAACTGCTATGTTTGAATTAATTTTACATTATTTGGTGGTACTTATAGACCACTAATTGTTGATAAATTCCTAATGAAGTAATCATATTGATTTGGCTACTTTAAAAAAATTACTTTTTAATTATAGTTGGAAATAATACCTTTATGTTTTTTTTAGTTTTTATTGTTTAATATTTATATTTTAGTTGTAGTTGGACACAATACCCTTACCTCATTTATTTATCTTTTTTATAATTCTTTTAAAAATTATTTTTATTTATATATAACAGTGGAATGCATTACAATTCTAATTACATATATAGGGCTCAATTTTTCATATTCATTTATTTATCTTTATGTGGTGCTGAGGAACAAACCCAGGGCCTCACAAGTGCTAGACGAGTACTCTACCACTGAGCCACAACCCTAGCCCCAATACCTTTATTTTATGTATTTATTTTTACTTGGTGCTGATTGAACCTAGGGCCTCACTCATGCCAGGCAAGTGCTCTACCTCTGAGCCACAACCCCAGCTTGAGATTTGGCTACTTCTAGGAGTGATTTTGTGTTATTTGTGACTTTCCACTTTATTTCCAGTTCATTAAGAACTATCTCTGAATGCAGAGGCACTTTGTAAACTGTTAGAAACCACAAAGTGTAGTGTGTTGCACTATGTCTAGACAGAAGGGAAATAAATGCTAAATAAATGATATGTTATCTTTACCATATAATCATTAGTGTTTACACCCTAAAACAAGATATATATAGGCTTTAATTAATTCAGTGGGATCACAAATATTTCTAATATTCTTAATTTTGACAAACCAAATAGATTGAAATAAGTATTTTATCTGTTGACAAGTATTGGATCTTATAGATTGAGTGAATAACTTGGTAGAAAGTTAATTCTTCTGCTTAGTTGATGTTATGAGGTGGAATTTGTTGTGACTCTGTATTGGTATAGAAAATAAATTTCTAAAAACATCTAATTTGTGTCTTGGGACTAGTTTATCTGGACCTATCTGGATTACGAATGTTTTGGCAGTAACAACTTCTGTGAAAACTGCTGCTGAATAGGGTGTCCAGATATAATTTACATTAAAAGCAATACTCTAAGATGCTTCTTATAATGACCGTATTGGTTACCAAGTCCATTGCTCAAGGTTTTCCTTTTGTGAAAAGCGGTACTATCAGGACCTCATCTCTTGGTGAGTGACAAGAAATTTGAGGCATGTTGGTTGATAATAGTCTCTCATCAGCTGGACAGGTATTGTAATCTTTTTCACTTACCAATTGCAGAGGTAGTTCTGTATGCAGAGAGTATGTTTTTTTCTTGTTAATTAGGATGGGGAAATGTGAAGACCTTTTGAATACTTAAAATTCACACATTAATGAGTCTATAATTCATTCGTTGTTTGGGGGAATCCATGGAGACATCTTCTGAAAATGGGCGGGACATTGTCCTGCTGCTCACTGGTTATGTGAAACAGAACAGAGCTGTGGTATCCATACCCCACCCTCTGCCTCCTCCTGTTTGGTCTGGGCCAAAGAAAACCACAGAGTATCAGCATTGAAGGGGAGAATCCTTTGAACCAAATTTGGCTAATGGGATGTAGTTTTTTTTTTTATAAATGTCTTTATTTTTACACTTTACCTATATTTGGAAAATAATTAATTCGTGTTCTGTATGTAATCATTTGGACATTTCTTTTTTTTTTCTACTTTTAATTGTTTTTTATTTGTTTTACTTAGTTACACATGACAGTACAATGCTCTTGACATATCATACATTTGAATCAGATGGGATATAATTTCTCATTTTTCTGAGTGTACAGGTTGCAGAATTACATTGGACATGCAGTCACATATATACCCACAGCAATAATAATGTCTATTTTATTCTGCTGTCCTTCCATTCCCCCTTCCCCTCCCCTCCCCTCCCATCACTTCTCTCTACCCAATCTAATGTGGCCACTTCTTAATATGAAAGAAAATATTTCCTGTGTCAACTATAATACGTTTCCTGAAAGAATTAGCTTATATCTTTTCATTGCAATACAAACTTTTAGCTGCATTTGAATAGATTTTTAACAGGTAAACTGGATTTTAACTCACTTGGCCATAGATAATGAATTCAGTTGATTTTATGTTTATTAATAAATGTATTAAAATGAGAACAGTATATTTGTGATGGATTCATGAGTTGCTCTGTCTGAAATCAATGCATTTTTTTTTTTAGCCGTAATACCTGTATTTTGTTTTTGTGGTGTTGTTGTTATTT
>NW_026000005.1:23930435-23935886 GCF_001458135.2 Marmota marmota marmota
GTAGTTTGAGTATGTTTTTAAGTAAATAAAAGACATTCATCTGTATACTTTAATTTTGTCAAAAGAAAAAAAGGAAGAGTTTATCATTTGGCTTATTGAATTTTTTATTCTCCATAGCACCGGTCAGAAAACAATGAAAAATTTCTTATCACTTTATTTTTTGAAGGGTTCCTTTATTTCATGTTTATTTCATAGGATCTCAGGGCTTAATGCCACTTTCTACTTTGAAAGGAACATCAAAGTTAGTTTTTAAAATTGAAAATGGGCTAGGAAATCAAGAATGAATGAAGAGGGTGGTGTGGTAAGTCATTCACTAAGAGGGTATCAGGGGAAGGATGTAAGAATGATAACATAGTGGTAATTTATAGGAGACAGCAGGCAGGTGACAATAAACTGCAGACTGACCAGGTAAAATTTTTGAGGGAGGCTCTCATATTGTGATTGACACATTGGTCTAACCTAATTATTAATATAACCTGAGAGTAAATTCCAAATTTCTTCAGGCAAGAAATAGTGATTTTTTTTCCCTATGCATGCAATAAATTTGTTGATATTGAGATCTATATGCCTCTGGGCAAAGAACAAGAACATGAAAAATGTTGTTCTTAAAATTACTAACCTTATGGCTAATGCCTTTCCTTAATACTAGTCTCATTATTTTCTATTCTTGATCAGAAACCCTTCATGTTCTACTTCTGTAGGAATCCTTGTGTTACCTTTGATATTCCAAACCATGTTCATTGCATTCTGTTGCCCTTCTTAAAAGAGCAGTAGCTATATTTGCTTTCATTAAAGAAAGTGTGATTGATAATTATTCATATTACTCAGGAATTGTTGCTAATCAAAATCCTAATATTTAGTTTCTCTTCATCTTTTAACTAGCCTTCTCCCTAGAAGATGCTGGCAAATAATTAATATAATGTTTTAAAAATACAATTGTTTCCAAATCTTATGGCTGATTCAGACTGAAATCTTTTATGGATTTCATGCCCCACATGGAGCAGCACTCGATAATGTATTCACAGCAAGAATGCACTTTAGAATTAATTATTTGTGTCATTCATCCAAGGTATTCCCTCACTATTAAATTATTGCTTTCTTAGTCAGTATAAATTTGCTTTTCACTGTTTTGGGTGACCTCTGTCATCAGTGAATAGTTAAAAATTCCCTTCCAGGAATCCCCTCTGATTATCTCCAACATTTTGGGTTGAATAATAGGTGTGCTGCATAACTTGGGGAGGTGGCCCTTTGATATTCAGTTTATTAATTATTTATGAAATAACTGTGTGGAAGTGGAATAGTGGAAGATACAAATTAGTGGAAAATACTGTCCTTGCTATCAAGGAGTTCATGATCTTATTATGGAGACAAGGTGTGCTTGAAAGTCTGTTTGTGTGCCTAAGGAAGTGATATAGGCCATAAGCTGTGGGGGTTGAGAGGACATGGGGGAAGC
This sequence comes from Marmota marmota marmota, assembly GCF_001458135.2. Taxonomy (NCBI): domain Eukaryota; kingdom Metazoa; phylum Chordata; class Mammalia; order Rodentia; family Sciuridae; genus Marmota; species Marmota marmota. The sequence goes on from NW_026000005.1 coordinate 23,931,889, forward strand.
GTGTGTGTTCATATAAGGGAGAAAAAGAGCAGAGTGCTAAGACTTTGCAGTCTATTTGCAATTATTAGAATTTGGGCCACTAGGCAGGGCAAGGAGGAGTGGGAATTGGGAAGATGTCATGGTGTCTTGAATATCACAGCATGAGGCTCCATGGTGGGATAGAAGTTTCTACACTGAATTATTGCAGAGAAGTTTTACAATAGAAGGGAACCTTGGATATGAGGGAAGACAAATCTAGATATTCTTCCTGGAGGTTTCTTTCTTAGGTTTGAGTTATGGTTATCTGAATAAAACATTTCAAAATACCACTTGATCAGACAGGAAAGGGAAGCCTTTGTAGAGCACAGAAGAGGTAGTTTAGATTAAGGAGATTGCCTAAAGAGTAAGATACTGTTTTAAAACAGGTTTAATCTTTCCTTCCCAGGAAAATCCAAGAGAAATTGCTTCAAACATAGTGAATATATATATATGAAAATGTGTCAGTGCTTTCAATCTAATAGAAAGTACAGTAATATAAAATAAGAACTAAAGCAAACATAGTGATGTTACTTTTTATGTGCTATAATCTGTTTAATTCACACCTTTATATTTCTTTTCTAATCATTTAAATTCATACTTCAGACTACCTTAAGCTTTAAAAATTATCCTTTAATTATAATTAAGTCAGACGATCTTCTATTCTTTAATAGTGATATTTGGTTTGATATACACTGGCCATCTTTAGAATGTTATAGTTAATGAAATCTACTTATTTTATATGCTCAAGCATGAGGGAGTTCAAGGCGCTAGAATATATTCACCCAAAATTTAGTCAACGGTTGTCCTTTCTTTATTAGAATATTCCTGTGAGAATTTCAAAGAAAACACCAGAAAAACCAAAAGAAATACCCCTGCGGCCACCCTGTAAACTTGTAAGAGGTGATAGTAAGTGTTTCAAGGACAATTTTGACATGATCCCCAATAATGTCACATAGCCACTGACATCTGGGATGTGACAGTAGCTGACAGGCCATGTTGGCACAGCAGAATCAGAGATGGACTAGCTCAGTTGGAAGAAAAATATCACGCTGACTAGGAAGCTAAGAAGCAGAACACAGCAGTGGCAGCCTGTGCAAACAATGGCTATTAACATTAACTAACAGACTGAGTAAAGTGAGGGCTAGGACCACCCATCAGTGGATCTGCCATACCTGCACACATTGGAACTTCTTTGCTGTCAGCAGTAGCTTCTCTCAGTAAAAGGAAAGAGCAGTGTATGTTTATTTTTATGCTATGGTGATGGTGACAAGCAAGGAATGCACCGTTTGTTTGTTATGAGGAGTAATGCAATTTTAATAAGAATTTGACCTTGAAGGAGAGAAATTACTGAGCCATGACTAATTGAGCGTTCACTTAAAATGTATTCCCAATTTAGCCACTGGTTCATCCTCATTCATCCCTGATCTCATACATTTTCAAGATGGTAGCCCAGGAGTCCAGTATACTTTAGGGTAGTGGGATCATGGACATTGGACTATGAAAATAAAGTCATGGAGGTATCATCTGTTTTTATTACTTCATCATCTCCACCTTGGCCTGAACACTCATGGAGAAAAAAATCATCAAATTAAATGTTTTTATTTGGCTGTTTCCCTCTCTAGTCCCTTTTACTGGTGATTTTAAAATACAAAATGCCCTCACTCAGCCCAACCCCATCCTTGACCTCTTGTTTCTTAAAGATCTTCTAACTACCTTATACCTAACTTACCTTTATTTTAATTTTTTGGTGTGCACATTTCACACAATTTGGGCACACCTAGGAATTCAATAAGGTTCTAGATTTATTTTTCTTTAATTGGCTTTCAGTCCCCCAGATATGCTTTAAACTTCATAAACTAAAAATGTTATCCAGAATTCTTGAGTCAGTTATGTAGGAAATTTGATTTGTAAGCACAGATAGGTCAAATTATATCGATAGTCATGGTTTTTCTATAATTCTACCATAGCACATATGTGAATTATCTGTTGGAAATGTCTATCCATTTCTTTTTGGTTTATACTGAGCCTTATGTTGAGTACTTCCAAAACCACTCAGGTAATGAAAACAGCACAGGTTTGCTGCCATAGTGAACAGTGATCAAGGAGAAGGGAATTCAGGAGAGGTTCAGGATGGCAGAACGTGATGAGTAGCATTAGCTCCAGGAAGAAGAAAGCTTACAAAAGTTCACATGTAGTGGGATGATTGGGTTATGTATAAGGCTTAACAGACACTGAAAGGTGGAGAATCTGAGTCAGAATGTACATTTTTAATCAAGAGGTTTATGAAATTTAAAGAAGACGCTGGGTATTTGTTGGAATGAGCTTGGTGTCCTATAAAGGATTTATTACATATGCAATGTTTGTACTGTAGGACTTAAAAGCATGTCACTTGCATTTATTCCTTTTATCCTCCTGAAGATCCTAGTAGATGGGACAGAAAATTCTTAATGTCACCCATGTTTCAGAAATGAGAAAATCACTTCAAAGTATTGAATTGCGTAAATTACATAAGTAGAGAGTAACAGAGTTGGGAATTGGATGAAGGTTATCTCAGTCTGCTTTTGTGATCATCCTTCATTAGCCACCTTTCCTTTTAACTTAAGTCTACTTGATAACAAAGGCAGAAAGAAAGGAACTTCTGAAGACACTGAGCGTCATAATGTTGGGAATGGAAAGTCTGATTGTGAGAAGAAAGTTCTTCAGTACCTAGGTGGGAGCAGGTTCCAGAATTTGGTGTTTGGGGGCAGATATTGCCTCAAAGAGAAAGAAAGACATTCGTTCTTTGCCATTTCAGAACAAGTTGATTATAAGGTTTGGGATTTGGAATGTGGGTCTTGAAGGAAATGTCTGAAGTGGGTGATTCATCTTGTGCAGTCCCTGAATGAATAAAGCCTGACAAAAAGGCTTTGAACATAATTTCAGTGACAATGCAAAACAGTGCACATGGTGGAAAGTTTGAGTCAGGGCTCACATAGTCCTGTGACTATGTATTCATGATGAATGTTCGTCAGTCTTCATGAAGCATAGAAAAGGACAAGCGGAGTCTTGGCTTCTTCCATGGTCAGGTCTTTTTGCACTGATCTGGATATCTCTTTAAGAACCAGCTTTTGCAGGATAAAGAACTCTGAGATTTCAAAACTCTCACCTGGTTCCTTGGGTTGTTGCCATTTTTTTTTTCAAGTAGAAAAGGCAAATTGTGCTATTGAAGGTGTTAGCTGGCTTCTTTATCTGGATCTTATTTGCATAATAAAACTCAATGTGATAGAACTATAGATCATAGTCCATATCCCAATTGCTTAAGGATGTTTTCATGTTATAATGTTGAAGTGTGATACTGTTCAGGCATCTTCTGTGTCTCACGATGTTAATATGTCAATCATGTATGTATTAAAACTTTCTTAATAGATACTTTTAAATTATAGGCCAGAGGAGGAAATTTGCATTGTTCTCTCATTTCAGCCTTTGGAAAATGCTTTGGCATCTGTTTTTGTTTTTGCCTGACGTAATAATTTATTTACATCTTTCAAATATTTTTAATTTTTTTTCTTTTTAGATATACCTGACAGTAGAGTGTATTTTGACACATTATACATACATGGAGTATAACTTCCCATTCTTATGGTTTTATGTGATGTGGAGTTACACTGCTTGTGTATTCATATAGGAAAATTATGTTCAGTTCATTCTACTGTCTTTTCTATTCCCATCCCACCTTCCTTCCCCTCATTCCCCTTTGTCTAATCCAATGAACTTCTTTCTTCTCTTCCCCTTATTGTGTGTTAGTGTCTACATATAAGAGAGAACATTCAGCCTTTGTTTTTTTGGGATTGGCTGTTTTTGTTTAGTGTGTTAGTCTCTAGTTCCATCCATTTACCTACACATGCCATATTTTCATTCTTCTTTATGACTGAGTAATATTCCATTGTGTGTGTGTGTGTATGTGTACAACTGTGATTTATATATATATATATATATATATA
>NW_026000005.1:23936131-23974922 GCF_001458135.2 Marmota marmota marmota
TTTGGGATGGTTTTTAGAATTTAAAAAATTTTTAAAAAGTTAGTTTTCATGTGTACCAATGAACGACTTGGTGAAAAGCCAGGAAAACACTGCTTTTTCTTATTGGTCATTAAATCACTCTCTTGCCCCCCACAAACAGTTGTGCTGAAGAGAAGGGCTACTTCAGGAAGCTGATGGATTCTCAGACACTTGGACAGAGTCAGCAGGAAGACCGGGGGTGGAGGGAATGCTGTAGGCAGCTGGCTGTGCATGGAGAGACTGCACAGGTTTGCCCTGGCTGTGGTTTCCTCCATTCGCTCTTAATGCCCTGTTATTCTGGAGTTCAAGAGGATACCATTGGTAGACCATTAATTTGTTAATTTACTCTTTAAGATTGCAAGAACTGCCAGGCGCAGTGGTACACACCTATAATCCCAGCAGTTTCAGAGTCTGAAGCAGGAGGATCATGAATTTAAAGCCAGCCTCAGCAATTTAGCAAGCAAGCCCCTAAGCAACTCAGTGAGACCCTATTTCTAAATTATACATATATAAAATATATGGCTGGGGATATGGCTCAATGTTTAAATACCCCTTGTGCCAAAGAAAAAAGAAAAAGAATTGCAAGAAAGGATTTTTATTTTTCCTCTTTAGAGAATGGTACAGTTTTAAGTTAGTAATGAAAATACAATTGGTTTAGGTAAAACTCCGTGTTTTGCCTACCTCTAGAAACATATCTACCTTGATTTTAGATATCTGGACAAGCCATATATTGGTATTTGGATGCTCATATTTACACCTGAGTGAGGTTCATTGTAGTATTCAATGACAGTACTATCTGAAAACATGAAATACTTAGGGATAAACTTGACAAAATATGAAATATTGTGTATCACTAACATTGCAAGAGAATGAGAAAAAAATAGACTGACTTAAGAAAATGACGAGAAATACAGATTTTATGGGTCAAAAAAATCTGTTGTTAAAACTTTCTCAAATTGATTATATATAGATGTAATATGATCTCAAAACAACCCAGCAGACTTTTTTTTTTCAATTTTGTAGAAATTGCTAAGCCAATTATAACATTTACATGGGAATATAAATAATCTAGAATGGCCATTTGGGGTAGGGGAATGAGGGAAAGAAAGGAAGTAAATCAGCTGACATCAAGAATTTTTAGAAAGCTTCTTAAGTAAAAAACGGTATGGTGCTGACATTGGAATAGATCAATGACGAATAGAATCCCAAAACAGACCATACATATGTGGCCAATTATTTTTTTAAAAATATGTCCACTAATGAGGTGGGGGTGGGGAGGATAGTCTGGTCAACAAATGGTGCAAGTAAAATTGAATATTTATATGCTAAAAAATTTCCAGGGGCTGGGGTTGTGGCTCAGAGATAGAGTGCTCGCCTAGCATGCCTGAGGCACTGGGTTCGATCCCCAGCACCTCATAAATGTAAAATAAAGATATTGTGTCCACCTAAAACTTAAAAAATTTCCATATATAAAAGTTTACTTGAAATACATCATAGTCATCTAAAATTTTATAAAAAAGCATTGGAGAAAAATTTTCGTGTGATTTTATGTTAGGTAAATATTTCTTACATATAATATTTGATATATATATATAGAGAGTCAAAACTTCCTCAAGTTTATATATATATATTATATATATCATATATATATATAATTACACACAAATATGTATATATATATATGAGAGAGAGACAGACAGAGACAGAGAGAGAAATTGGCAAGCCACAGACCTTCAGCAGTCTGACTCCTAATAAATTAAAGAATTTTAGGATTTACAGATCACCATTTTGAAAATCCTTAAAAGCAGTTGATTCAGTCAGTCATCACCAATGACTAATAAAATCATTTGTGAGAGTTTTGCAGAAGATAGTATCAAAGATTACATTGCAGATACTGACCATTTTTATTGGATAAAATGTACCTTTCCTATGGTACCCCTGTCAAAGTGTACCTTACCAGAATGAACAGCCTGACACCATGTGCATCTTGATGTGTACCATATCAGGTGTTCTGATGCCAATTGTTTAACTTCAATCTCAACCCAATCAAAACATAAATGTATTTTTCAATTTATAGAAGTGTGTGAGATAGAGTAACAAATTTAATGACATGATAAGTACAAGATTGGCTAAATCTAAACATAGGCCATTCTCTAAGATCAGAATTGAACACACACACACACAGAAAAACAGGGAAACTAAGGAGCAATTCTAAATTTCATCTAAAGTGTTATAAAAAGTGTTATAAAAAGTGCCACTTTTGAAATTTTTTTTGGCTCCTGGCAAGGAAAAGAGCCGTAAAAGACACATTAGGGCAAGTGGAAAATTTTGAAAATATGGAATTTTGTTCATTTTGGAGTGTGACATGATATTATGGTGAGAAGGAAACTCTTAGTCTTAGGAGACGTCTGTATCATGTTGTATGTAATTTACTGTGTTTCAAAAATAAAGTAATAATATATATCCAAATATATATATAAAGCAACTAGCAAAATATTGATTGTTAAATCTAGGTGGAGCATGTATAAGCATTCATTTATTTTTCTTTTCTATCTGCTTCAATTTTTTATGATTAAAATTTTGAAAAATAAAATTCATATTTTCCTTCCAGGAAAGATATTTTTACATCAAGAAACTCTGCAACTTTTAGTTTTTCAGTGATACATCCTTTTAAGAAGGTACATCCCTCTTTTGCTCACTTCCAAATGTCAAATCCTTACTTGCATTGAAGTACATTGCTACATAGGGGAAGAAATCTGAGTATCATAAATATTTTTTGGTCAAATTAAAAGTTAACTAATTTTAATTATTAATTTATAAAAGTGGATCTAGTTAAAACACAAACTTAAAACTCTAAATCTTAATTTCTATATGGAACTGATGAGATTAGAGTCCAAGTCTAGAGCATGAGATTTATATTGTTGTGTAACAAATCACCACAAACAGCATATTAAAAACAGAACCAGTTTCTTTGCTAAGAGTCCTATAGGGTAGCAGTGTGGGTCTATCTAGCTGGGTTGAATGATTAGGCTCTCACAAGGCCAAAATCACCATCTCAACCAGGCTGGGCTGAGGGGGAAACTCTGTTGGCAGAGTTCAGTTCACTGGAGTGGCAGATGGAGGTCCCTCATCCTTGGTGGCTGTTGACTAGGGTTCACCCTCTACACCTGGAGGCATCCAGAGTCTTTATCGTATGTCCTACCCATCTGCAAAACTGCAGCAGCAATTTTTTTTTTTCACATTTAATAATCTCTCTGACTTCTACTTTTGCTGCTACCAGGGGAAAATTGTTTTAAAACATAACAGGACTTGTGTGTTTAGATTAAACTTACCAGATGATATAAATAATCTGAGTGTCTTAAGGTCAACTCTGTCCTACAATATGAAATATTCTGGGCACAGGTTTCACCTATACTCAGAGGGAATTATACAAAAGGGAGGGTCACTGGAGGGTATTCTTAGAATTCTGCCTAAGACTTCTTTGATTTCTGGGAGACAAAATACTTTTTTGTAGTGATAAATTGATCATCTCTATTTTGTTATTTCTTTTTTCTTTATAATATTTCATTATAATAGTATTTCATATAATAGTATTATAAATATATTTTATCTGAAAAAGACTTTTGTTTTTAAGTGTTTTAATTTTCTTAATTTTTTTAAGAGGACAGGTGTTTGCTTTCTAAGAAATGAAACTTGACTCTAATTTATAACCCTAACACTTAAAAAAATATGAATGTTTTATTGATTGGGTTATTTTTTTTTTTTTTGAGTTCTGTATATACCCTAGAGATTAGTGCTCTACCTGATGTGTGAGGGGTAGAGATTTGCTCCCAAGATGTAGGCTCTCTAATCACCTCACAGATTGTTTCTTTTGCTGAGAAGAAACTTTTTGGTTTGAGTCCATCCCATTTATTGATTCTTTATTTTTATTCTTGTGCCACAGGAGCCTTATTAAGGAAGTTGGGGCCTAATCCCACACAATAGAGATTAGAGCCTACTTTTTCTTCTATTAGACACAGGGTGTCCCTGGTTTTATCCCTAAGTCCTTGCTGCATTTTGAGTTGAGTTTTGTGCATGGTGAGAGGTAGGGGTTTAATTTTTTCATTTTGTTGCATATGGATTTCCAGTTTTCCCAGCACCATTTGTTGAAGAGGCTATCTTTTCTCCAATACATGTTTTTGGCTCCTTTGTCTAATATAAGATACTTGTAATTTTGTGGGTTAGTCTCTGTGTCCTCTGTTCTGTACGATTGGTCTACCAGTCTGTTTTGGTGCCAATAACATGCTTTTTTGTTTGTTTGTTTGTTTGTTTGTTACTGTTACTCTGCAGTATAGTTTAAGGTCTGGTATAGTGATGCCACCTGCTTCACTCTTCCTGCTAAGGATTGCTTTAGCTATTCTGGGTCTCTTATTTTTCCAGATGAATTTCATGGTTGTTTTTTTCTATTTATATGAGGAATGTCAATAGAATTTTGATTGGAATTGCATTAAATCTGTATATTGTTTTTGGAAGTATGGTCATTTTGATAATATTAATTCTACCTATCCAAGAGCAAGGTAGATCTTTCCATCTTCTAAGGTCTTCTTTGACTTCTTTCTTTAGGTTCTGTAATTTTCATTATATAGATCTTTCACTCTTTTGTTAAGTTGATTCCCAAGTATTTTTTTTTTTTGAGGCTATTGTAAATGGGGTAGTTTTCCTCATTTCCATTTCTGAGGATTTATCACTGATGGGCCAAGGACCTGAACAGACACTTCTCAGAAGACAATATATAATCAGTGAATAAATATATGAAAAAAATGTTCATTATCGCTAGCAGTTAGAGAAATGCAAATCAAAACCACTCTAAAATTTCATCTCACTCCAGTTAGAATGGCAGCCATTATGAAGACAAACAACAATAAGTGTTGGAAAAGAAGTGGGGAAAAAGTTACATTCATACACTGCTGGTGGGACTGCAAATTGGTGCAGCCAATTTTTGAAAGCAGTATGGAGATTTCTTGGAAAATTGGGAATGAAACCACCATTTGACCCAGCTATTCCACTCTTTGGTCAATACCCAAAGGACTTAAAAAGAGCATACTACAGGGCAATAGTCACATTAATGTTTATAGCATCACAATTCTCTATAGCTAAACTGTGGAACCAACCTAGATGCCCTTCAGTATATAATGGATAAAAAAAAAATGTTTCATATATATATACAATGGAATATTACTCAGCAATAAAAGAGAATAAAATCATGGCATTTGCAGGTAAATGTATGGAGTTAGAGAAGATAATGCTAAGTGAAGTTAGCCAATCCCCAAAACCCACACGCCAAATGTTTTCTTTGATATAAAGAGGCTGATTCATAATGGGATTGGGAGTGGGAGCATGGGAGGAATAGATGAACTTTAGATAGCGCAGAAGGGTTGGAGCGGAAGGGAGGGGGGGTATGGGGTTAGAAATGATGGTAGAACATAATTGTCATCATTATCCAAAGTGCATGTATGAAGACACGAATTGGTGTGAATATACTTTGTATACAACCAGAGATATGAAAAATTGTGCTTTATATGTGTAATAATAATTGTAATGCATTCCACTATCATATATAAATAAAAAAATATAATAAATAAAGGACCATCGACAACTAAAAAAAAGAAATATGAACGTTTTAGAAGGAAATATATAATGCTCTTTAGAATTAATTCAAAGAATTTGTATTTCTATTAATTTCAAACTTATTTCCTGAATTGTAATTCTATGTTTACCACATTTCTTTTCCAGTTGTTCTATATTAAATCAATTCAGCCATAACTTTATTGCTAGGAAGCTTTGGTTATCTATTTCTATTAACAAGCCAGCTCAACCACAATAGTGTAAACAAAAACATTTTATTATTGAGCTCTTGGATTTCCTGGTTTAAGAATTCAGGCAGAGCACAGCAGGGATGCTTTGTCTCAGAGTCTCAGCTGGGAATGTTTCAGCCTCCAGGGGTGATTTCAGAGGCTGGGACCCAGCATCCCCCAGAGGCTTCCTTATACTCCTGTGTATATTTGGGCTGAATGAAGGAAAGTCAGAACTCAGCTGTGCTGTCAACCAGTGTCTACATATGCGCTCCCCACAGGTCTTGGCTTCCTTATAGTAGAGTGACCTCAGGTTACTCAGGTTTTATAAAGACAGCTCAAGGCTCCCAGTGCAACTGAAATGTTACTCTAAAAATCATATGTCACCTTTTAAATGGAACATATCCCAACATGATTTTCTATGTTTGATAGTTGACATTTTATGTAACTATCTTAAAATGTGTGCAGATGTTCTAAGTTATGGTTTTAGCTATAGAGAAAAAGCAACAATGACTTTTAAATCATAAAATTGAGACTGGGATAGATGGAAAAATATAGCTACATATATATTATTCAAAGCTAAGTAGCATTTTACTTCATTTCAAAATAATTGGCATCAATTTGAATACAAAGTTTTTTAACTTTAAGAAGATTGCAGTACAATTAAATGTAGAAGGTTTTGCCATGTTCCTGCATAGTTGTTAATGAACTGTTAGAATATTGTAGAGAAGCTAATAACTTTTGAAAGTATTTGACTAGACAAGATTTCTGAGATAAGTGATACAAAAGAAAGGAGAATACCAAAATATTTTTATGATCAAATTATATTTGCCCTGTTCTTGGATTTATCATAGAGAAGAAATGAACTTTCTTGTGTTAGCCAAAATGAAATCTGATGAGGCAGAATCCTCTCTTTTCTTTGATGATCGACTAGAGAAAATTAGGATACTACCCACCCAAATCTTCAACTGTTTGAACCAGTAGGAATGTGTTAAAGCAGCCTCCTGCAATAAAATTCTCCTCACAAAACCTGTATTCTTAGTTCATAATCCAGTATCCCCTTTGGTTTGTAATGCTTTGTTTAAACGTGGAGTCCCATAATTTTCCCAATGGCCTTACTATATTAAAATCATGTTCTTACTAATTTAAGAGGAAAATTCTTAATCTCTTAGGTTGACCTTTTATTTCTGTCACCATTATAGAAGATGTCACCTATTTATATAGATAGAAGTACAGTCTGTTTCTATGCATTTAGCACTCAGCATCATAACTTTTGGATATGCAACCTGGTACTTGGTAGACAGTGTGAAGTCAATTTAGGGATCCAACCTAATGGGGATATAAGCCATCTGGCTCCAGAGGTACCAGCCTCTCTTTCCAGCTATCACAGTTCTTCCTATTCATTGCATATTGAGCTTCCCTAAAAGGGATTTAAAAAAAAAAAAAAAAAAAAGATTCAGCCCTGAACTGAATTAAGTGATGCTGACACTCAGCACCCAGAGATTCATTGTGGTCCCTGGGCCAACAACATTGATATTACCTGGAAACATGTTACAAATGAATGTTCTTAGACCTTAACTTCGACCTGCTTATTCAGAAACTCTGGGACTGGAGGCCAGGAATCTGATTTTAGAAGCTGTGCAAGGGATACTAATGCAGGCTAGGTTTAAGAACCACTGTCTAAGGCTTTTGCTACTGGTCATAGCATTTAATATATTTTCTTATTTATGTAAGGTAATTTTATATATTAAATAATTAAACATTATTCTGTATTAGTTTATGTGTATGACGTATCCACCTAACTTTTGATTCGAATATTAATTTTAAAAACAGTATGAGCTGTCTCTGCCATTTTCCCCACCAGATTTTGAGATAAAAATGAAGAAACTCACATAGTAATGTGAGTAGAAGTAGACCAGGTGGGACTCCGTGGTGCTGGAGATTGGCAAACAAGGACGGGGAAGAGGGGAGGAGAAAGTAATAGGAAGAGGCAGCGAGACCTTGGAATAGAGCTCATGTTGGGGCCCCAGATATTTGAGAGCAGCATCAGGGAAGCTGAGTGGGAACAGAGTGAAAGATGCTGCTCTGATGTGTGGCTTTATTCAGGGTTCCCTCTGAAGAAAAGGGCAAGGTTGCATCTCCATCTTTCCTTAGTTGAACCTTTAGCTAATGCCTTTGCCTTTGGTCCTGTGCACCCCCAATATAAAATAAGGAGACTTTTTTGGTGGTTGCTCACTCTTCACTAGCTTGATTTACATTGTCACAAACCTGATTATAAAACTGTGTTCTACCTATTGTGGCCTGTAGTATGCAATAGTGTTATATAATAAGTAGAAAACTGTTGCGTGACTACTGTTAGATTGAATATGGAGGTGGTGTTCATACAAAAAAACTCATTGGTTTCTTTGGCCAGGAACATTATCTCAGTATTTGGACAAGCAAAAGATTTCATTTACATTGTTTCCACTTAACAAAACCCTTTCTCAGTATTTGTCCAGTTGAAAGTCCACACTCCCTCTTTTGCAGTAGCTTTGTAAACAACATGACTTTTGCGTAAGTTAATACTTTCTAATTCATTTCTTTATTGGTTTGGGGATCGGATAACAATTTAATTATTTATAATTTTACATTGTCTTTAAAATATTATCTCCAGTTTTTGTATATGTGCCCATTGTAGATACCTATTAAATATTGGTTAAATGAATGAATATTGGCTTTGTTACTTTAAGATTTTCTGAGAGAGCTATTTCTGTATTAGAAAGTGGCTTGGAGAGATAATTTTTGCTACTACTCTGGTTTGATTTTTTTTTTGTATTATATTTTTGAAGTTGAATATTGATCTCTTTTTTGAAGTTCTTAATTGCATATAGATTTTTTAAGGTTGATCTTTATTTTATGGTTCTTTGCTTTTAAGTATTCCACTTAATTTCAAGTGGGAAGGATTTGAAACAAGCTCGAAACTAGAATAGACTGTACATATCTTGAAAAATGACCTGTTATACACCAGTATACTGTGGCATTTTCTTATCACATTCACATGGAAGGAAAAAAAAGTTGTTATTTTGATTTAATGGTGCTGTAAAAATGGCAAGAACTTATTGGACTCTTTTACTAGCCAGCTCATTTGGGCTTCTGGCTTTCTCCTTGCTTCTCCTGTCCATAGCTTCCTGAATGGCCATTCAAGTTATTTTCCCCTTACATTTTCTTACCCTTACATTCTGTGCTGCACTTCCTCTTAATTGCTCTTGAGTGTGTCATTCCCGAGATATCACCTGCAAGGTCATCTCTGACCATTCCTGGACTCCTTTCCTTCAGTGCTATTCAGTGGACTTGGACACTTTAGAGGGACAGTGTGGATGAGGAACAGTGAGAAGTCCTCTTGCCTTTCAGTGAGAAGTTATTTTGACCTTTTGGTTTGTCGAAATAGCCACCAAGATTATCTTAACCAAAATCTGATTTCAGAATGTTGGACAGAATCCTAAAATAGGTGATCACAAACCTGGATCCTTACACACAGGTCAGTGAAAAGCTATTAAGAAACTAGATGTGACCCATTTTCTATGTATATGTCTGCTCAGTTCCTTTCTCCTCTCAGTTGATTTGATAGACATGGCTGAAAGAGACAATAGTCTTGTAAAATTCTCTCTTAAGGCTAGACTGAATTAGGCCTTCTTTGTACCAGAAGAGTTAATCAGATTGGCTCACTCTGGCTCATGTCCATCAGACTGTTTGCAGGAGAAGGGTCACCGTAAAACACAGTGTGGGCTCTCAGGAACCTTAGTTTTCTACTTTGGATCTAGCTGTGCCAAGGCAAACAAAGAAAATCCCAAAATTATGGTTTTAATTGAAAAAACATTTTGAACTTTACATTGTGTTTTCTTAGTTATTAACTAGCAATCTAGAACTGAGAGTTCTTTTTTTTTTTTTTTTTTTTTTTTTTCCGTAGGATGGGAGAGACAATGAATGTTTTTAATCCTTGTGGAATGAGAGACTAGGAAGGAAGCAGCCAAAAGGACAGTATGTTAAAAAGAGAGTGAAAAGTGAATGTGAGTTTTATGTTTGATTCAAGGTCCAAGGAAATTTAGGGAGAAAGAGGAACAGGGTGTGAGATGTAGATGTTGGGCTGAGACAGAACAGATGCATTGTTCTCTGAGCCCAGGGAGGAACAGCATGAATCTGTGTCAGCATTTGGAGAGTTGAGAAACTCATTTCCTAAGTGGGAACCAAGACTGCCAGATAAAGAGCAATAGGACTGGGCAGGAAGCTGGTAGAAGACATTGATGTTTGCAGTGAGTGAGGTGTGGAATATGACCATGAGTCAATGCAAGAATTTTCAAGGGCGAGACTAAAGTTTAGGATCTAAGTGCCAAACCAAGAGGTACCAGTGACTTTCCCTGTCTCCCACCCATTGGGAGACATTTGTTTCAGAACTGGGCACATTTCTTTCAGAGATGGGAAAAGCAGGTGACTGACTAGTCCACGGTGAGGGGTTGGCCAATTACATGCAACAGGAGGACTGAGAGAAAACAAGTGGGAAAAAAAGATAGATGGCAAGTGAGAGATTAGATGTGCCTGACTGTGGGGTCCAGTTTGAGTAGGGAAGGAAGTAAAGATAGGAAGGGGCAGAAGCCTTGAAGCTTCAAAGGTTTAAGGATCTCGGTATTATAAGCTCACATTTAGGGATGGAGAGGTGGAAGTTTAATGTTAGAATTGCTACGCTGAAGGTGAACTTGTCTGGGTAATGCCTGGGTCTGGGTCGGGGTCACTGTCTTTTACAGTGATGGGCACTTCCTAGGACAAGGTCAAAGAACTTCAGTGTTGGGACATGTAAATGTGCTCTCAACAGGGACATTAATAACAGAGGCTGAGTTTTCATGACCACCTATTCTGTGCCAGGCAGAGCTACCGATTTTTTCATACATTACTTAAAATTTAGTACTCTAAGATTATTTAGTTTCAAATCCTCGAAAGGGAATTTAAACTCGAGCATGTCTGACTCCAAAGCCTAGTACTGAGTAGTCACAGGATTCTCTCAGTGGACTGTGACTCCCTTCCACACACGCACTTTCTCAATTTCTGTTTTCTCTCTCCCTCCATTGTTTTGTTTGTGCCTTTCTCTGTTCTTAAAATGGATTTAAAGCAAAGGAACAAGAAATAGTTAAAAATCAGGATTTCTTTTAAAATTGAGAAATAAGGGTCAAAAGTTAAAAAAAAAATAGAAAAAAATAAGATGTGATCAATGGTAGGTTGGTATAAAAATTTGTGCTGTTTTATCACATTTACTAGGATTAGACTATAAAATATTTTATTTTAAGAGCAAAAGGAAAGAGAAAAACAAAACACAAAGCAAAACAAGTTACCCAATACTTAGGGTTGATAACATAAAAATAAACTAGTTCTGAAAACAATATTATTAACTACAGTTTATTAAATACTAGTTTATAAATACAGTAAACTAGTTTTGAAAACAATATCCCATACTGAAATAGGGGAGATAGTAGGTGCTACATAATACAAAAAAAAGAAAAAAGAAAAGAAAAAGAAAAAAAAGAAAGAAAAAGAAAACAAAAATCACTGTCAAAAACATCATTTAGGGGCTGAGATTGTAGCTCAGTGGTAGTATGCTTGACTAGTATGTATGAGACACTGGGTTCAATTCTCAGCACCACATATAAATAAATGAAAATAAGATCCACTGACGGCTTCTCTCTCTCTCTCTCTCTCTCTCTCTCTCTCTCTCTATATATATATATATATATATATATATATACACACACACACACACACACACACACACACACACACACATACATATACTGTGTGTGTGTGTGTGTGTGTAGACAGAGAGAGAGAGAACATCATTTAGAAAAATACAGCAATATATCTGACTGAGTTCTTCTGGCATTATTTGTCAGTATAGACAAAGTAAAATTAGTTCCAAACAACATGGTTGAATAGAGTTATTTGACTAAAGAAGGGTTGGAATGTAGGCAAAACTAGCCAGATGCTGAATTATTTAAAGATTTGAAGATCTTTGAATTTGGCAGAACATTAGATGGAAACTGAGGATGGGAGAAATTGTGTGCAGAACTTTGAGAACTTCAGCCGGGAAGCATCTGTAAGATGGCTTGGTGTGGAGTGATCTGTGCTCTGGAATCAACTTAAACCAAGTGTTCAACTCCTCCTGAAGCCTGGATTGGGGCCAAATACAGCCAGTATTCACTAGAATATCTACTGAAACAGGGATATAGGATATGAAGTCAGTGGGTAAGAATGGGTTTTGGAAGTTTCTTTTTCTTTGTGTTTGACACCTTTTAAATGAGGCCTTAGGAAATTATTTCAACTCCTAATCTTTAGTGCAGTGGTTCTCCTAAGTCAGCATGCATTTAAATCACTTGAAATCTTGTTAAAACACAGAATGCTGGACCCTACCCCCAAACAGCCTGATTCTGTAGTTCCAAAGCCTATCCTGAGAACTGCATTTGCAAGTTTCCAAGAGATGGTAATGGCTGCTGGTTGGAACCCACAATAAAACTATATAATCATTTAGAAATAAATGCTAACAGTCAGCATGAGAAGAAAGATTGCATACTCAAAAATTTATATTCCATATTTTCCCAACCTCATTAACAAGCTAACAATTGTAAGTGGGTCCTAAGGTAAATCTGATTTTCCTTTTAAAAAAAAAAATTTGGAGTTGTAAATAGACAGAATGCTTTTATTTTATTTGTTTATTTTTATGTGGTGCTGATGATTGAACCCGGTGCCTCATGAATGCTTGGCAAGTGTTCTGCCACTAAGCTATAGCCCCAGCCCTGATTTTCCATTTTGAGAGGGTAATTTGTTTTTAGTAAACTTGATCATTTGCATGCTTATAATTTTGCGTCTTCAGCCAACCCCCTTTTACTGATAGTGTTCTAGATAAATTTTATGTAACCAGTGTCAAATGCACAAATTAATTAAAATTATAAGAATTCACATGAAATTTTTTGGGTCCCCCCACAAATAAGATGTGATCTTATTTGCCGGTATAGACAAAGTAATTATCTGAGTTAATTATCTGAGTTGGAAAAAACAGAGATTTTAGCCTCTATTTTTAAAATGGCAATATGACCAAGGGATATTTGAATAATAAATTAATAATTTTTATATTAGTTATGTATCAAAACCGTAGTTTCTAAGGGTATTGAAGTCAAGAGCTCATTTTAATGTCTTCATCTTCCAAGTATCAAAAGATTTTTGTATTTTTTTGTTGTTGTTGTTATTTTTGGCTTAGGACAGTAATTTGTTATA
Source organism: Marmota marmota marmota (assembly GCF_001458135.2). NCBI lineage: Eukaryota > Metazoa > Chordata > Mammalia > Rodentia > Sciuridae > Marmota > Marmota marmota. The sequence goes on from NW_026000005.1 coordinate 23,949,274, forward strand.
TTGTATCAACACTCTTTTTATATATTACTGATCCCTAAGAAGTGTTTATTGAATTTTTTTTTTAATTTTTAGGATCTCTCACAAAAAAAGCAAATGTGATCCTTCTCATATAGAAAACTTAAGTGGCAAAATAGTTGGTTAGGTGTAGTGGTTTACGAGTTTTCCTCAATTTGGGATCTCACCAAGTGATCTAATGAAAGCACAAAGTATGTTTAATCTCTTTTTTATTCCAAAAATAAAGGCACTCTAGAAAATTTGTTATAAATAAAAAGATCTTTGTAAGTTTCTTTCTTTAGTATTCTGTAGTTTCATTCTAGAGGTCTTTCATCTCTTTTGTTGATTCCCAAGGGGTTTTTTTTTTTGGTTTTTTTTTTGATACTATTATAAATGGGGTAGTTTTCCTGTTTCCCTTTTAGAGGATTGGTCACTGATATATAGAAATGCCTTTGATTTATGGGTGTTGATTTTGTATCCTGCTACTTTGCTGAATTCATTTACTAGAACTAGAAGTTTTCTGGTGGAACTTTTTGGGTCTTCTAGGTATAGAATCATATCATCAGCAAATAGTGCTAATTTGAGTTCTTCTTTTCCTATGTGTATCCCTTTCATTTCTTTTGTCTAATTGCTCTGGCCAGTGTTTTAAGAACTATGTTAAATAGAAGTGTTGAAAGAGGGCATCCCTGTCTTGTTCCAGTTTTTAGAGGGAATGCTTTCAATTTTTCTCCATTTAAAATGATGTTGACCTGGGGTTTAGCATAGATAGTTTTTATAATGTTGAGATATGTTCCTGTTATACCTAGTTTTTCTAGTGTTTTATATTCTTTATATATTATATAGAATATATAAAGAACTCAAAAATCTTAACACCAAAAAAACCAAATAACCCAATCAATAAATGGGCCAATGAACTGAACAGACATTTCTCAGAAGAGAATATACAATCAATCAATCAACAAATATATGAAATTTTAGAAATTTTAGAAAATTTAGTTAATTTTAGAAAATATAAAGCAGTTAGAGAAGTGCAACTCAAACTCCTGTCAGAATGGCAGCTATCAAGACTACAAACAACAATAAGTGTTATCGAGGATGTGGGTGAAAAGGCACACTCATACATTGCTGGTGGGACTTGCAAATTGGTGCAGCCAATATGGAAAGCAGTATGGAGAATCCCTGGAAAACTGGGAATAGAACCACCATTTGACCCAGCTATCCCACTTCTCAGTCTATACCCAAAGGACTTAAAGGCAGCATACTACAGGGACACAGCCATATCAATGTTTGTAGCAGCAAAATTCACAATAGCTAAACTGTGGAACCAACCTAGATGCCCTTCAGTAGATGATTGGATAAAGAACATGCGGTGTATATACACAATTGAAAATTATTCAGCATTAAAAGAGACTAGAATCATGGCATTTGCAGGTAAATGAATGAAGGCTGGAGAATATAATGCTAAGTGAAATTTGAAATTAGCCAGTCCCCCCAAAAACAAATGATGAATGGTTTCTCTGATTTAAGGATGCTGATCCATAATATGCTGTGTGTGTGGTGGGGGACGGATGGGAGGATTAAACAAACTCTAGATAGGGCAATGGGGAAAAGGGAAACGAGGGGACATAGTGGTAGGAAAGACAGTGGAATGCGATGGTCATCTTACGTTAAGTACATGTAAGAAGACACAAAGAATGTGACTCTACTCGGTGTGCAACCAGAAACATGAAAAATTGTGCTCTAGATGTGTAATATGAATTGTAATGCATTCTGTTGAGATAAGAAATCAAAATTAAAAATAAATAAATAAAAAGGAGCAAAGAGTTCTCAATTTTACATTCCCTTGATTCTTGATGTTTCATGTTTCAGAAGATAACCGGAACAAGCATAAGAACTTCATGTTCCTACTTAACAAAAGCTTGTAGGTTAATTGTGCTTGAGAAGTCTATTAGAATATTTTTACACACATAGCTAATAGCAATAAAGTTTCTGCAACATAAATATTAATTTGTGACCAGCTGATCATCTTGTATAGAATGCTGATGGCTTCTTTTTTAGACATTGTTTTTAAGCCTAATAAGATGAAATTCTACATGTGGAAAAATATTGAAGTAATTAAAAACGTTTGGCTTTTTTGCATATATTTTCTAAAATTAACCATCTTGTTAACACTCATCTGTCTTGTCTCTAATTGGGTTGAAATGTGTGAAAGGAAAAGAGCTTTGATATGAAACTGTTTTCAAAGTTAGGCTCAACTATGATACACACGGAGGAGCTAATAGATGGCACATTGAAAAAGTTTCTGATGTCAACATTTTTACCTGGATAACACAAGATTTAATAAGAATTTGCTATATCTCAATGGCTAAATATTTTAGTATCATTTTAGTTATCTAAAGCATCTTCACTTTAGAGTTTAGAGTAGAAAGATGCTGTTCAACATTTAATCCCAAAGAAATAGTATGTTTCTTTAAAATGTACATGCTGTCATCTAATTTTCTAATAGAGCAGGGACTATAGTTAGTAGCTAGTAGATTTTCTCATGGCAGATAAATACTATAATTTCCTTATTCCAGGTGTTCTAAAGTAAACAGTTTTGTTTGACGTTAAAATTCATTTTTAATTGGGAAAAATAGTCTTTGCATAATAGCTGAATCAGGTTAAAATAATGTAATTTGGGTGACTTACAAAAGCCTAACATTTTTTTTTTAAAATCAGTCTATTCTTATTCCACAATTTTACCATAGGCAAACACTTTGTATATTGAGACAGCCCTTACCACTTTTTGAAGGTTGAATTTTACATAAAAACAAGGTTATATTGTATCCCTGTAGAAAAGTTAATATTCATTTCTTCCTATCATCCTGCAAGTTTTATTAAAACTGTTACTACCTGTCAGCAAGAGGTAGAAGAGAATCATAATGAAAGGAACTTATACTGAAGCAATGTTCTAAAGGGAAATAGCAGCAGCATCTTTTTTCGAATTGCCGTATTTGGCATCTTGGCTAATGACTGTTGTGAAAGTTTGAGATGATTAAACATCTTAAGGAAGGCAAGTGGGGTCACATGGAGCCCAAAGCATATATGATTTTTTTTTCCTTCAGGAAAAAAAATACAAAATTACTATCCTTTGGAAATTTACAAAACCCCTGAGAGAAAGTGTTGGATTCCCTCCGAGGGCCCTCAAAGGGTCTATAATAGAGGAAGCCTTTGAATGTAATCTGCACTGAAGTCAAGGTAAATACTACCTTTCCAGCAAAAGGGAAGAACTGGAGCATGAAGCAACCTCCTAAGTTCCTTCCGGATGTGGCTAGATTTTTTTTTTTTTTTTTTTAGCCCCACCTGCAAATGAGAAGAAGTTTTACTTCTGCAATATAATTTCTATCTTACCTATGTTAGACCTTGTTTCTAAGCATCTAACCTATAACTTGACTCCTTCAGATGAAACTTGCAGAGTACATAATGTTCAGTTGGTCAATTAAGAGTGGACTAAAATCTAGCACTTGGCCACAGTTGGTGAAAACTAAAACCACCTCTGTCATTGATAACAGTTAGCAATTCATTAGATTTTTCTGTTTTAATGTAGTATAAACAAAACAGTAAGTGAAGTAATCATTCACGTCATTCCTGAAGAAATGTAATCCCTAACTTAGAATTGACTGTTCTATGGTAAAGACTAAATAGGAGAGCCATTTGTTAGAACACTGCTGTCTATCAGAACTGTGAAGTCAAGGGCTATGTTTACATGTTACTGATCACTGTGTCTGAGTGTGTCTTGCTAGATATTTGCTTAGCAAGAAAGAGATGTGCTGTGTTAAGAAATGAAGACCTTAGAATTAAAATTTTGATAAGTTATAATCATCACACACCAGGTTCACTTTATTTTATATTCATAGAACATTTAGAAAATGTGCTAATTTTCTATATTCAGAAATAAAGGTGTACTTAAAAGTGTGCAGTTTGGAGATAGACCCAATGTCTTTGACTATGTAACTTACAAACTTTGTGCCACAGACAACCTTTATGTCTTTCTACTTCCATTTCCTCATCACATGATTAAACAGTATAGTAAGTGTGGGATGTTTGGTAAAGTTTCTGGCACACCATAACCACCTGAACAAATACCTATTTCTGCAGCTGCTGTTTAGTGGTTGATTCAGCCCTGTACATTTCTGATGCATTCCTCCTTTTAGTGAATGAATAAAATATAGGTATCTTTATAAACTCGAATATTTTACTTCTTAGAAAATTAAAATGGTGGAACCAAACCTATTTTTATTTTTGACTTGGATATCAGTACCTCAGAGCTAAATTCATTATTCCAAGGGTGTAATTTGTCCAATTCAAGTCTGGAAACGACTACTATTTTGCTTTCTTCAGTTGAATCCTATTCTCTTTGATCCTTTAATTTCTAATTTTATACCATCTCAATCCATAAATCACTGCCAAGCCTTTTGAAGTGGGTGTAATTTATATAAAATGGTCTATCTCCCATTCCCCATTAACATCTTTGTCATGTTCAGTGCATGCAATTCCCATCTGTGAGGTTTTAGTTATGAATTCTTCCTGGATTTAAATGGAAACATGGTCAATCCTGCAAATGACCTAGAACCTTCTGTAGTGTACTATATGTAGGCTAATTTTATAAAAATAGTGTATTTCATGACATTGGTTTGAAAAGCAAATTGCAAGTTATTGTCTGCTAAGATGTATTTTTGAATTTTAAGGTAATTTAGGTAAAGTCAAAGGTCCTAATCAATACTTTAGTGCCAAAACCTATGTATGCAGAAGGTATAAAACAAAGTTGTATCATTCACTCAGACCATTAGTTTATTTACCTGCTTGTAGTTATATTCAAGGCTGAGATTTTAGGTCTGTTTTAAAGTGAGATATCTCCAATAAAACATGTAGTTATTCATATTTTTATTGACTGAGATTTTTGAGGTTGGAAATACTTGAAGAGTCTCTGCAACTTTTCTCCAATGTTATAGCTTGGTGGTCCCAAAAGTGTTGCAATTTTACTACTACTCTTTTGTGTTATCAATCATTCATACTTTGAAGTCAAAAAGTTCTATAAAGTTATAGCTGAAAATACCACATGTAATTGCTAGGGGAAAAATAGCATTTATTTAGTTCATCTATTATCTCCACCACTTAGAATTGTGGAAGGGAGGCATCAGCAAACAGAAAACCAAATATGATACTGATATTTGAATAGAAGTCTCATGGTCTATTCCCAGCTGTGTCAATCAAGGACTCTGATTTTGAGCGAATCAGTTAACCTCTCTATGCCTTTATCATCTTTACAATGATAAAAGTTGGGATAATGAATTTATAAGACCCCTTTCAGTTTTATTAGCATTTCAATTCTATTGTCACAAAGTGGCATACAAGAAAATGCTTTATATACAAGATCAGCTGGTATAGTAGTACTAAACATTTGTCTCTGGAATATACCCAGTGCTCGAGAATGAAGGTTACAGTTCTTACAATCTGTATACTTTGGACATCAAGTGGAGTGAACAGGATCTACATTCTCATAGAACTACTGCCCCATGCTGTTTGTGAGGGACTTCATGATGACATCAGCTGCTATGTGTGTCCTCAACAAACCTCACCCCCAGTCAGGGCCATGCTGCTGCAGATATCTGTAAAGTAATGGTAGCTCTCTGCTTAACTGCTAAGATTTTGGCAGTGATGATAGCTTCTTGAAAATAGTGCCTTGAGGGGACAACTTCATTTCCCTTAAGGAAAAGAGTGATGAGGTAACTTTAAAATAGAGTCTCTGGGCTCTGCAGTCCACTAGGGCCTAGTCCATACTGACAGGTGGTATGGATGGCAGGGATAAGAATACAGAGGGAACTCTTTTTTCTTTTTTTTTTTGGCAGGGTAGGGGAGTACCAGGAATTGAACTTAGGGGCACTCAACCACAGAGTCCTAGCCCCAGCCTATTTTGTGTTTTATTTAGAAACAGGGTCTCACTGAGTTGCTTAGCACCTCACTTTTGCTGAGGCAGGCTTGAACTCAGCATCTTCCTGCCTCAGCTTCCTGAGCCACTGAGATTACAAGTGTGCACCACTGCACAAAGCTTAGAGACAACTTTTGACCTGCATTCCACAAATTTTATTTTTTATTCTTTTTAATTATATATAACATTAGGATTTATTTTGACCTAAATATGAAAGCATGGAATATAATTTGCTCTGACTCATTCCCCAGTACTTCTCCTTTTCCACCCTTACTCCCTACCCCTGTTCCCTCTATTTTATTGATCTGATANTTCACAGTAATATATTCATATATATATATATATATATATATATATATATATATATATATATATATATACACACATAGGAATGTTAGGTTAGATTCATTCCACTTTTCTTCCCTTATCCTGTAAATCCCCCCCCCCATTCCCGTTCTTTATTTCACTTATCTTTCTTCAATTTGGTGAGTATTCCACAAATTTTAAATGTTAATAATTAATTATGAGTGGCAGTATAGCATATGTAATTATGAATAATTTAAGGACAGTAGAACCCAAAGTAGTTAAGAAAGGGAAATCAAAGACCATGTTTTCTGAGTTCACATCTGTGCAACGCCTCTCCATAGCCAGTTGAATTTGAGCAAGTGCATTCATCTCTTTGTGCCTCAGTTTCCTCATCTATAAATAACTATAATAAAAGTATCTTTATAAGATTTGTTTGAAGGTTAGTGCGTTAGTAAATGTTAATCATTTGCAATAATGTCTGGCAAGTAATCTATGTAAGTATAATCTGTCATCCTAATTGTTATCATTAAATCATTTTTATAGGAAAAAAAATCAATGTTTTTAATATGTCAGTAATATATCTGGGAACAAATAACTGAAAATCCTAAAGTAGCAATGAGTTAAACTAGTAGCTTATTTTGCTCTGGTGTTTTTTTTTTTTTTTTAAAAGCCCATATGTTGCCAGTGTCCTGTGGAGTTAGGGACCTAAGCTGGATTTGCTTTGTTTTTATCAGTCTCCTCAATCTGCTTCCATCTCATGGTCCATCTCATTCAAATTTCAGCCAGGGCAAAAGGAGGATAGAAGGGCATGTCCCACCTCTTTAAGCACAAGTTTTACAATCACATTGACCATTTGGGTTATACTGGTTGACCAGAATTTAAACATGAGGCCAAACTGAGCTTCAAAGGAGCATGTAAAATGTGCTAGTTAACTTGGGGTTAGAAGGGGGTTATATGTTTAGTCAAAGTGATGATGATTTTATTATTAAGGACTAAAAACAGAGTATTGGAAAACAACCGGAATCTATCCACAAATATCATTACATTTTGAAGACTGGGTTCCTCAGTTTTCTCAATTAAGGTGCCGGTTCTTTGCCAAAACATTTTATACTATTTGCATGTGGTTTGCATATTTAAATATTCAATTTCTGTCATTACTATTGTGTTATTTTAATTCCTGTGCACACAAAAATGGATTGATGTCTCCAAAGTGATTAATTAAATGGCAAAAATAGAATTAAAATATTAGCATCAGAACTCCAGTTCAGGTATTGAATTTAAACTGATTCAACTTGGTAACATAGACTCTGCTGGCATTATAATTTAGCAGGAGCTTCTGAAAAAAAAAAATGTGGCTATCAAGAATGGCAATGAGTACCAGCATTCAAATGTCACTGGACTGGTGATCCATTGACCCCTAGTCACCTGTTATGAAACTGTCAGAATAAGCCTTTCCAATGTGAAATTGATGATCCTCTTCTCCCCTAAAAGTATATATTAAAACCCAAGAGACATCATTCAGAATTTCAATCTTTTGTGTGACATAAGTCACGCTATTACTGAGAAGCTTGTCAACTAGTCCAAACATTAATGACAAATGTGTGTAGAGGGGTAGCACATTAATTATTGGCAAAACCCCTTTGTTAAATGACATGCCACATATTAGTGGCCATCAATGTGTAAGAACAGTCACTTTTGTACACTGCAATTTTCTCCCTAGTGAGTCAAAAGAACTTTGGTGAAGAGACTGAGTCATAGTTTTGAAATATATGAAATACATGCATCCATTTATTTATTTAACAAATATTTTTTCAGGGCCTACTCTATGTCAAGGACTACTCCAGAGACTAAAAATATTGCTGTTAACAAAAGGCAAAGGCCCTTGTCTTCACAGAACTTATATTCTAAAATAAGAGAAATGTTGGGCAATTTTATTTATCCCTTACGACCCTGGCTACATGGAAGGGATGATTGTTTTGAGAATTATGGTGTAGACTCAAGGTGGTTAGAATCTACTGAGGGTGAAACAATCCTTTGTGGGGACAAGGGTGACTTTGCTTTGTAAATAGACATTTAGTACTTGTCCATCTCCAGCTTTATTCCAAGAGCAGTTGCTGCTTAATCTTGTACCTCTTGGTTATGATTCTGTGGTAAAGGAAGCAATAAAAATAGTGATGAGGATGGAATTGCAGTCACTGAGTGTATCTCTTGGTGTGCTAGGGAAAGAAATGCAAGGTTGAAGTCTCCCTAGTGGAACAAGCCAGTTGGCTGCCCAGTAGCAAGGGGCTCCAACAGGTTTATCTGAAAGGTGGAATAAAAGCATTGCTTCATGGGCAGCAGCTTCCTGTATTTATCTTGATCCAAGTGGCTTACTTAGTTGGCATTTCTCAAAGATGCATAATGTGTTACATAGCTTAGCCCTATCTTTTCATGGCTGAATTATCAGTGTTTAAAATAGATAATAAGTTATAGGAAGTTTTGAAGAAGAGAATAATAATACAAATGGTTGTTATCAAGAATTTTGTTTCTTTCTCCATTACCTGATGATCCTTCATTTGGATAAAGAAATTGAATAGCATATTTAAAAATCAATACAAAAGACTTTAACAGAATATAAAGCTACATTTATTCGTGTTGAAAGAAATGGTCAGTCTAGATTTAAATATGAAAATCTTTTAAACTGAAAGTAAACATAAATGAGAAATCTCCCCATAATTCCCAGGTCTGCATGTGCTCCAAATATCCACGACTCTGTGAGAAGCCACTGCACGCTTTTGCTGTTATTGCCAATATCCTAAGATGTGAAAGAAGGAGTTTCTAATTTAGATGAAATAGAGTACGAAAATAAACTGGATGTGGACTCTTATCTTTGGCTCTTTTCAGGTGAACATACTTTAGCGGAAAGATTGCAAATGGCAAATCATTTCTCACTGACATATAAATAGTATTAATTTTAAAACTTTGAATTTTTATTTCAAATTCTGATGACTTTTATTGTTGTGGTTATTTTGCAAAAGATGGGTGTGTCTGTGTGCTGAGTGTTCAGTAAGTAATCCACAGACCCCTTAAGTTTGAAAACTGTTGCTGTAGCCAAAGGATCAGAAAAGAAAATGCATAAAATGCATAACAAGCAATAGGATGAGACCTGAAAAAAATCAGAGCTGGGCAGGTAAAAACCTCAGGGGATGCTGGTGGGTCTGGATGCTGGTTAAGGACACAGTGTAAAGGTCACAGTTATTTCAGGTTTTACTTCCCCACTGAATGACATATACTTCAAAGTTTTGCTGCTTAAGATGACTACTATGGGTACTTTTTGGTTCCTCATAGTTTCTTCGAGGATAACTCCATCTGCCTTCCACCTGGCTTAGCTGGGGCTCTTGGTTTCCCTCCACAAGGTATCTCACCCTGCAGGGCCCCTCCAGGTGGCCTTTCTTTCTAGCTGAACTGACTTTTAAAGCATGGTCAACATGCTTTGGAGACAAGCTCCAAAGCCTAAGTGCTTTCTCATCTCTTGGTCAAAACAAGTCACTGGCCATGCCCAGTCAGAATCAGAGTACACTACCCATAGGCATGAATCCCCAGAGTGGGTTTCATTGGGGTCAATCAGTGAAACTCTCCACCACGGTGTGGAAAGCAAGAAGCCTCTGTTTTCAATGTTTCTGATCATACCTGCAGGACTTGGTATCATATGGACAAGTTTATACCATGATGTTTTGAATTACTCTGTGAATGTGAGAATTAGAATGTTTTTAAAGCAGCACCTCTCAACTTTGCACATTAGAATCACGTGGGGAAACTGAAAATTACAGAGGCTCTAGATGCATCTATTTCAGGCCAACTAAAACAAGATTTGTAGGGGTTTTCCGAGGCATGTGTAAATCCTAAGGCTCTTTGGAGGCGTTTCAAAGTACAGTTAAGGTCAAGAATCACTGTTATAGTTGAGATTGACTTGAAGGAAGACAGCTGCATCTTTTCTTGGCATCATTGTTTGAGATAAAATGCTTGCTTACCTGTGCAATGAATGAAAGATTAAGCGTAGCATTCTTTACAATTTTCTTTGGGCTCCCTGCTTATAATTTCTTCCAGTTGTTCCAAGAACATATTTTCCTGAGGTATCATCTCAATCATATTTTTTCCCACTTCAGAACTCTGGTTCAGTATTTTCTCAAGTGGCATTTCAAAATTTCTTGCAGATATCCTATTTGAGTTATTTAGCTCTCCTTCTCTTGTCTCACATGTTCCTGTTGCCTATTCATGTCTCACATGGACTTGCTATCCTCCTGTGTCAATCTCTGAATGTCATCCAAGACTCCTTGGACTTTTCCCTCTTCCAATTTTTCCTTTATGACAAATGTCTTCCTATTATCTAAGATACAAAGAGGTTTTTCCTGTTTCTTTATCCTTGTAACATTTTCCAAATAATTCTTCATGATGACAGTTATTCAAATGACTTCTGATATTCTATACATTTTCATTTTTTTAGGACACAAAATTGAAATTGAAATGCATAGACTTGCGTATTTGTGGTTGGTCATACCTTTAGTTTTTGTGATGCTAATGTATTTCAAAATATTACACACACACACACACACAATATATATATATATATACATTATATACCTGGTAAACTAAATCTTTTCAGGTACATGTAAGATCAAAAGGAAATCATTTCTCTTTCCATGGCCCACCATAGTTTCTTTACATAGAGGAAACATTTTTGTTTTCTTGTCTGTCCCTCAGAAAAAAATTAGGCTATAACAAAATACACCATATTTCAAAATATTTGGCAGTCGAATTAAGCATAATTTTTTGTTTTGAACCTTTTAAATATCTAATATATTGTAGAGATCTTGTCATATCAGTTATTTTAAAATTTTATAATTTTTATCTGTATCATAATTTATTTAGATGATTCATTTGTGGTAGCATTTATATTCTTTCTGTTTAAATGTTATCTTGAAGAAGTTTAGATAAATGTATATATTATTAGCAAGGAAATTGCTGAGGAAAGCAGTTTGTGCCCTTAAATTTTTTTTGTACCCTTAAATTTTGATAACTATGCTGAAATGTCTTCAAAGAAATGCCATTGGTTTTATATTCCCACAGTACAAAAAAAAATCTGTTATTACCCATCATCACTGACACTGGATTTTAACTAATTTCAATTTTTTTGCTTCTAGTTTAGGCCCTTTTCATTTCTTATATGTCCTACTGCAGTAATCTGTTTAATCTAATTATCCATATAGACATTAGCAATCTGATGCACATGAAAGATTACCTGTAAATGTTAACATAATGATCTTTGCTGAATAGCAGAATAGATTAGAAAATTTCTACTTCTTTTATTCACTTATAAATATGTAATATAAGTACTCAGTGATGCTACTTTGAAAATGGCCCCCATGTCAAAATAAAAGTAGCCAGATACTCTGTACTAGGTATTAAATATGTTTTTAAAAGGCTAATGAAATGCTAGAAATGTTGGTCATATGGTACCTTTCACCTTAATGGACTATATCACATTTGGAGATTACATGTCTTTTCATTGGAAAAGTAATATCCAGTATCTAAATATGTATAATTAATATTTCATTTTTGACTTGTGATAAAAGTGTCTTTGCTTGTTTTGATTGTGTGGAGATTTCCTCTTGTATACAAAGGATGGAATAAATGACTTATGAAAACATCTGGTATGTAGTGGAATATTTAGAAAAGTAAGAAGAAATTATGACTTCTATAATGAAAAACTGGTATGGAACAGTATTTTATTATATTGTGATTAAAAAATCATGACTTTTTGAATCACAATTCGTTTCTAGCCTCTATAGTTTTTCTTTTAATATATTGAAACTGTTTTATTAATAAGGAAGTTTCAACTTTTTTAGAACCTTTTACTTTGAGGCAAATACAATTTTCCTGGTTCATTATTAAACTAATCTCTCTCTTAAATATCCTGCTATTTTTTGAAAATGATGGTAGGTGTGGGAAACTCTATGTTCTTTAGGGCTTAAGGAATATTTATTTCATTGAGGTATGCTAATAAGAGATTATTTACTTTTAATGGGTGAAAGAGAATAGTGTGCTATAAAACATCTCTCCTTTATAGAATTTACATTATCCATCATTGATGCAAATGATGTCATATTTTTAAGATGGGATCATTAAACCAAAGGTGTCCAATCAGTGTCTTTATATATAGAATTACTTTTCTTCTAGGGTGTTTCATTCTGTCTGCTGTAGAAGGCCCTCTGAGTAGCTACCAAATTTATTGATTACCTTTATATACCAGTGTTTGTACTAGAGATTGTAAGACTTTCTTTAATCTTAAGAGCCTCATATTTTATGGCAGATAAGAGAAAGCCCCCAACAGATTAAGTAACTTGACCAATGATGGAACGACTTGTTGGGGCCAGAGCTGGGGTACATACCTGACTGCAAACCAGCAATGATTTTCATGAGATTGAATTTGTGTCAACAGATTCCAAGTCTAAAGAATTCATTTTATTGTTCTGTCATCTTCTGTGGTCATTCCTTCATGATGCTCCAGTAGCTAAAAATGAGAATAAAACTGCGTTATGTTACTTATTAGAATACCATCGCCTTATTAGAATTATGATCCTTCTGATCAATCAAAATCACACTATTTAGTCTCCTTGCTGAAATAATAGCCACCAAGGATCAAGGTAAACCTTGAGCAGAGGCCTGTGTGTGTGTGTGTGTGTGTGTGTATGAATTAGTTGTTCATTCTGTGTCTGTTTTAAGGAAATAGATTCAAGAGAGAGAATTCATTCAGTTGTGTCCCAGTTCTGGGTTGAATATATTCTCATCTTTATTAAACTCATTCATGGTTTTTCTTTAGTAATGGTGTTTTGCATTTTACTTAAGAACTAAGAAAGATGAATTTTTTTCATAGTGCCTTTAAAATGTAATTTCTTCCTGTGATATTTTCAGTGAGTTAGTTTAGATATATTACAATTTAAAAAATCTTTGCTTATAAGAGTTAAGCTTATGAATGCTCATCTGGTTTTTATATTCAGTACAAGAAATTTTCCCTTATTTCAACTTTAATGAAAGACCATGTCAAATATGAATTTATCTGACAAGTAAATAGCCATAACCCATGTTTTAAATTTTATGATGTTTTGAAACATAAAAATAGCATATGGTGCAGTTATAATGTGTATTGCATATGTTGCCCTGGTGTTGTGATATCTTCATGAGTCAGGCCTTCAATTTCAAACAGCTCTTGTTTACTCTCTCATGCTCCTGGATTGCATGTTGTCATTGTCTTTAAGATCTGGGAAAAGTGTGTTGTCTTGCCATTGAGCCCACAATTTATTTTTTTAATCAGACAATGCTTATATACTTATTTTATAAAATTAGACCAAATAAATTTTTATAAACTCTAGAGGCAGGATTTATATTATATTAAGATTGAAATAAATTTAAGTCTTGACTCATCTGTAGGTATATATCTTCATTGAATTAGGAATAAAGTGTACATTGATTTTGTTTGTTTTTTAGATGTCAATCACAGCAATGTGGAAATTGGAGTCAATTTGTTTCTTTTGAAGTCTGTAGTCAAGGAATGACTTTCCCCATTTGTTACTTTTTTTTTGATGTTATGTGTTTTCTTTAGTATGCTGATTAGGGTACCTAACTGTCCATGTTCGCCTTTCTTTAGTTGACATCTGTGTTCCCAGCACAGCCCATTACCCCTCATACTGTACAACCCTATGGCATTGCTAATATGATTTTTTTTCTACACGTTTCTCTCGGTTACACCTACCAGGGACATCATTGTAAAATACTTTGAAGTGTTCACAACATGGTTGTTGACAACACTGTTGAGACAGAAGTATCCCCTACCTGAAGCTTCTATACACAGATTAAGTTTACTTTGTATTTTTTTAAATTTAGTTTTACAGATTATAAAGGTTTGGTTCTATCTGAACATTTTGTGTAAGTGCATTTTTCAGTCTGACACAGAGACAACATTGACTGAATAAATTGGTTTCCTGGCTGGATTAGTGAAAGACTCAAAACTCTACAAAATCCAGGAGCTCCCCCCCCCCACCCCCAATGTTCTAAAGTGATTTCCATTGAACTGGAGAAAATGAATCTTAAAAGAAGGAAAATTGATTTGAAAAGGATTGTAGGACTTTAAGGATTTGTTTTTTAAAAGGAGATAAATAATACATTTTTATTCTCAATAAGAAAAAATTACTGATTGATGCACAGCCTGAGTTTTTTCTTAAGTGATATTTCATGTGCACATAATGCCAGACAGTGAGCCCTGAAGAATATTTGGAGAACTATCAAGGATAATATCCTTGCTTAAATATGAGTCTCTTGAGTCTAATGAACATATGTAATAACATACACCACACTAAGTATTCTTGTTCAATGCATATGTACTTTTATTGTGAAATGATAATGTGTATTGACTATTTGGCCAGTATTGTTTCTATGGTCAGATTGAATTTGGTGTGCAGAGGTGTGTGTGTCCAATCCTTAATTAAAATGGGTAATATTTTGGACAAGACAGGGGTTCTGTAGCTCCACTCTTTCCTTCACCTTTTGTAAGTAACACTGAATTGCTTTACTCATTCTATTACCTGCCTGGCTCTTGGAATCATTTGAGTTCTTGAAAATGTTTTATTTTAATCAGTCCAGGAGGAGCTGATGTATTTTATGTAACTCTAGTTAATATTCCTGAGGGACTTTAAGGGAGGAGGGAAGGACTGAATTTAAAGGTCATCCAGACCATTTTCTGGGTTAGAGACAAGTTTTATGGAGATTTACTACCCAACAACTCATTGTTTTTAATGAGAAAACTGAGTTTTGGTTAACTGAAGGAAGAACCCACTCTGCAATATTTAGCTGGGTTGACTGTACAGTAAATTAATAGTGAGTGGATCTATTCTTCAGAGTGGACAGAAATTGTGCAATGGTTCTCAAAATATGGCTGCCATATTCTCATCAGTGTCACTGGGAATTTGTTAAAGCTCAGATTGTGGGGCTCCCGCCACACGATTTCCAATTCAGAAATTCTTTGATGGGACTCAGTACTTACCGTACAAACAAGTTTTGCAGGGCTGTCTTAAAGTCTCTAAAACTAGAGATCTGTTGGTATATTGAATCTTGTTACTACAATAGCCTTAATAGAATAGGATGATGTTCTTTGGTTTGGAGAAATCCGAGTTCTATTCTTAATCTAGCCTTTTATCAGCTGTATGACTATGACCCTCCATCTGCATATTCCCTCGATATACAGTGAAAACACTGTGCTCTTTGTCTTTCTTCCACATGGTCCACAACATTCAATAGCTAAAAAACAACCTTCGAATTGTATTATTTCTTCAAAACAGCTTCTTTTTGGTTTTTCTCCTATTGCAATGCAATAAGAAAATAGCCGGAAAGAAGCACCATTTAATTTTCCTTTGTTTAAAGGGCTGTGGGAAATAGAAGCAGAGCATTTGTCAGGTGCCCTTAGGCTACAAACTAATAATGAAAGAAATGGCCCTGAATCTTCATAACACCTGTAGGCCTTGCCATAGAAAACTCTTGACAAGGACAGTTGAAATATTTAGTGGTACTTGATGTGCTAGAGTATGAATCCAAGTGTAATTTAAGCAATTTAGAGCCCATTGAACTTGTCTTGCTAGTGCAATTGGTATAGCCATCAAAGCTTATGAAGGAAGCAGTTAATATTAATGGTTTCCTATATGAGTTGGCATGTTTTGGAAATGAATGAATTACAAAATGGTACTTCCAATGCTAGTTGTTTGTGTTTTTTTCCTCAAAAGCTTGATCTTTGTAAGATGCTTCAACTTATAACAATTTCATGTATTTTATATTGTTTTATTGCCAGAAAATATTATCCAGTAACCATTAATTAAAAGAGTGAAACAGAGGTAACAGTTCTGCTTTATCTGAGCAACACCTGATTTTCTTCTGTATCTCATTAATCATTTTGTCTGTTTTATCCATCTGTTTTTAAAATACTTTATATTATGATTATAAAAGGAGTAATTATTCATTATAGAATATTTAAATATCACAGAGGCATACAATATATTAAAAAAAAAAAAAAAACAGTTCCTGGAATCTACTTTTGCTTACTGCACAAAGTAACTGCTGTCATTGGCTTGAAATTTGTTAAACATTCCTTCATATTTTTTTCTAATTTTGACTATTAAAATATTAATGTACTATACTCCTAATATACTATGGTTACTATACTTTGCTATATGTTCATATTATGTTCATGGTTGAAGTTTTACTTTCTTTGACAAATATATGAAAGAATAAGTGGTATATGCATATTGGTAAAATTTTGAAAGTATACTCATCTTCATAAAAATGAAGATATCAAAGGCATTACAATAAACATCAAGAAGGATCTTTAAAAATTGAGGAACTAACCCACAAATGAATTTGTTTCTAAAGCTTATAAAATGGAAAGGTGTCCCTTCTAAAAAATCAAATGTACTATATTTTGAGACTCTAATGAGGAACTGATTTCAATAAGATTTTTTTTTAGATTTGGTTAAAAACTTCATGGTAATATTCTTTTTGGAAGGTTTGGACTGGAGTATTCTCTTGTGTTGTTTCTTGTATAATAATATGGCACTGTCTTTTGAGTGTGTATCAGGTTAAATATCTGAAATGATCATCATTCGTTAAGTCAATCAGCATTTTTTTTTTTTTTTTTTTGCAAATCTGCTATGCATTCATGCAGTGTTGTGAGAGACCTGTGTGAATTTTTTATTTCTCTGCCCCTTTGAAGAAACAGATCCACTACTCAAGTCTACTTATAGCCTGGAGTTTCCAAGAACCAGCTTGCACCCCACTCAGTCCTTCCACCCTCCACCTGCGTTAACACCTGACAAGCACTTATTTCCCTGTCAGAGGTCTCTCTCACTGTTTTGCCGATGACCAGGGTATGTTTAGAAAATTTTTAATCTATTGTGCAATTTTGGCAAACATCAGCTTGAGCTCTTCTTTTCCTAACAAATCACTTGCAGATTGTCATGGTTCTCTTGGGGAAAGGAAAAACGTCCAATCAGAACAGAATTGAAATGATATAAATTAGGCTCATTGTTTAGCAAATCGCTGGCTTTAGGTAAGAATTGTAGATAAGAATAGCCTGGGCCCTCTTAAGGATCCGAGCAGGCCTTGGTGCATGCATGAAGAAACCAGGCCTTTGTTAGTATCCTTTCTGAAATGGCTATTAAAGTAATTACAGTAATTTATAGATTTTCCCCTTCCATTTCAAAATGTGTTCTATTCTTCGTCTTTTGTCTTGAGTTCCTCAGTCAGAGAGTGTCTGTGTCTAAGTGTGTTGGGTAGTGCTCATATAGTTGATGAAATATCTGTACCCAAGCTGATGAGGTGTGATGCCCATAGCAACCCAGAGATGGTTTTGCTGGCTTTGCTATTAGGAAGTTCTGGCCCTTTGAAAGTAATAAGAGAATTGTGCTGTACAGTACTATGTCTTAATGCTTAGTTATAGTTTGCACTGGAAACTTTTAAAATTGCCATGCTTGATTTAAAGAGGCACTTTTTATGATGTCTTTGAAAATATGTCCCTTCACATCTACGGACTTTATGATTATACTTTGTTGCCTTTTCATGTCACTGATGTTTGTGTATAAGAACTGCAATACTTTGTGTGAATCACTTTTAGAGGGAGACTTCAAAAACTCTGTAAGATAGTATGTACTCATTGTGTAAGACATTTAGTTTTAGTATGCTAGAAAGACAAAGAGAATTTTATGCAGTAGCATTTTTCTGTATTTGATTTTTTACAAAGTAACTTTAATAGTTTCAAATCCCACAGCTTCCTTTTAACAATTTATGCTTATTTTGCCTCATCTTTGCCTGAATAAATCAAATTAACAAAGGTGGCTTTCTTTCTAACAAGTTCACATTGAATATGGAGATCAGGCAATTTCTGAATTAGCCTTAGAATCATTGCTTACAACAGTAGTTAGTATTGTTTATGTATAACTTAGTTTTGAATCTTGCCAAAGGAGATGTTTACTCATGTAATGACATTTCACAAAGCAAGAAGTCATCACATATGTTATTTACCTTTTGAAATAAGAGTCAGACCTGAAAGAGTTAAGATTTTCTTATTCTGTAGATCAAGCATTGTAACCACAGTAACCAATTTACTGTTATTTGCTTAGTCCTAGCAGAGAAGGAAAGTCAGTGTTTGGAAAAAGTGTAATTCATAGACAAGCATAATTGCAATTGATTCCAATGTGTTAAGATTCTGAGGCATAATTAACTATTCACAGTTTTTAAGGCCCATGGTTTTAACAGGATTATATTACATTTCTTTTTCAGGTGGATTGACTCTGCAGCAGCCACTCAAGTTTAATGTAAAGGAGGTAGAATACAGTTTACAGTTTGCGTTTTCATAAGGGAGCAGTTGGCAAGCACATTTTCAGGAAAGCAGAGACAGATAGGATTTAGGATAAATAATAGGAAAATTAAATGTACATTGCAAAAACTACAATGTCTTTATAAAATTATAGTGATATTGAGTTTTGTAAAAAGATATGAACAGTGAATTTATGACTATTCCCGTTGAAATGCAACAAATGGAAAATGGCTGTATTTTCTATGATTTACATAAAACAACATGTGTTAGAGCTATCTCTAAGAAGTGTTGTGAAAAACAAATGGGCGTATTCTAACTAGGGTAGTTTAGGAGATTTGGAAGAAATACATCTTCATATTTATTGTGTTCAAAGCCAACTTCTGTTCCTTCTCAATTTTCTGCCTCACCTTAGATGCTTCATGAAAGAAGGAATTCTATTGTTTGATTTATACATCAATGTTCAGATAAATTTTCTGTTATATCTGGGAGAATTTGGTATAATTGATATAGGTAGATTTATGAATGATATATTAAAAAATGATATATTAAAAATAAAAAAAATAAATTTAAAAATGATATATTTAAAAATTTAGCAAAGAGGTAAAAGATGACTTTGCTTCTTTTTTTAGCAAATTTTCCTTGAGTATTTTGCTTCAGTTTGAGAGGTGTCCAGAAGCCAGGCATTTCTTGTAGTTCCACCTTGCTTCAAACAGTACTCCAGGTCTCTCATGGGCCACTGCCACAGGCTTCTCACTTCCCTCCCTGCTTCTCTCTTGCCTTGGCTTCTTCTTTCCCTCTATGCACCCCTCCCCCATCCTCCCTGGGTTGGCCCTTTAAAAATATAAATCAGATGGTGTCAAATCTTGCTCAGGACCGGTTAGTGGTTTTCCGTCTTGGACTGCAATTTAAAGTGCTCCTCATGGTGTAGGTCCAGTCAGTAACCCAGCGGCAGTTTTCACCCCTCACTGGACTCCAGCCACTCTAGCTAGCTTCGGTGCTTTTTCAACCTGCAGTTTCCCCAACTGAAGCTTTTGTATATCTTTTTCTTTGGACTGGGGTGTTCTTCTTTCAGATATTAAAAATTTGGCTGATCTCATTCTGATTTCTACTCTGAGTTTTGACATATAGATGTTGATATAATTATTTTAAAAATGATTCAAAGAGCTGTGATTGAGAAGATATAGGAACCCCATTCAAACAGATGTTCAAAGGCGGTATCTATGTACAAGGGGCAGGTGCAGTTTGGGCACAGCAATGCTGTTATGTTAAAGCCTTGTAGGACCTTTACTAACACAAATGCCTATCCCAGTTTTTCTCTCCAGCTTGTGTTTCAACTTCGCTCACCCTACTTTTTTTTTTTTTTTTTGCCTTTCTCTCTATTGGTGCATTATAATTACACATAATAGTGGGGTTCATTGTTACATATCCATACATGCACATAACATCACTTGGCCAATTTTATACCCCAGTACCTTCCCTTTCATTCTCCCTGCCCTGGGTCCCCTTCATCTGGTCTACTACTGCCTTACCCCCACCCCCTCGCTTCCCTCTCTACTTTCCACATATGAAAGAAAACATACCATCCTTGACTTTCTGAGTCTGGCTTATTTCACTCAAAATGATGCTCTCAAGTTCAGTACATTTTTATGAAAATTACATAATTTCACTCTTCTGTGGCTGAATCAAACTCCATTGTGTATAAATACTGTAATTTCTTTATCCTTTCATCTGTTGACAGACAGCTAGGCTGGTTCTATAGTTTGGCTATTGTGAATTATGCTACTATAAACATGGGTATGCTTGTATTGCTATATTATGATGACCTTAATTCTTTAGAATAAATACCAGGGAGTCATATTGCTAGGTCATATGGTGGTTCTATTCCTAGTCTTTTGAAGAACCTCCATACTGACTTTCATGGTATTATACTAATTCATAATATCACCAATAGTGTGTAAGGATTCCTCGTCCTTGGCAGGGTATTTTTATTATTTGTACTATTGATGACTGCCATTCTACTTCAAGTAGTCTGACATCTGGATTTAGTTTTGACTTGCATTTTCCTGATTTTTTAAAGATATGGAACATTTTTTTTCATATATTTGTTAGCCCTTTATGTTTCTTCTTTTGAGAAGGATCTGTTTGTTCATTTGCCCACGGATTGATTTTTTTGAGGGGGTGTTGAGTTTTCTATGTATCCTGGATATAATACTCTATGAAGAGTAGTTGGCAAAGATTTTCTCCCATTCAGAAGTCTCTCTCTTTATACTCTTATTTCCTTCACCATGCAGAAATTTTTATATTTAATGCCATTCCATTTATTACTCTTTGGTATTCTAAGCTTTAGGGTCCTATTGAGGAAGTCATTGCCTGAAACTATATGTCAGGAAGCTGACCCAGTGTTTTCTTTTAGCAGTTGTAAAGTTTCTGGTTTAATTCTTATGTCTTTTATCTATTTTTTAGTTGGCTTTTGTTCAGGATGAGAAACAGACATCTTGTTTCATTTTTCTACATATCAACATCCAATTTTCCCAGCAACATTTTTTTTTTAAAAAAGGCTGTCTATTCTCCAATGCATTTTTTTAAAAAAAGGCTGTCTATTCTCCAATGTGTTTTCGGTACCTTTATCAAAGATCAGATGACTGTATCTGTGTGGGTTTGTCTCTGTGTCTTCTATTCTGTACCATTGGTCTATATGTCTATTTTAATGCCAGCACCATGCAGTTTTTATTACTGTACCTTTATAGTGTAATTTAAAATGAAATATTGTAATGCTTCCACCATTGTTTTTTTAGCTTAGAATTTTTCCCCCCCTCTCTCTAGTTTCCACAATATGAGAAAAAACATGCCCTCCTTGCCATTCTGGGTCTTTTGTTCTTCCATAAGAACTTCAGGACTTTTTTTCTAGTTCTATAGGGAGCATCACTGGTATTTTGGTGGAGAGGGTACTGAATCTGTAGATCACTTTTGATACTATGGCCATTTTAATAATAATTCTGTCTATCCATGAATACGTTCCCCCCCAATTTTTTTATTGTTCTTTTGGAATTACCTTTTAGAAAAGGATTCTTTGATTTAGAACCTGAATAGTAGTAAGAACACCTTTGCATAAGCCCCACTATGAAAATTTTACCTTTTGTTATGTTGTACATTTCTAAAATCTACACAGAGTCAGAATTTGCCCAACATACCTTCTATTTTGTTTGTTTGTATTTCAGTAGCATCCTTTAGTTATTTATACTTGGGAGTACTACAAATAGTACCTCATCCTTCAAAAGAAATAATGAACTTCTCTAAAACATTCCAAGATCAGCATTTCTTTCAGTTTACAATAATATTTTAGGTAGAAACAATTCACTGAATGCTCTCTGAAGACTTAAAGATGCCAAAGTATGTCCTTAGAATGTATAATTTCTCTTCTGGTTGTCCTATTACATGAATTTCTGGATTTTAACAACTCTGAATTAATTAAATATGCAGAATTTGCATTTGTTGAAGATGATTTTGTTGGAGAACTTAAAAATACATTGGTCAAAGTATCTTAGTTGGTAAACATTGATTTAAATAGCCTCGTATATGAGCTATTAGCAAATGAGGTATACTGCAAGAAGGTATCCTTGGACTGCTGCTAGTTTGAGTACTAACCTTCTAAAGTTTAATAATTGTTTTTTTTCAATGAAATCCATTATTAAATATTGATCAACATGGATATAGCTGGTAACAGTAATAATGATTGAATGTTCATGTGTCAGAAGCTATCCTAGAATTTCACATAATGTTATCTTTTTTAATCCCTGAAATATTTGGTGAAGTGAATCTCCTCACCATTGAGTTGAGGAAATAACCGATTTAAGGTGAATTAACCTATTCTTAGTTATGCAAATGGAATTAGGGTCCTCAGGGTTTGAATCCAGAGAGTCCTAATGTGCCAATCCAGGGTTTTAAGAACTAGGAAACTGACATGAGTTAGTGATGATCTCATTTTCTCTATCATAATATGGCAATGTACCGAAAGTCTATTAAAGCCTGTCAGCCTCTTTGTTTGCCCCTCATTTAAAGCCAAAGATAGTGAGTAAATTCTGCTTACTTGGCTGTCTCTTCTGGTTATTTCTGAGGACTTCAGTTTCTGGCAGGTGCCTTTAATGTGTAGACTCTGTTAACTCCCTGTCATCTGAGGAGAGAAATCAAATAAACAACATGGTTAAATTAGTAAGGCTAATTTGTGCTATTTAATATCTTTCTGGCTAGTACACTTCTCCACTTCTCTTGGGGGAATTTTTATGACAGTATATTTCTGAAGTCTTGAATGCTGGAGTAAGAAGGATCATTGCCATGTTTAACCCTGTCATTAGAAATTTAATCTTTTTTGCTTGTTTTGTCAGCAGAAACTGGAATTTCTGGAGCTTAGCTAGCTAGCTAAATTTACCAATAACCAAATATATCTTCCAATGATCCCCTAATACACAATTTTGTTCTCATTTGATCTTTTCTGTAAGGAATATTATTGGATAATAAAATCTCTGGAGAAATTTTGCTGAAATGCTGAAATAATACTCTTCAGATAGAAATTACAGTTGTTGATATGTTTTCTAGCTTTGGGACTAACATGAGTGAGTTAGAAGGGGAGTCAAAAGCCTTGAGAGTCTGCAAGAGTGGCTTTGTAGGATGACAAGCATTAATTGAGTAAGATCTTTAATAAGAAGGTGATTTATTGAAAAATAGATTCTGGATGAACTTATTGGCCTTGGAGGTGAGGTAATAGAATAGTTTCCTCTTTAAGTTACCTGTGTGAGCACAGAATATATTATTAGTGATGGAATATCTTTATCATTTTGTGGTAGTCTGGCTGCCAGTTGTGATATTTTATTATGCTGGTTGGTTCCTAAGTAGGGAAGTGGCCATTTCTCAGAAGCAGAATTGTGTGCAATATTTATGACTCCCTTTCCAAGTATATTTCTTTTTCCCCTTAGACAGGACATAATTGCAAAACTTTGCCTTTTGTATGATTAAA
This sequence comes from Marmota marmota marmota, assembly GCF_001458135.2. Classification (NCBI taxonomy): domain Eukaryota; kingdom Metazoa; phylum Chordata; class Mammalia; order Rodentia; family Sciuridae; genus Marmota; species Marmota marmota. Next base: position 23,972,947 of record NW_026000005.1, read on the forward strand.
CTTGCTCACCATTCTACAGTTAGGCTTAGTTAAGTGGGTAATTTGCTAACTGTGGTCTGGAGCCTGAGCAGGGAAGCCACCGGGCCTGCAATGTAGGAGTTGAAAATGAACAAGATACCACAAAGGTATTTGAGAGAATTGGGATGAGCAGACAAAGAAAGCAATGCCTCTTCTCTCGTTCTCCCCTACAGGGGGGGAAGTTCTAAGCATAGGAAAAGGAGAATTCTATTAATGTTTAATTATGCCTATCCTGTGGTCCAGAGATCCCCCAAAGAGTAGGTAAAGTGGGGGTAGGTAAAGTGGGAGTTGGTATGGGATGTGGAAAAGAGAATTAGGCAGATAGTGATGCCCCTGTGAGAATAGAAGGAAGCCAAAGAATGACATCTGAACATTACATGACGTTCCCTTGGCAGCAACTTTGCCAAATGAAGATGACAAATAAACCATGTTCATTCCTGTTGTGGAGGAAGTTGACTTTCGAATTGTTATAGACTAAGAAGAATCCAAGTTCAGAAAGAGAACCATGAACATGATGCACAGAATGTTATCAGTTTTCTTGGTAGTAACCAAGGAACTTTGGTAAGAAAATATCTGAAATATGAACATACAACTCATTTTTGCTTCCCTGGAACTAGAAACCTTCTGAAGAATTAAAGGCGTGGTACCATTTGGCTGGCACCTGGGCATCCTGATTGTAGGCTAATATACTTTCTATTGCGCTACTTTGATGTATGTGTTGATGTGTATGTTGGGCAGGTGGTGCTTGGGAGAGAGAGGGGAAAGTAATGGAATGAAACTTGAAGGATTAAATGAATTTAAAGGAAGGTGGCTAAAATCATGTCTGGTCATGAGATCATCATCCTATTACAAAACATCTTGCTTTTTGTGTGTTTTTTTTTTGAAATACAGATTTATGCAAAATATTTCTTGTTGTGTTGGATGTTATCATGTGCTAATTTATTCTATTGCTAATTGAGGACCACTGAACATTTTGAAGCAGTGTATTAATTTAGTTGCTTCTGATTTATCTATCTAGCCAACTACCTAGTTAATTCTGGCTTCAGTTGTGTTATTGTGTGGTTTGATGAGAGACTTTTCTCCTTCTCTGCTAACTAGTAACCCATTAACGTGACCCATTGGAGGGTAGTTAGTAAGGACAAATGGAAAACAGTGAGAGCCTTGCTAAATCCTCAGCTGACCAAGGAGTCCGTCTTTTCAGCTGTTACCTTTCAGGCCCGAAGATTCAAGTGAGGTTGGATTTAGGTATGGTTCTCTATAAATGAACTTTCACAAAAAGCCAACAGTGGTTACATTTTAATAAATGAAATAGACCGGAGATCTGGGCTGACTGATCCGCGCTGCCCGCCCCATGGCTACAGACGGCGGGGCACCACTGAGAAGCGACCAGCAAGCAGGAAGAAACATTGCTGCAGATTCTGTGGAATCCTGCTGGCTGAGCACCCACTGAGCCCCGGGCTGGGTTCGGGATTTCAGACGGGGAAGGAAGCGATACAGTTCTATCCCCCACAATGGAAACTCCACCAAGAAAACCAGCGGCCACCATCTTGGACAGATTGCAACAATAAAACAGGTGTTGCAAAACAGGTGTGTGTTACTCAGCTCAGCTCCCATACAGCGGGGGATTCGCATAAAATCTCTCCTAGGCTTTCCGGGGGAGGGATTATCAGAGCAAGCCTGCATAAAGACACGGGGAAAACTAGAGACACCTGACCTTCAACTCCCCCTCCCATTAGCAGCAAAAACGAAACCTGTCTTGCCAGCGCTGGGGGAGGGGCAAGCGGGAAAAATCAAAACAATAGAGTGCCAGGGTTCCCAATAGCCACCCTCCACACCCAACAAATGGCAGGCCCAGAGTACAGTTTGAACTGCCGAGAGGCATCACTCAGGGGAAATCTGGTCTAGCAGGAGAAACCAGGACTAGCAGGAGAAACCAGGGGACTAGAGGCCAGACCCTC
>NW_026000005.1:23978694-24093478 GCF_001458135.2 Marmota marmota marmota
GAATTTGCAGGGAAATGGATGGCATTAGAGCAGATTATGCTAAGTGAAGCTAGCCAGTGCTTAAAAAACAAATGCCAAATGTCTTCTTTGATATAAAGAGAGCAACTAAGAACAGAACAGGGAGGAAGAGCATGAGGAAAAGATTAACATTAAAGAAAGATGAGTGGGGGGAGAGAAAGGGAGAGAGAAGGGAAAGCATATGGAAATGGTAGGAGACCCTCAATGTTACACAAAATTACATATAAGAGGTTGTGAGGGGAAAGGGGGGGGAACAAGGGAGAGAATTGTACAACAGCAGATGAGGTAGAGAGTGAAGATGGGAGGGGAGGGGAGGGTGGATAGTAGGGTATAGGAAAAGTAGCAGAATACAACAGTCACTAATATGCCATTATGTAAAAATGTGAGTGTGTAACCGACGTGATTCTGCAATTTGTATTTGGGGTAAAAGAGGGAGTTCATAACCCAATTGAGTCAAATGTATGAAAGATGATATATCATGAGTTTTGTAATGTTTTGAACAACCAATAAAAATAAATAAATAAATAAAATAAAATAAATGAAATAGTTCTTCTAAAAACACGTGGCAACCAAATTTTTAAAATAAATAATGATACTCTAAAATAATAATAATAATTTAGTTGCTTCTGTGCTTTAGAAAGAATAACACCAGCTAAAAGGTGGAGGTCGAGATGGAATTGAAGAGAGATTGTAGAAGTGTTCAACATTTAGGAAAAGTTCTCATAAAAATCCCAGACCAAGGCAGCAATGGTGAACGTGGGAGGGGTGGTAAGCCTGGGACAACTGTAGGGAGGATGTGTAGATTTCACCAGGTGGTTGGACCTGGATGATGCTAGTGAGGTGCAGTGTTGGATGGGTCTGAAATTCCTAGTGTGGTTGAGTCAATGAGTGACACAAGAAAACAAGTACTCACCATGACATCTCCCCCTTCTCACCATCCACTAGGAGCTCATTGCCATGTCCTGTTGATCCCCATTCTAACATGGAGAGTGGACCTTTCTTGTTGACTTTACTGCAATTGCTGGAGTCTCAGCTGCCGTCTCCTGCCTGAATTGCTACAGGGTCCTCCTAACTGTGGCAGTGGCATCTGCTATTCCCCTTTCCAGCCATTCTCCTTGGACAGCAGCAGTGATCATACATGCACTTCTGGGATGTTACTCTCCCACTTAACATTCTTTCAGGATTTGTTACTGCTTTAAAGAAAAAGACCCATGAGCCCTTCCTGCCTTGTCAGCCTCATCTCAAAGCATTTCACTCTGCATTCCAGAAGCTGCAGCCATTGTATCCTCCTTCCCAGGTGTCCAGCTCTCTTTAGTTGTGTGCCTCTTGCACCTGCATTTTTCCTTCTGGGAGTCAACACCTTCTCCTCATCAAGTCTCTGATTAATTCTATTTTACCCAGAGATGCCTTCCTTGATGCCCTTGACCAGGCTTGACCTCTGTCTTTCACCCTTCACCTTTTTTATGTGATTATTTGTCTAGTAAATTATGTTTCAGCAGAGATTGTTAACATTTTTTTTAATTGCTGAGTCCTCAGTGTAGTGACTGGTATGTAACAGCTGTTTAATAAATATATTCTGGGAGAATGAATAATGGCTTTATCAGAACTGATATGTCATATAGGTCATTAGGAATGCTTAGTAAACTGTCTATCAATGAGACAAAAGATGATATAGTGGCATGTCATGTTTTAGTTGGGACTTTTTTTTTTTTTTTTTGAGGACCAACAGAATACAGTCAAAGGTGGAGCATTCTGATTATCTGATAGGAAAGTATAGTTCAGGAACTCTGGAAAACTGGAGACTTAATATGTCTCGTAATCAAAGGGCAATCCCTTTCTTATTTCCTGCCAATCACTCTGTGAAATAACCATATCACATCACAAGAGAAATACTCTACTAAGCAACCCCAGGGTCATGTGGCCAATACCTGGCAGAGCCAGTGGTGTTTGAGGCCAGGTGGACATGGCTTGAGAACCTTGGCTCTGCCACTTGCCTATTTGAAAAGTGTTTTCTAAAGTGTGGAATTCTAAACAAGTAAAGTCTAGCACATAGATGACACATCCAGCTTGTTCTCTTGAGTAACTCTAAACTGTATTCCATTGAAAGGGAGAGAAGAAAATGGTGAATTTTATGTAAAAGGCAGCATTGAGCTGTTTTGAGAAAGCTTTCTTGTGACTATATGGCTGTATTTGGCAAGCAGAGAATTCCTAATTTCCTCTGCTGTGAGACTCCCAAGGAGACATTTATATTAGTAATACTGAATTTGCAAACCTGCATTTTAAAATTTAGCTTTATTTGTATTCTGTGTCTCTCTGGGAGGTGTTCAGTACATTATGAAATTCTGTGCTTTTACCTCCTGCTAAGGATTTGAGTTCTTAGCCTAATTAATCATTAAGTGTTGTCAGTCTATCATGATGTGGTTAATTATCAGAGAGAGTGTATGTGTTTCAGACAGTCATGACCCTTTCCTGGGTAACTATAGAAACCCAAGCAGTACTGGTTATTATCTAAAATTATAGAATTTGTTTTTAAAGCATTTTGGTCTTTGATAGTTATGGGCAAATAATTGGTTATCATCTAGAAAGAAAGGAAAGCTTGCATGAAACTAAGATGTTTAAATAATTTATACATAGTAGAAAAATGTTCTAAATAATTTATAAATAACAGAAATGTGTTGTATAGAATATTTCTGACTGTTACTTAAAAGACGCTTTTCCCCCTCACCAGTGTTGTATATTTGTTACAGAGCTCACAATCTCTTTTTTCTCCCAAGAATGTTGAGAACATTCTAATAAAAGTCTACGGTAATTCCTAAGACTGCCATTTGATACAGTGATTTTACAGTGAACAGAAGCTGCGATCTGGGTGGAAAACAGCTGAATTTGGGGCTCCTACATATCTGTGTACACATACAGACAGTATTGACAATACGCAGTATCATTGGTGGATTCTTGTAGCTGTAGTTCTTCAAAGATGGGAACAGAAGAAAACATTGTCTTTCTTCTTTCTGGGAAATTCCATCTGAGTCAGAAAGAAACAAGATAATATCACTGCACTTTTTAATACGAAGCTCAGCAAGGATTACGGTCTGAGTGGGGGTGACCTTCAGTGTGGAGAATGGAAATCTGCCCTATTTTGCACTATGCTCTGCATATCACGCCATTCAGAGAACAGGTGACGTCCCCTTTTGAGGAGGCAGTGCTTGAAGTGAGTTTTCCGCACTCATTGGCAGAGTGGATTTTAATGGTATGTAATGATAGAGATTTGTTTTTATGTTACAACATGTGAACAGCTTTTTTTGTGGATCATGAGCCTCGTGGTTCTTTCTTAATTTTCCTTGTTTGCTTCCAAGGAGAATGTAGTGACCAAAAGTTGAATCTACTTTTTAGATCAATGCTAGATTCTTGAGAATTTATTGCAGTAGACTAATGACTTTCATGTGCAGTTGCAAATATAAACAGCATCATAAGAATGGTAAATAAAAACTTCAGACCCAATTTAATGCTGTTTTTTAAGACATGTTCTAAAAGTGTACCTGTCAACATCTATATTTGAGCTGACTTCTTTCATCTTCTCGTTTATACTACACAAGCTTAACTCTTCATTTATTTCCACAATCAACTATCTCACAAAATAAAGCTAGCTTTAATGTTGATATTTACTTACAAAAATGTAAACTAAAGATTTTAGTTGTTAGAATTCGTCTGCCTACTTAGTCAGTATAGAGGAATGGTGACAGTTACTTTCTATTGTTAAGCTTCCACTAAAAAATTAAAGTATAATTTGTTTTTGACAGAGATGCAAGTTGCTACAGAAATTAATGATTGATTTATTTGCAAAAGAGATGCTTCTCTAAACGTTTCAAACCTTATGGTGACAAAGTTTAATAGTATAATTCAGTGAGGATAACCTAATGTGGACCTCATCTTTGCTCTTGGCTGATATATTTTGTGATATGAGTTTTGCTGCAGTGAAGCAAAGTGCTTAATGGGCTGTTTTTATTGTTGTTATTGTAACATTATGAATTGTGCCATTTCAGATCTCTTACTACATGCTAAAAGCCTTTTCAGTTTTTATTATCACACTCTACTCTTAATATTTACTCCTTTTTTAAAACCTTACGAGTTTACTGGTTAATAATGCTGCTGAAAGTTTCCTTGATGAGAAACAATGAAAATTAAATCTCTTATTTAAAGCAACTGAAGTCACAAATTTTGTGAGTGGAAAGGTGTTAGACTGTGGTATGGAGAGTGTAATGTCACTGGTTTCGTTATGCCAGAATGTTGATCAGCCTAATTATCCAAGAATCTTCTGGTTCTCTGGCATGTTACAGCTGTGACTTTCCCTTTGTCTCTGAAATAACTATCTTCCACGCTGCATATGCACGAGAGAATGTTTTCTCATATTAGTAAGTCACTTATGAGTTTTAGTCCTTGTTAAAATGATAGTTTGCTAAACATACATTAAGACGCTCCTTGTTGTTTATCTGCTTGGGTAAAGTCAAACCAATCATCAATTTGTAAAATATTTTAAATTAGTCATATGAAAATAAAATCCCATGCAGCTAAAGCTATTTCTGATATTTTCCCAAAGATGTATTTTTCCACTATAACTTGCCCAATTAGGCAGTGCATTATTGAACTCTTTTTATTTTTCACCTTCCTTAGTTAAGTGTGTCTATTTCTGATTACAGTATATTAGATTCATCTGGCAGGAGTTAAATTTTATCTGACTGGGCTTTTCCAGGTATCTGCTCTCTATCACTTTCCGAAGACAGCACTCATTCTCTTAAAAATTTCTGTGCCATTTACCTATCACAGTATTTTCTTTCAATTTGAACCCAAAGGAAATATCTATGACAGAGCCTCAACTCTTCATGCAGCTGATATCAGTAAAAGAACTCTAACTGATGGGGCAGCTTGATCCATCTCTCAGTTACTTCATATATGAACTTTTAGTGCAAGGGAGCCATTTATGTCTAGAACATGCTTGTGACATTATAGAATGATCAAAACTGACCTGAATGGAGAAAACTGGTATAATCATCATCAGCATGTATTAGTCAGTGTTGGTTTTGGGGAAGTCCTCTTCCTGGCTTGTAGACGGCCTCCTTCTTTCTGTGTCCTCACATGGCCTCTTGTCTGTGCAGATCTGGAATGGGAACAGTCTTAAGTGACTCTTCTTCTTCTCTTAAAAGCAACCAGGACCATAGGATTGGGGGCCCATGTCTATGACCTCATTTAACTTAATTGACTTCCTAAAGGCCCTGTCTTCAAATACTCTCACATTGGTGGTTGGGGCTTTAAAATACGAATTTTGGGGAACCCTATTCAGTCCATAGCACAGTACTAATATATATGGTGCATACACAATATGCCAAACACTCATTTCCAATCCATTTCACAAATTGGGAAACTGAAGTCCCAAGAGATTAAGTGTAATGCCCAGGATCACAGAGTAAAAAGGGTCAGAGTTGGGACTGAAACTGAGACAGTTTGGCTTCAGAGCCTGTATCCTTCCTTACCTACTAGCTGTTCTGCCTCTAAAATAGTAGTGACATATTCAGAGCTTTCCCTTGCTAAATTTGCTTAGGATCTCAGATGAGTTTTGCTTTTGTTTTTGTATGTGTTTTGTTGCTTTCTTGGACACAGTATAAGAATTAGCTTCCATTTTTTTTTTCTTTTCCCTTGGTGATTTACTTTTACCTATTTTAATAGTTAAAAGCACTGGAGCCTGAGTTTATATGTCCTTTTTCTGAAAAACAGGGACAGTTGAGTCAATTACCTAGCAGAATATTGTAACAATAAAACAAAGGAGTACACATAAAGGGCTTAGATGTGAGCATAGGTGCACCCTCAGTGAAGAAGTGATTGCTGGAGACGTGAGATACGGCTGAGAAGAGCTCAGGAGGAAGTCTTTTCCCCTACCTGTGGTAAGAGAAAGCAAGCCATATGGAAGTGCTTATTTGTAAACCTTACATGCTTCTTAACTAGTGGCAACATGGTACTTCTTCATAGAATTCAAGTGTTCTGGCAAACTTGCAATAGGCAAATCTTTACAAATTTGTTTATTTTTCTGTTTCTTTAAATGATTTTGTATATATCAGGGACATTTTTGTTTGCTTTTTTGTTTTTGTTTATGATTTATAGGTTATCAAATTTCTTAGAAAATTTTTATAAGTTGCAGGCTTAAAGGACAATCCATGCCTTTCTGGATAAGAATAGTATTCAAAATACCTAAAATATGATTGTCCTCAATGTATGCTTTTCTTCATATGGTATCTAACTAGGGGACTCCTTCTGGCCTGGTTGCTTCTCGTCTTTCTATTCATTACCAACAATTCTTCTACTGTGTGAACAGAGCCCTGACTACATCTCAGTCCTTTTTCTTCCCATTTCACTCCCAGTTCCATTTCTTACTTTGTCCTGCTGCTATCTGTTTCTGAGGGCCAGCCCTAAAGCAACAAGGTAGAGAATTGGAAGGGGAAGAGAAGGCTGAGAGGATAGGGGCAAGCCAAGGCATTTCCCTTTTACTCCCAGCCTTGTTCTTTTAGATCCATAGCATCAGGAAAAGCAAGAAATTCTCCCTGACCACCCATTTGTTCTGCTAGTAGAAACAGAATTATGTGAACATTCATTATTTTCTATGCCAGAATTTGGACTTGGTCCTGGGTTCACAGGGCAGCATGGGGAATGGCGTGCAAACATTCATACAATGTGTAAATAACAAGGTTGAAGGAATTATTTCTACGCTGGGGTTTTGGAAACCATCAATAAGAAAAGAAATCACTTCTTTTGGATCCTGATATTGAGTTGATTGCCAAGTTCAGTATAGCTATAGGCTTAGTTGTCTAATGGGGTAAATAAGGCATTTGTTGGCCAGTTAGGGAACCAGACATCTGGAGCAATTGTTTAGAGCATCTGATTTACAAAATGCAAATTTGGTATCCAACTCATTTTTACTTTGATAAAATATTTTTGTAACAACTTACATATTTCCATTATTTATCAACTAAGATGAAATTTCTGGTCAGATTTGCACATGGCTTTTTCAGTAGGGATTTAATTTTTGATTTATACCGTTCCATTAGCATTTATGCTCAATGCCCACTTTGACTGGTAACATGTGTTTTCAGGACTTGGGTTAATGGTTCAGTCCATGACCATGAAAAGATCTAAGCTGTGGATCTTATGTGATAAACCCTCAACCTCACTATAACATAATAAACAAGTACAATCATCAGAAAATTCTTAAAAATCAATAGTGAATAGTATATGAAATAAGTCACAAAACAAATACACTGAAAGAATATGTTCCCAAACTCTGATCTTACCAAAATTATATTTTTAAAAGCTTAATCAGTTTTTGTTAATATATTTCCATTAATCCATAATGGAATCCTTTTATATCTGGTAACACTTTATTCACTATTGGAACTTTTCTCTGACATGCTTCTGTTCTCCATGGGATCTGGACCCTCTCTCTCTCTCCAACATACTTTCCTTAGCCTTTCCCTAGAATGCTGGATTTCTACCATAATGAATTAAGTGCTAGCAGTTTCTTGGATGGTCCAGGCTCTTTTACCTCTATTCTTTCCTATCTTTCTTTCCCCATGCCCAGCTTGGCAGCTCTTCTACTTTGAGAACTCAGTTTAGAAGCCAGTTCTCCTTGGCCATCCTTCCTTGACATGAAACTTCAAGAATAGACAGCTGTTTCTGCAGTGCCCTACCAAATCTAAAAAAAAAAAAAAAAATACTTGCCTTTCTCATAACCCTTATTACAAAGAGTTATACACATTGGTTCCCTCATTTAGATGATCAGACTGCATTTTATCCCAAACACTTTCTTCATCCATTGCCTGACATGCAAGAGGCACTCACTAAATATGGAGATGTTGAACAGATTAGTATCTTCCATTTATTTTACCTTTTCCCTTTCCAAATTTTAATTATTGAACTGATAACCAGAGTCTTCGTTAGGTACTATTAATATATTAAAATCCTTAAATGTAAGGAACCCATACATTTCTAGTTTCTTAAATGTAGGCATCACATAAGTCACATGAGGAGGAGGTGATCCATGTGACAATAGGAACTGGTTTATGGAGGGCTTGGGATTGTAGCTCAGTGGTGGAGTGCTTGCCTAGCAGTGTGAAGCACTGGGTTCTTTTTTCATATAAATAAATAAAGGAGGGGAAAAAAAAGAAACTAGTATATGAAGACAATTACAGCCTGACTCTATGGGATCTTCTATTCAGGAAATTCAGTGAATATTTTGTACATAGACTTAATTTCCTATCCCTTGAGTTCCTTTACTTTGGATTTTGTAAAATGAATCCCAGTCAAACAAAGCATGACTTTCTTGTGGCAAGATACTTGGAATTTGTCTTCTATTGGTTGCTATGGTTCCTTTCTATGAGTTACTGGAGCCCAGAGCTTTAGTGACCTTCTTGCACTTCAGCCTCCACACAGTGGCCTGAATTTACTGCCATCTCCTCAGATGGCAATAAGCTAAACATTTGAAAAATTCCTGCATTGCAGGGTACTGAAGGAGGTCACTAGAACTTAGTCTGGCAAATCAGTTTTTTGTTCTCTCCGTTTTCCCTGTCAGTATTGCTCTGGACTCCTTAGGACTTTATGAAAAATGTAGCTTTTTTAAACTTAAAAAATAATCTACATTGATTTTCTTTAGCAAGCAAATAACAAACCACTACATCTAAAACAAGAGTTATTTCAGAGATGGTACATGACAGTCCCACCAGTGTAATGAGAAACTATATTCATCATAATATAGATACTCTGAGCATCAAATACTGTGAAAATTGCAAGCATTTTGCTCCATTCTCAATGTAATAAAGACAAAAATATCATTAAAACTAAAAAAAACATTTGCCAGCCGTGCACTCTGAAATGATTGTGACTTAGAGAACTACTTAGTTCTCTGGGCACATATGATGTCAATATTTTATTTCTTTAGAGTCTAGATCAACTAAACATACTTATGCTTCTGGTTTGTTAACATAGCTTTTTACATCATTTCATCAAAGTTGAAAGAGGAAATTCATTTTTATGGCAGTGGAAGAGTACTCAACGCATATTTTCAAATGCCTATTTTGTGCTATTTAGGAACACTGCTCAACCCAGAGTGCTACTGTTCTTCATCCTTAGGAACTGCTTCACCTGGGGGACTTTTCATTTGCTGCCTCCGGGCTGCCTCTGAGTTCACTTGCAAAAGTACCTGATATTTCACTTTGTATCCTCCCTTCTCCCTTCTTAAGAGACCGCCAACTTTTGTCAGTCTCTTGTGTCTTAGAAAATGTTCTTCATAAATGTCATTAGGTGTTGAGCAGGGATATTAAGAGCAGCTGTAGCTCCTGCCCAGTTGGGAATTTATGTTTGTGACATACACAGTCTCACCACAATGGCCATCAGAGGTGGAAAGACTGGAAGGAAACTGTAACTCCTTACTGAGTTTTCTCTAGATACATGATAATCCTTAGCACATGTGTGCTAGCAAGATTCTAGCAAGGTAGGCCTTGTTGCCCCTTGACTACATGAGTTGCCCCTTGACTACTTGACTACATGAGTTTTTCTGTTTTCTTTGTTGTTGTTGAAATAATCTCACTAAGTTGCTCAGGGCCTTGTGAAGTTGCTGAGGCTGGCTTTGAACTTGTGATCCTCCTGCCTCAGCTTCCTGAGTCACTGAGATAACAGGTGTATGCTACCATGCCTGGCTTCGATTTCTCATTTTTTTTGTAGTCAGTTCATATTCAGGTATTAGGACTTTGGACCATCAGTTTACTTTAGTTGGTAAAAATTATCATATACCATTTTTCAAATTGAAATTACATTTATAAGTCATTATATATTAATATTATATATATATATATATATTATATATACATGATTTTTTAGTTGTAGATGGACAAAATACTTTTATTTTATGTGGTGCTGAGGATTGAACCCAGTGCCTTCCACATGAAAGGCGAGGACTCTGCCACCGAATCACAAACCCAGCTCTCTTCAATTACTTTTAAAGGAAAAGAACTTTGCAGAGGACCCTCAACATGAATGTCTATGGACAGGGTTGGACATATGAGTGGTGGTATTCTACACACTTCCTCTCCTGTTGACCATGGTAGGAGGCCCTTCTCTGCCATTCTCATTGAACTGAATTTATCAAACATCTTCAGATTTAGCTTCTTGGGATATCACAATTATCATCTTTGCATTTCCCTGTAGTATCTGATCTAGATTATATGATTAATACATGCTTTATGAATAAACTTGCTCTTATAATAATTTCTGAATGACTTGTGTGTCAAGTCAGCTAGCAGCCATTTTTCACTTATAAAGGTCATACTACAGGAATCTCTTGTATCCAGCCGAGTATCCACTTGCATATTACTGGGTATACTTGGACGACAACAACACACATATATTAATGGACCCTGTTTCATAAGAAAGGTGAGCATCCTAACCAGGGAAGGTGCCTGAGACTGGCTGACACTTGGCAAGAAAATAGCTACCACCATCCAGGCTGACCTTCCCTTGAGCAGAATCTGTAGGAGAGAATTTTCCTCAGCAGCCTTACATCATTACCTCAGAGAGACTGTAGACAGAGGATATGCTATAGACAGGGACTAGAGTTCATATTGTATACAGGTAATGACAAGGTGCCTGTTTCTTTGAGGATCATTTTGTCATAGAATTCTCAAAATCCGAATAAAGTTCATTTAAAGGTATTGTAAGCTACTCGGTTATATAGGATTTCTTCTGTTGTAACAGATATTAGATATTTTTAATTATATTTTAACAGATATTAGATATTAGAACAGATATTTTTATTTTAAATATATATTTTAAGTAATATGAATAACAATAAAAATTATGCCAATTTATGGAGTGCTATCTGATGTTTCAAACATACATACATTGTAAAATGATTTTATCAAGGCACACTATTTCCTCAAACATTAGATCAAGTACATTTAATAACTTTTAGATGCCCCTTCATTTTTGTTAGTAAGATTTCTTTAAGATAAAAAGGTGTATGAACATCCAGCAAGGAATCCTGGGTTTAGTCCCAGATCTTCTATTAATTTAGACATGATCCAGGACAAAACACTTAAAGGTTCTATGCACTGTTTTTTTTTTTTCTTTTCTATTCTAATTTGTTATATATGACAGCAGAACGCAATCCAATTCATATTACACATATAGAGCACAATTTTTCATGATTTTGGTTGTACACAATATAGAGTCACACCATTTGTGTGTTCATACGTGTACTTTGGGTAATGATGTCCATCTCATTCCACCGTCTTTCCTTGCCCAGTCCCTTACCCTCCCTCCCCTTTGCCCTATCTAAAGTTCCTCTATTCCTCCCATGCTCCCTCTCACCCCCAATATTAATCAGCATCCTGATATCGGAGTAAACATTCAACATTTGGTTTTTTCGGGATTGGCTTACTTCACTTAGCATTACATTCTCTAACTCTATCCATTTACCTGCAAATGTCTAGGCACTAAGTTTATCACATAAGAATTTTGAGGTAAGATGGAGATAAAATTAGGAGAGCTCAGGATGAATAAATTATGATACAAATTGAAGGAATAGCAAAATGATTATAGACATATTTTTTAAATGTGGAGTACATATTTAAAATAATTTTGCATTTTTGTAGGATTTTTGCATATTTGAAGCATTTTTTATGGTGCTGTATGCATTACATGTAATTGACATGGAGCTCATGTCACCTGTTTGCAAAGTGTTATCCAATGTATCTCATGGATAAAATATTAATTTTAGAACTTAAGAGAAAGTTGTCATGCTTTTTATCATTTGACTATTTTTATTATTTTCTGCAATTAAGATTTGTAACATTCTATTGTTAAATATATTTTTATTTTTTTAATTTGTTCTTTTTGGTTATACATGAGAGCATATTTTGATATATTTACACAAACATGGATTACAGCTAATTCTAATTAGGATCCCAGTCTTGTGGCTGTACATGATTTTGAGATTCACAGTGGTGTATCCATACATGTACACAGGAAAGTCAGGTCAAATTCGTTCCACTGTCTTTCCTATTCCTCTCTCTACTCCCTTTCCTTCATTCCCCTTTGTCTAATCCACTGAATTTCTATTCTTCCCCTCCCCAACCTTATTTTGTGTTTGTGTTCACATACAGAGAAACCATTGTGACCTTTGGTTTTGGGGGATTGGCTTATTTCACTTAACATGATCGTCTCCAAATCCATCTATTTATGGGCAATTGTCATAAAGTTATTCTTTGTGGCTGAGAAATATTCCCTTGTGCATATATACCACATTTTCTTTATTCATCTGTTGAAAGGCATCTAAGTTGGTTCCATAGCTTAGAAATTGTGAAGTGAGTTCCTAAAACATTGGTGTGGGCACATCACTATAGTATGATGATTTTATACCCTTTGGATATATACCGAGGAGTGAGGTAACTGGGTCAAATGGTGGTTTCATTCCTAGTTTTTTGAGGAATCTTAATACTGCTTTACATAGGGGTTGCACCAATTTACAGTCCCGCCAGCAATGTATGAGTGTACCCTTTACCCCACGTCTTTGCCAACATTTATTGTTACTTTTATTCTTGACTGTTGCCTTTCTGACTGAAGTGAGATGAAATTTCAGTGTGGTTTTAATTTGCATTACTCTAATTGCTAGAGATGTTGAAATATATATATATATTTGTTGAGCATTTGTATTTCTTCCATTCTGTGATGTGCCTGTTCAGTTCCTTTGCCAATTTATCAAACTAAAAATCTTCACAGCCAAGGAAACAATCAAGAGCTAGAAGAGAGAGCCTAGAGAATGGGAGGAAATCTTTGCCACCTATACCTCAGATAGAGCCTTAGTCTCCAGAATTTATAAATGTAGTATATTTTTAAAATAGGTAAAATGATTTTTATTTTGATACAAAGTATTAATATTAGAAGTAAAATTTGAAGATAGAATGATTATAATAGCAATTTCAGTGTTGCAAAAATTAAATTTTATTTTATGGTAAATTTCTTAGAAGTAGCAAAAAATTGACAAGTAACATAAAACAACCATATAACTTAGGAAAGTTATGTAATGAAAGTTTGGTTTTAATTTGTAATGAAGTAATAACTACCAGGTGATTCATCAAACAGAATTCTTGAGTTTTTAGAATGTAAATTATATGTTTAAACTTTAGATAAAAATACTTTCATAAAGAGAATCTAATTATTCTTGAAAATAGTTGGTTGCAGCCAGGAAAAAGTTTGAGGGTAGTGCTGTTATAAAACTTTCCACTCTGTCTTGGAAGCCTTGGGTCTCAGAAGTCTTGAGTTTTACCTTACACATATCATCAGAAAGGTTCATAGTTACTTAACCTGTTATGTCCTATTGTCCTATGTTTATAACACTTATTGAAACTTAAATAGAGCAATTTTATGAGTGTCCTATCCTTAGAATGATAAGATTTAATAAGATTGCTTTAGATCGCTTTTTTTTTTTTTTTTGGCAAATCAACCAAAAAAATTAAATAAAATTAAATAAAAACAAGCACTTGGGATTATTTCATTTGCAGCCAATGTTTAGAGAAGAGATAAGGACATGTTGGGTTGAGAAGTCCTCTGCATACTAAGGTTTTCATACCCATACAGTGATTGAATAGGTTTTCCAACATGGAGCTCATGTCACCTGTTTGCAAAGTTATCCAAGAATCTGCCAGTTTTTAGTCTCTGTGGGGCCTCAGGTTGTTGTTTATATTTCTTAGTATTGGTTAGTGTCTTGAAGTGTTTATAAAATGGAAAAAATTGTCCTTAGCTTTCAAGATATATATATATATATATATATATATATATATATATATAAAATGTCCATCCAAAAGAAAATAGGAAGTAAAATGCTCTTTATATAAAGGCTTTTCTGTGGTCATTTTATATGGCTTCTGAGTTGAGTGGTCCTAGACACTGAGTACTTCAACAATAAAACTTCATATTTGCCTTTTGATTAGAGTAAACATCACAGCAGTTAAGTTTAAATCTTGTTTTCTATAGTATTGGTTTGTAATATAATTTTATATAGCACCATTTCTGGCTGACACTGTCCTACCCATATTTTATTATTCTCTTCTATTTATACTAATGAGTAAACTGCCATTCATAGCAATCATTCTACACAATGGTAAGAAAATATTAAGTATTTCATGAAAGAAACTGTGTTTCAACTTTTCTTCTTCTTCTTCTTCTTTTTCTTTGACATGGGCTCGCCTTATGATGTCCAGACTACTCTATTTGACATGGGCTCCCTTTATGATGCCCAGACTACTCTAAAAGTCTTGAGCTCAAGAGACCCTCCTGACTTAACCTCCTAAGAAGCTGGCACCACAGTGCACACACCACAAACGGCCATTTCTCACTTTTTACTTTGCTATTCAGAGGATGAGTTTTGGAGAATCAGAAGAGTTTGGGGGAATTAAAATTAACTGTAACTTGGTATTGGTTAGCTACTTTTAAAGTATTTTAGATGTTTTGAACACAAATTGCTTGATTACCTCCTACATCTCTTCATCTCAGTTATCAAACATACTAATAAGGCTTAGAGGTTGTTTTTTTTTTTTAATCCATTTATCACCCAAATCTTTTAGCACTTTACAAATTGTATCACTGACATTCTTTAGAGTTCTTTGGGCTGCTTTTTAATCCCCCCTATGATGGACACATGCATGAAACGAGAGGAAAAAAAGGAAGACAAGTTTAAAAGTGGAATGAATCTTTGCCATCTTGGATATTGAGGTTTACTTTGCAACTGAAGAAGGTTCAACTGGGTTTCAGTGTCTCACATGTAGTTGGTGAGTTCATGCAGTGGTCATTATAGATCCCAGTTTTCTGATTACTAACCCTTGAATTATTCTTTTAGAGTTGCTTCACTCTTTTTAAAATAAAGGTTGTACCAGTAAATCAGATTTTGCAAGTTTCATCACTCTTATTTCATAATCTTGTCTACATACCTATTATTGCACCCTGATTATTGCAGTATAGAAAATGAAAGTGCTTAATTATGATCCTAACTTATTTTTCCCTATTTATGCACTTGCTTAGTTATTAATCCACAGCATTACTGCCCTTTAAGGAGCTGAAAACTAGGAGCTTTGAACTTGGATGCTGTTAAAATTCTTTAACATTAATAATCATTGGTGGTACCTTATAATACCTGAATTTTATTTTTTATTACATTTACTAAAATGTGTACAGGGATATGGGTTCAGAAAGAATAATAGACTATATCTTTTACATTTAACAAAAAGTGCTGTGGAGCTCATACCCTTGGGAAACCTGATAATGAAAGTCAGAAGGGTGTTAAAAATCTAATTTAGAAAGACTTCTCCAATTTTGTAAATAGAAAAATTCTGAATAGTGAATCTGGTAGCAAATATACATTTATTAGACTTTTGATTGGTTATGGATATGTGTTGAACTTTATGGGTAAAAGCACAAATATCAGAACATATTGTATTTCTCCTATCTTACATTTTTTTCTTAAAGTACTTAAAATATTATTCCTTTGAACCTACTTCACTGTTTTTGCTTGTTAAAGAATATAGCAATAATGGCTTTAAACTTGAGATCTTAAAACAAATCATTGGGTCTAGAGCTTTTGTATTTTTTATCAAGTTCTGTATTAACCAAGGAACTATAATATGCACCCTTTCTTTTCATAGTGCAATATCGTAAAGAAAATGAGACAAAGTCCTGTATTTTCTTTTGAAATAAGGCTTATTTTAAAAAAAAATGTCTAGAGAAGCTAAAGGAAAAATAACTTTAGAAATCAGTACTTTCCAACATATAATCATATAGTGTGTGTCCACCACCATCCATTTTTCTGTTCTTAGCACCACTGAATAAATGCATCTCCAATTTTGTACCTAAAATAAAAACTAAGTCCTATGATGAATTCCTAGATTTTCTTAAGTATCAATTAGAAGGGTCTATGGTTTCTCATGCAGAGAGTTTATAACCTGGTGTGTTTCCGCTAATTTTAATTCTTTTAGATGTCTTGTACACAAATTGCTTGATTACCTCCTACATCTTTCTTAATCTGGGTTAGTGAACATAATAATAAGGTTTTGAAGGTTGTTTTTTTTTATTTTTATTTTTAATTTTTTTTATATAGAGCCGTTGTTCATCATCTGAATCTTTAAGCACTTCACAAACAGCTAGTGGCAAGCAGAATCACTGTCATTCTTATAGAGTTCCTTTGGTTGCTTTTGATCCCCCTGATTGTCATGTGCATGAATAAGGAAGGAAAAAGGAAGACCAATTTTTGTTTAATCCGAGGTGATCAAAAGAATTCCCCAAAAATAGTAGAGACTGATTTTGACAGTGACTGGTATTTGCAAAATATATGAGGCTTTTTCTACTCCACTTTATCTTTCTCTCTTTTCCCTTTGATGAAAACAGATTTATCCACAATATTTCATTCATATTTCATAATACTATTCCCTAGTTCCTTGGTCATGGGAATGACCTATCCATTTATGCTACCTAATTTGATTTTTGAAAGATTCCTAACTTTTCCTAAAAACAAACAGACTCTTTAATTAGTCATACATGTGTTTTGGTTTTCATTGCTGGAACAAATATATATACTTGTAGGATTATAAATCTGAAATGTAGTCCTTTAAATGAGAGTATAGTTCAGATGTTCTCGATATGTTGTTGTCTTTTTAATATTCTTACTTATCATTGAACTCTTTTAGTAAAATTTCCCTCCTTTTTCCTTTTTATCATTGTATATGTCAAAATAAATTTTTGATACTGCATTTGACTGTCACTGAATATACTCATATTCAGACATACTTGCATGCAATGTTATGAATTATAGTATTTTCCTGAAAATTTAGTATTAAGAACTTTGGAGAACCCCTGGAATTTTGTAATATCAATATAGGTATGTTCCAAAGTGATAGGACATATTTGAAGCTGGAGGAGATTGAAAGAAGCTCAAATTATTGTAGTTATATGTGATTAGTAGAGATGAATTAAAACACTGGGTTTTCATAAATGTTGTTGTTAATACTCAAAGCGTCAAGGCTCTATTTTTCTGAAGGGTGTAGCTATCTTATGCAAGATTTTGTCAGTCTTTGATATGAAAACTTAAATCTGTATAAATTTCATGATGAAGATGAATTGTTACTATTGTTCATTTTTCTTTGAAGTATCATACAATTACTTCTTTACATTGATATTTGCAATGCTTTAATAAAATTAACACCTGTCCTCTATGCCATTGCGCACACAGCGGCGCTTAGTTCATTTTGCTCAAGTGTCTGCAGCAGTGTGCTGGTGCTGGTTTATCAGCAGGCTTTTAGTGCCAAATGGAGATGCAGTGGGATTGACATTTTGCATTTTCTGATTACCATGGTGAAAATACTCTTGATATCGACAATTTCAACCTGGCAGTGTGATGTTACTGAGCTGAAGATTGGTTAAAGATGCATAGTAGCATGCCACTATATGGTCATATAGATAACAATGGATGTAAATAATCGTAAGCATAGATAATGATAAAAATGTGGTCATATAATTAGGAAGTGATGAGTTTCAGTTCTTATGGTATTTGCTTTTAACAATAAATTTAATAGTAATTTTAAACAATTAAATATTTAATAACAGCTACTTTTTATCAACTGGTTCACAAAATGCCTAAAAACTAAGTCTGCTGGTCTGGAACATGCCAATTTTAGTACATAATGGGAATGTATCATGACACTGAGTCCCACCATACCTGTCACTTTTTAAAATTTTATTTATTTTTGATTATTATTTTCTTTGAACATGCTGCAGTTTATTCCCACTAGATGATTTACTGTTCTTATCATTAATATAAAATATTTTAATAAGCTACTTAAGTTTGACAACATGCCTGGTTCTGCATAAAAGGGAGTTAAACATGATTGATTATTATCCCCTGGAAACTTAAAATCCAAGATAGATAGTACTAGTCATGGAAAGGAGATAGAAATATTCAAAAATGTAAACATTAAACATTGACTGAGTTACCTGTTCATATTTGAGTAAACTTAGGTTAGAAGAAGATGTTCCTTTTCATTCTGATTAGTTCAGTAACAGCTCTGGTAGATTAAAGTATTTTGGTAAGCCCTGCCCAGTTTTCACTCAATTTTTGAATAAACAGATTGATTTTGGTGACTTGAAGGCATTCCTTCACTACTGCACACAGGAAGAACATGTTGGGTGCTAGCTTCAAAGAGCAAGGGGCACTCGCTGGTTTGGAGTTGAGACAACAGGTCAGGTATGAGGAACATCTAGCGCTGTTTGCCTCTTATTGAGGACAGGCATTCAACAGGTTGGCCAATGTTGTCAACGAGACACCAGTTGCCATTGAACAGCTTTATTTATGAATTTATGCTCTGTTAAGAAAAAAGAATATTTGGTGAAAACCCACACTTTCTCCCAAGAGAAGCACTCTATAAAAGTTTTTAACCTTTTATATGATTAGGTCATTTTTGAACTTAATAACTGAGCCTGCCTACAAATGCATTTCCTGAACTCCATTTTAATATTTTAGCTCTCACTGAGAACAATTATAAGCACCAGTTAAGAATGCTTTTCTTACTTTACATTTAATAGTTCTTATAAACAATGGGAAGGTTACATTTAGGGTTTATTGATAAGAAGTCAGTTCTTTCAAAGCACATTTTTTCCCTCCCGTAAGATAAATATCCTATATAACAGATTCATTCTACCATTTTTGCCTTGATGATCAGGAATTGAAAGTTAAATATAACAGGTCTTTCTTAACAAGTGTGACTATTATTATCTCCTTATCACTCTACAGGTTTGATTTTCTTTCTTTAGCATATGTCATTATTTATAAGAAAATTCAAATCTTTGAACAGAAAATAGAGCCTGAGTAATCAACCACGTTAGTCCAGAGAGGTGTTAATGGAAAAGTAATAACAATACTTTCCATGTAATACATGCCATGTCGATAGTGCTGTTGGTTGTCTATAATCCCAGTTGCTGGTCACAGTCACTGTTCTCTTCTTTGCCCCTTTCTCTCTCAGTGTGATATCCTGACATATCTGAAGGAGTATTCAGAACTATTGTTACCTGGTATCTCACCAGGAGCAGTACAGCACTGTGCACACAAGACAAGTGTCATAGAGAACAGATACTGTGTGGCAAAAGGTGATAGTCCTCTGATCACCACTGTGGTGAGAACACTGGTCCATCTTGGAGAAAGTCCCAGCCAGAAAGGTCATTGCCTTCCAGCACATGGGCCACAGAAAGGTAAATGACCATCCCTAAAACTAAGGGACTAAGAAGTAGTAGTTTCAAAGCTTAATGAGCTTAGCGACTGCTTCCTCCTCTGAGCATTTCAACCTAGACCATTCAGATGGAACTGGAGTGCCTGGTAAAAACTGAGCTGTTGTGATTTCTTTATCCCAGTTGCCAAAATTCAGACATGTAGGCAGCATGAGCCTAACTAGGCAAACAGCACCCCAACAAAATTAAGATTCATTGCATGACATGTCACACAGTCCTTATGAAGGTTAGGATGTCCTAACTGTCCCATTCTTGAATGATGTGTGTGTGTGGGGGGGTGGGGTGGGGAGGGTATGTATGCTAATGTAGTTGGTATGGTGGTTTCCAGTGACTCCTTAGAATGTACTCAAATCCTGGTACAAGGATCTGCATAGCTATGTGCCTCTGACAGCTATATTTACATATATTTGCATTGTTCTTTTAATACTCAGATTTAAGTTCTCATTAGATTAAAAACTTTATACTATAGAATTCGAAGCTGTCACAGGAAAATAAAATAGCATGTATGTCATTAGCAAGTAACAACTTACAAAGAGTTACAGCATATGAGATATGAGACAACTTTTTTTCAATTTAAATGCTTTTGTTACTAGAGTCCAGATGTAATATTCCATTCTGTTTTGTATTTTAATGGATTACTGAACTAAATTCTCGTACTTCATTGATGAACAAGCCTATTACCTGAAAGAAAATGTAATCAATTCAAAAACCATTTCATACCATGAGGAGCTAAATGTCTGTCTTATTTTCCTTGCTTGTTTTTTTGCTCTATCATGCTAGTCTCATAAAGGAAAATGATTAAGATAAATATTTTATCAGAAAAGTACACCTGTGAATAATAGTGTCTTACTGAAAAATTATATCAAAAGTGGTACAAAGAAGAAAGCTTTGGACAAGCTAAGTACATTAAAAATGGTTGACTTATGGACAGGCATCACCATTTCACTGAAATTTGCACCTGTATTTACTTATTTGTGAAGTAAATGTATTTCGTATCAGCATATGAGGCATAACAAATTTCCCAATTTTTAAGAATGAATTCATTGCCAAATCTGTGTTTATACCACAGAAGACATTTTTAGAAGAACAACATTGGCTCATTGAGATAAGAGAAATATTCTATGTAACTTGAAACCAGACTTCTTTAGGTGACATATAGGGCTATGGAGGCCACTGGAAAAGTAATATAATTTTCTGGGAGATACTGTCACATTCAAAGATATTGAAGTTATCTTCAGTCTATTCTATAAGAAATTTATTAAGCCTGACTCCTAAAATTTCTTCCTTGTGGAATTACATTTCTCTTTGTGTTTGTCTTTCCATGTTTTATTTACACTGAAAGTGGTTTCCAGTTTTATCCCCATTGTAATATCTGACACTTAAACCACCTGTTTCAACACCCGTTTTGCAGGTTGTATGTCCCTTTGTAACTCTTTAGTGCTTTGTGTTGGTAGTAATAGAGCTTCCCCCTGTGCTTCGCAATGCTCTTGGTGACTTGGAGTGAGGGGAGATTGAAATTTTTTGTTTCTTGTTATTCTAGAATGTTTTGAAATACTTAGCATCAATGGCCTGTTTTATTCCTTTTGTATACTGCAACTTACTCTACTGGTTTATGAAGACTGTACCACAGTGATTAAAATATTTTTTTACCCTACCTCCCATCTCCTTTATTATCTCTAGTATCTCGTAGAATGCTTATGGCAAACAACAGAAATATAAGTTGATTTGTAGATTTTTAGATAACTGAGTCCCTTGGCACGGTGGAATGTGATGCTGAGTGAGATCCTTAGGAGTTGTCTAGGTCCCTAATTATAGGATACTGGGAATTATCACCAAAATGAAGGGGTTGGGTGGGATGAGATCAGAGTCTATAGTCTCTAGAATAATGAGATCTGAGCAGCTAAAGAAGGTCTGTTTTTCTACCCAAAACAGACTGGATGACCCTGTACTTCCTTTCTACATCAAATGAGGTTTTCTTCGTGCTTTCCCCCTTAAGTGGTCCCTGAAATCAATCTTATGAATTAAAATTGTTGTCTCAAATTATTGCAAATATACATCTTAGTTCTGGTTCTTCCTTTATGCTTTTCCCTACATGAATAGATGTTGTTCCAAATGTGTTTACTTTTTTAAAACAATATTTTTCATATTTACAGTTACTTTTCTTTTTTTATATCTAGGCATTCTATTGAAAACCTCCACATCATTTGTACAATTATACATGTACATAGGGTAATAGTGACCATCACATTCCACCATCTTTCCTACTCTCATAATCCCTCCCCACCCTCCCCTTTGTCCAATCCAAAGTTCCTCCATTCTTCCCATGCCCTGCCCCCCAGTCATAGATCAGCATCCACTAATCAGAGAAAATATTTGGCCTTTAGTTTGGGGGGGGGATTGGCTTACTTCGCTTAGCATTATATTCTCCAACTTCATTCATTTACCTGCAAATGCCATAATTTTGTTCTCTTTTAGTGCTGAATAATATTCTAGTGTGCGTGTGCGTGTGTGTGTGTGTGTGTGTGTATGTGTGTGTATGTATGTATGTGTATGTATATATATGTATATGTGTGTGTGTGTGTGTGTGTATATATATATATATATCACAATTTCTTTATTGATGAGCATTCAAGTTGGGTCCACAGTTTACCTATTGTGAATTCAGCTGCTATAAACATTGATATGGCTGTCACTATAGTATGCTAATTTTAAGTCCTTTGGGATTAGACCAATGAGTGGGATAAGTCAAATGGTGGTTCCGTTCTAAGTTTTCTGAGAAATTCTTCACACTGCTTTCCAGAGAGGTTGCAGCAATTTGTAGTCCCACCAGAAATGTATAAGTGGACCATTTTCCTCACATCCTCCCCAACACTTATTATTGCTTTTATTTGTTGATAAATGACATTCTGATTGGAGTGAGATGAAATCTTAGAGAATCAAGAATGAAATTTTGATTTACACTTCTCTAATTACTAAAGATGTTGAACACTTTTTCATATACTTGTTGATCACATGTAAATATTCTAAGAAGTATCTATCCAGTTACTTAGCCCATTGATTGATTGGGTTGTTTGTGTTTTTGGTATTAAGTTGTTTTTATTTTTTTGTTTTTTGTTTTTTTTTAGTTCTTTGTAGACTAATGGTACAGAATAGAAGACAAGAGACAAACCCACATAAATACAGTTATTTTATACTAGACAAAGGCACCAAAAATATACATTGGAAAAAGGATAGCCTCTTCAACAAATGGCACCGGGAAAACTGGAAATATAAATATAGCAAAAGGAAGTTAAACCTGTATCTCTCACCATTCAGAAAACTCAACTCAAAGTGGATCAAGGACCTAGGAATTAGATCAGAGATCCTGCAGCTAATAGAAGAAAAAGTAGGCCCAAATCTTTAAGTCAGATTTGGCCCCAACTTCCCTAATAAGACTCCTAAAGCACAAGAAATAAAATCAAGAATCAATAAATGGGATGTATTCAAACTAAAAAGCTTCTTCTCAATAAAAGAAACAATAATTAAGGTTAAGAGAGAGCCTACAGCATAGGAGCAAATTGTTATTACCCCAGGAACATGAGAATAGAGCTCTTTTGTTTTTAGTATATAGATCTTTCATATCACTTGTTGGTTTTGATACTTAAGTTTAAAAAAAAAAAGTTTTGTTAGTTGTAGTTGGACACAGTACCTTTATTTATTTTTATGTGGTGCTGAGGATCAAACCCAGGGCCTTGCATGTGCTAGGCGAGTGCTCTACTGCTGAGCCACAACCCCATCCCCTGATACTTTAATTTTTACTCAGTTCAAAGTACTTCCTAATTCCTTTTTGGCTTCTTCTTTGACCCTGCATTGTTTAGAAGTATGTCATTTTCTATAACTTTACAAATTTTCTGGAGATCATTTATAATTGATCTCTAATTCAGTTATGTTCTTGTCACAGAACATACTTTGTATGACTTGGATTCTCTTCAATTTATTGAGACTTACATGTATTCTGATATTATTTAATAAATTGTTCTGTAGATGTCACTTAGATTAAGTTGATTGAGAATATTTTTCAGATTATTATCAGAAAAAATAGGTTTTTAAATTATTTTCTATTGTTATATCAAATATTGAGATATTATAATTAAAAACTAATTAGAAATTTGTTCATTTTTTCTTCTAATTATCAGTTTTTCAAATAATTACGTGATTAATTGTAAAGGCTCCATGTTAGTAGGTACATGGATATTTAGAAGGTTTATGTCCAGTTGACAATTTGACATTTTATTGTTATGCAATCATCTCTTATTATTATTCATAATGTTCTGCTTTGAAATTCATTTTGTCACATTTAATGTAGTCCTTTCAGCTGTCATTTGATTAGGGTTTGAATGGCAATTATTTTCCCATCTTTTTCTTTTAACCTGTCTATGTATTTATATCTGATGTGAGTTTCATGTAGGTAGCATATACCTGGGCTTTAATTATTAAATCCAGTTTGACAATACCTGCTTTATAACTGGGGTATTAGATCATTTGCATTTAATGTAGTTATTGATAGGGTAGATTCATAACTGTCATCCTTTTATTTGGGTTCCATTTATCTGACTTCCTTTAGATTAAGTGTGTGTCTCTGTGTGTGTGTGTCTGTGTGTGTCTGTGTGTGTGTGTCTGTCTTGCTAGGGATCAAACCCTGGATCTTGTGTACGCTGGACAAGTGCTCTACCACTGTTCCATCCCCAGCCTTCCCCTGGTTTTTTAGATGAATTAAATGTGCACAAGGCTGCTTGAAGTTGTTACATAGCTTATAGATTCTATGTTCAGATTTTTGACAATATTTATTACTCCGTTTTACTCTTGTGTAGTTTCTGTTGCTGTGTCCTGGTTCACTTTTCTTTTCTTTTTCTTTTTCTCTTTTGGCAGTGTCTAATCTGTTCATTCCACCCAGTTGCTTTTCATCTAATACATTGTAGTTTTATTTCTAGCAGTTTTTTTAAATTTCTATATATTACATGTCTATACTTGAGTTTTTGATAGCTATAATATCTGTTTTAATATCCTCAACTGTTAATTCTAATTTTCTTGTCAGTTTTGGTTCATTTTAGATCGCTTTTCTAAATCTCCTTATTGTGTCATATTTTCAAGATTTTAGATGTGTCTGGTGATTCTTTTATTGGATGTCATTCGTTGCTACTTTTTCTATATTGGTATTGGATATGCTTTTTGTTCCTGTAAATATTCTGTGTCATTGTTCTGTGACACACTTAAATTTCTCAGAAACAGCTTACTTCCTTCAGATCTTGATTTAAGGGGTGTTAGTTGGGATGCTCAGTTGCAAACAAACTATTCCCCACTACTGAGCCATGATCCTTGTCTGTCCTCTGCCCAGTTCTCCATGAATCTTGAGATTTTTAGTCACCTATTGGGAAGAAACACTATGTTTGGTCATGTGTGCAAGCAGATGCTATAATTTTTAATCCTTTTAGGTGGTTGCCTAATAGATATTTGCTCAATAATCCTCAGCTGAATATGTAAGGGACACCCCACACTCTGCAAATGTTTGATGTTGGTTCTTTGTGCAGCCCTTTCCTCTTCCTGCCTGTCTTGGATTCTTCAGATGCTCAGATTCATCTCTTGACTTAAAATAAATCTGTTGAGTTTCACTTTATTTTCCTCTTCCTGATCTGTAGGCTGGAAACTCCACAGTCTGAGCAATTACAGGGCTAACTTTGTTTGTTTCTTATGTCTCCGGGGTCATTATCCTTTGTTTTCTGATGAGTATCATTCAAATTTTTGTTTAGGGTATTTTATCTGTGTTTTCTTTAATTGTTCCAGGCAAACAGATTAAATATGTGTTCCTTGATACTTCATCTTGGCTGGAGTTAAAATCTGCTTGGGGGCTAGGGGCATAGCTCAGTGGCAGAACACATGCTTAGTATGCAAAAGACCCTTGGTTTAATCCTCAGCACTGAAATGAATGAAGAAATAAATAATAGGCTATATTTTTTAAAAGTGAGAAATTGGCTTATAAAGATGTACTCAAAATTGTTTCTACTTATTTATCAATATAGTTGTATCCTAATGACATAAACTGATAAAAATAATTCTGCCGGATAGATGTGACTCTTTAGCACTCAACAAACTCTTGAATAGATCATGGAATAACTTATTTGGCAGAGATTTACAAGTAATTGAAGAAATAAAAAATAGAGTTAGGAGAATTAACTAGTAGCGTTTTCCTCAGTAGAGAGCATGAAGTAAGTAAAAGGAATTGAATTTATGGTCTGGCTTTCATATAAGAAATGTAGAGCCTTAAGAATCTTATATATTGTTTACCTATATTCCTCAGTTCTCACAGCAGTATGTGGAAATGTTGGTTTAATAAGTACAAATGAAAGTAGATATTAATTATTCATGCCGATTTTTCATTTTGAGAATATTAGGTCTGCATTAATGCAAACTATTTTAAAAATAAAGTATATAGAAACATTGAGCCTTTTAGATATCTGGAATGCAGTGATGTCCTGATTTTTTATTGATCTGAAATATGTTAGTGTAGTTTCAGTGATTCCTGTGGGATAATCATACAGTAATTACAATTTTAAGCAGTTCGAATATCTCAAAATGTTATCATTGCATACATTAGTGCTATTCAAAATGCAGTTGTAAAAAAAATATGAGGGAAAGTATTAAATAATTATCAGAATGAAGTTGAGTTAATAGGTGTGACATCCAATTATAAGTTGCCCAAGAGAAATATCAAGTGAAGCTTGAACATTTCAGCCTCAGCTAAGACCCATGCTTGTGCTAACATAGGCTAAGTGATATTCATAATGAGAAAGGAAATTCTTGATCATATCTCCTGTTATGAATACCTTGATAGAACCTATATATTATTTATGTGGCCTGAACTGTCAATTGAAAGATCACTTTTATTTTAAATCTTCTCATGGGAGAGAATGCTGAAATGCATTTTAGGGTATAAGTTAGTATATAACCTAAAATGAGACATTATAGACACACAAGTGGAGAAGCTAGAATGATTCTTGTGGTAATGGGTTAGAGCTACAGAGATCAGTATGCTTTAATATTTGGCTTAATAGAGGTATAGTAGATAAGCATAATATACACACATACATATCTATAAATACAATATTTAAATTTGTTAAATTGTGTATAGCAATATATTTGTATATTTATGTATTTGCTACCATACACATATATTTTTACTAGCTCTGAAAACTAAGAGCACCTAGAAACAATAGCATCCCAGTTGGTTATACCAATGGCATCAAATGATAGTTTCTAATTCCATATTCTAATAAAGAAACAAGAACTTATAGGAGTAATGACTAATTTCAGGCCTGAAACGGGTAGCACTGGGATGAGCCTGGGCATCTTGTACTGCCAGGAAGAAAGTAAGGCTTTTTAATCCTGTAAAAACTCCATAATATTACAAGTACACATGGGGGGGGGGCAGGTGATCAAGGTCATGGTGAAGTGCAGTAGTAATAAATCACATTGATGGTACAAACCTCTGTATGATGTGATAGGAACAGCACTTTACTGCAGTGATCTTCCTTCCTCAAATTCATAAACCCTGCTTGATCATGAAAAAAAAAAACTTCAGGCAATCCCCAAATAAAGGATTTTCTATAAAATGCCTGACTAGTGCTCCTGAAATAGCCAAGGTCATAAGAGAAGATGGCACTCTGAATCAGAAATAGGACATTAAGTTAAAAACTAAGGAGATATGAAGGAAGTATGGGACTTAGTTAATAGGATCAATATTCCTACATTAACTGTGACAACTGTACCACACTAATGCAAGAGGTTAACAGAGGAAAGTGGAGTGTATGGGAATCTTTAAACTAGCACTTATTAGTTTTGGTGAAACAAAATATAAGCACCGTACAAATGGGCTTTAAAGTTCACATCAAATAATACATTCCCTTCAATTCATTTTATATTTATGTAAAAAGTATCTTTCTTAAATCATAGCACAACTTGTTTCCAAGTTATTTCGGGTTGAATGCAACACCCACATTGATGGCGTTGAGTAAACAGAGTTAGGCTCGTTATATCGGTCCCATGCTGTGTAATGTGTCCTTTGATTGAGGACAAAATATTTAAGCACTAGGTTAGCCTTTCAGACAATCACTGTGCCACAATGGAGCTGCTTATTTCTTTGCAAATATTAGCTTTCTTCATGTTTAAGTTAAAATTTTTGGTTAGCTTCATATTAATGAATTCTTCCCCTAGCTTCCTCCACTGTCTTCTGTGATCCTCACCTTCTTAAGGTATAACAGTTTTCCAGAGTTCAAAGTTTGGGACACGCATCAGGTTCATATTTTTACACGTTTTTTTCCTGTAGTTTTATATATAGTAGAATCTATTATTAGGCTACAGAATAATATGTCCTTTGCAAATTTGTTATAATGACTCATAATCTTGTGCTCTCATTTTAAGTAACTGATTATCAGCATAAAGTATTCTTGGGCCTACAAAGGATAAGAGCAAAGATAAAGTTTATAAGTTATGGCACAATGTTTAGCAACATTTGGATGGTCACTTATTGTTTTTATATACATATATATATAATGTTTTCTATTTCTAAAGCCTCTAATATTGAGACACTGAACATTTCTGCATTCAACTTTTGATTCTGGTATAGAATGAGTCAGAGTCACAGTTTTGTTTTTTTTTTTCCAACTATTCCATTGAAGTTCATAGTAACTTCAGACAATAATTGCCAGGAAATCATAAGGAAGTGTGGAATTTAGGATTTCTCCTACAGTTGATGCTTGATTTGCATGTTTTTGTTACTCTCCAACTCTAGATTCTCAGTTAAGAACAGTTTTCTCTGCTTGGTACTTATCAGAAATATTTCTGCCACCATTTCAGCAAAAGAGTTAGCAAAGTTGTAACCTAGACATATTATCGATTGATTAATCTCCTACAAATAAAGTCTGCTATGACAAAACTACACCCCTAAGGCATAAATACACATGATCCCAAATTCTGCGAGCACAGTTCCTACTGCTGCAGTCTAGTACCTGTCAACAGAACTGCCCTGTGGTGTGCCAAATTTGCCTCTCTGTTTGTTCCTCACTTCCACCATTGCTCCCTCCAGAGAGTCACACTTTGTTTTCCTGGAGATGTACATCTCTCCCTGAAGCAAATTACAGTTAATCTGCTATTCTGGGGCTCAAGTTCCTTCAGGTGATGAGTAAGAGAACTGGAGAGCAAACCAATTGCTCTCATGATTGACAGACTGACTATACAAACAGATAATGGCTGGTTCATATATGTCAATAGAACTCTGATTCTGTGACAATGGCCTAGCGACGGCCTAGCACAGTTAGGACTGGTACAGAACAAGAGTTCTCCCTTCCCTCCCTCTCTTCTTTCCTTCCTAACTTAGGACCAAACAGAGAGAATCAAAGATGCTCCCCAAACCAATCAAATTGAATGCCTCACATCCAGTTATTCTGTCTCCAGCTTTACAATGCCAATAACCATCAGTTAGAATACACAGGAAGTTTTTTTCCCTCTACAAACCTTTTCTACTCCCTTTGAGAATCTGCCAAACACAAATGATGATAACTTGCTGTCGCAGGCCCTGAATAAACAGTTCTGTTCTCCTTTGGGTGCTTGTAATGGAGCAGAAATATTGGTCTTCTTTGGGACTTAATATTCAGTGTGAACTATTGATTGAGGATAAATCCAATTATAGCCACTGTCCCTCTCCAGCACTTTGGTGGAGGCAAAGATTCTAATGTGTCAAGTTGGTGTAAACTTGGTTTAATTTCATTCATGGAGGTCACATTTCATTGGCCTGTGAACTCCTAAGGACAAAATGAAGTCTTATCTTTACCTACCTAAGACTACCACAAAAATTTACATGTAAAAGATATTCAGATATTGTTACTCTTCTAATACCATGTTAAAAATTTAGCTATTATAGTTGTAGTGTTTCAAAAACTTTGTTAAAATAGTAATAGATAATGTCAACTTTCCCTTGGAAATATCAACATGCTTTTTAAATTATTCAAGCTATTTCCACATATATGTATGAAAACATTTAAAACTTAAGATGATTTCTCTCATTTTGCTTTGCTAACTTGAAAGTTTTCTTTTCATACCTTTGGATTCATGTATTATAATAGGCTCACTGGATTTTCTAGTGATTAATCTCATATGTTAATTTTTACTCAGAAAATTTTTTAAAAAACTAAAAAAAGTAAATGTCATTATTTGTAAAAAAAAATGAAGCAATGATACATATTAACAGTTGCTGAAATATTTTGTATTGAACTGATGTTAGCAATTCAGTGTTGGCAATATCCTACTTTATTTATAGGTTTTTGCAAATTGGTATAGTGGTAGAAATGCATGAAATTACAATACATGGTGAGTTTTCAATAATGGGAAAAGAAGCCAGTGACAGGGGTGAGGATTTGCTCATGTATTACATGGAAATATTAATTTAATTGGTTTCCTTTAAAGCTTTTGTAAAAATGGCAGTGATAGTTACAGAAGTAGGAAGATAGTTCATGCTTAGTTAAGAGATCTGGCCTTCTCTTTTGTTAATGAATGACTTCAAAGCTGAAATTTGCATTAATAACATTAATGTGATAATTTTAAAAGTACCCATTAGGCTGACACTTTTGGAATAACAAAACTAAATTCTAGTGATATTGAGACTTGTGGAAGAAGAGAACAGAGGTAGATATTGGGGGAAAATAATCTGATGACAATAAAAATATGCTTTTGCTTGAAAAATCTTTCAAAATGAATTCCAAGTACTTCAAAAAATACATTTTAAATATGCTTTACTACAGTTTTGAAATAGATTAAAATTATATGCAAATTAATACAAATTATGTGGTTTCGAGATTGTTTTGAAGTGCTATCTTAATTCCCTGGAGTAAATGGCTGCTAAATGAGTGGATGCATAAATATCTGACTGGGGTTGGCTGACTGTCTGGCTGAAAGGCTGAATGAATGAATGAATGAGTGAATGAATGAATGAATTGGTTATTCCTTTTGAAAGCTGTTAATATTTTTTTTCTCTGCCAGAAGGCCAATTTTTGAACATATCTGTGGGAAGTAGGAGGTTGCAATTCTAAGCTTAAACTAATCAGTCCAATTCAGCCCAGTGAAGACCATCTGTTCCTGGTTGAGTGTACAACCTCTAAGCTGTAGTGCATCTGAGCCCCAGAGGGAAGATGCCATTTTCCCAGCATTCATTCACATCCTTGAATATATATCTTCTGAGCATACACAGAGCCAGGCATTGTTTCAGAGGTGTCACCATTGCCCTCTACTCAGCCAATTGTAATTGTTTTTGCCACCCATTCTTACTTGAAATTTCCTTCTCTCTTGAATTCTGCCATATTTCATTTTCCTATCTTTCCTTCTACTTCTGCAAAATTTGCTTCCTTTTTAATTTCCTTTTCCAACCTTGCCCCAGGAGTTCCCTGAGGCTCAGTTTTTGCCCTCTGTTCTTTCTCTGCACCAGTGATTCTCAACCCTGGCCATGATCACAACCTCTGGGGTGAGGCCCCAAGCATGAACACATTTTAAAAGCTCCATAAGTAATTTGGATGCACAGCTAGAGTTGGGAGCTATTTTTTATACTGTAGCCCAGGGAATTGTTTATGTCTCAAAACTTCACTTCTGTCTCTGCTGATTAGCGTCATACACTATCTCCTTTCACTTAAGGGCCTGTTCTGTGCCCCTGGCTAACCATGAAGATATTTCCATTTAGAAATATCATTTCCCTGCTTTGTCTCCAAAAATCTCTTTACCTCCTGTTTTTTAAATTTATTCTTTATTTTTCATCCAAAAATATTAATCTTTGGTCTGCCTTCATTCTTTCTCTACTCAATCTCTTTTGTACTCTGTGGCCAAATGAACTCCTATATGACGTTAGTATTCACAACTTTTTTGCCACCAATGCTATTGGTCCCGTGTTGCCCGCAGGGTCAAATTGAACATCCTTATCATGGAATATAAAGGTTCAGAAACCTAAACCTATAGTTCAGCTTTATCTCAGGGCCTGTTCCAGTCTTTTGTAGAAGGATCTGCCCCTTCTCAGCCTCTGTATGAAGTCTTCTCCCATTTCCCCAAGTCATTCTTGCCTTACCCTTCCAAGTAGTATTGATTGTATAATTCATTGAGTCAGATTATTGTTTTATACAAGTTTAGCTATCAGCTATGAGACAAAATCTGGACCAATCTTGTCCTGACACCTAAGTGTGAATATGTGTTTAAGTCTTCCTTCTATCACAGAATTTTGAATGAGTCAGGAAAGATGATACGGAATGAATTGTATGTTATAGCAGCAATGTGAAGAATGTTAAAAGCAGACATAAATTAATCAATTATAAATCATAAAATATATTCTGTAAGTTCACAGTAAACCAACATTTACTGAAGGACCATTCTGTGCTAGGCAGTTATTCCTATTATCATGCTTCATTTTTATGTAAGATGATATTATCCCAAATTTTAGATGAGAAGACTGAGACCCAGAAACATTCATAAGCTTTCTTCACCTAATAGATGTGGCTGGAATTCCAGTTAGGGTCTAAAGAGTTCAAATCTGGTACCTTGTATTCCTAACTCAGGAAGTTCTTGAGGTCAAGGGATTGTATCATTTTAAAAAAATTTGTTTACATTTTCATTTGAAGAGAACATGCTAAGTAATATTAAAGTTTTAGTAAGTAAATGACACATGAGAGCCATCATAGGATAAACCTTCTAGATCCAGGTTCAAGATAGAAGGTCTTTCACTGGCTAAGCAGCACCTTTCAGCAATAGATTGTTAGTGTTGTTTAGTACTTTGCTAATAGGGCTGATGCTAAAAATATTTTTAAGTTTTTTGTGCTGTTTAATCATTATTAACGTACTTTCTTTCAATAATTCCTTTATATGATCTCAAATTGGGAGGGAAGGTAGAGTTGAAGTAAATAGCATAGTGGATAGTGAAAAGCTTTAATGTACATCATTCTAGCATATAAACTTTCTAATAAACTATTTATTAGACTGGGATTTGAATGCAGACTTTGTTATATGAAGGTTCAGACCACATAGATCAAGTTCATTTCCTCCCAGAGGAAGGGTTATGTTTCCCAACATGATGTCTGAATTGGGAGGAGAGACCAGTGTTCTCATGATGACTGTTGTCCAGCTGGGAAGGACTTCCTTTCCCAACCTCCCAACATGGGAGACCATGGATGCTTTCCATCCTCCCTAGCTAGAGAAAAGAGAAATTAGCCCAGAGGAGAAGAAAACTTAGCTAGAAAGAATGCTGTCTCGTTTGGACTTTGATATATGTGAAGGATATTTCCTAATTAGGATCTGGTAAGAAAATGGGTTTTTATTTAAAAAAATAATAATTCTAACTATATTTGCTGGAATGTACCTACCTAAAATGATAACTACTTTTATTATCCAAATAACTGAGTAAGTTGAATGCTTATATGTATTTTTATTATTAATTGAATAATATGGTTTAGCAATAGAAGGGAATAAGTTCTGTGTATGAACTATCCTACATTTTGTAAATTTATCTTAATAGCTTTGTTTTCTAGGATCCTGTGTTTTTAAATTTTTTTTACTTGAACTGTGCCATAAATATAAAAATTAGGAGTAAGGAATTGAACTTCAAAGGGAAATATAATTTTATTCTTCTAGCTACAACGCTGAGATCAAAAACATTTGAGAGGTGACCTCAGTGGCCATTACAAGTAATTGGAATAGAAGTACAATTTCTTATTACTGCATCTAAAAAAATGAGGACAACATTCTTTAAATATCACATTTATGTGAAAACTTGCAGAAACTCAATCCACGTGTCTTAATTGGGAGCTGCTATAAGGAAAAGCCTTTCATTGTTTTTATTACTTGTATTCAGAAATAAAACTGCTCTTATTTAAGGTCTATTTAGCAGAAATATTAAAATTTAGAGAAGAGAAGTTGGAAGTGAGGGAACATTGAATGATCCCAATGCTCACACCTTGTTGATCTGTACCCATATTCATGTTGTAGGTGGTGGAATCTCATAGGGGGAGAAGATAGATGTGCTGCACTGGAAGAATAGCTAGTACAAAAGCATGGAGCTGGGGAATTTCAGACATACCTAGGAATATCTAGCTATGCATTGAAGCATGCAGTGGAAGCAAGAGATGGGTAACTGGGGAGATGAATCTTAAAGGACAAGTAGATTCTAGATTGTGAAGCAGGGGGCTTGAGCAGTGAAGAAGCATTCAAGGTCTTAGGGCTATCGCAAAAGCGTAAAAATATAACAACTACCATTGTACCGGAAGTTGTGTTTTTCTTTTTTCTTAGTGCAGTGCATCTCATTTTCAGTGACATCTCCAACTGATAGCTATTAGTTGTCTTCAAAACCAAAAATCCAGTCTATTTATATAGCACAGTCTGCCGGGAAGATGAACACCTG
Source organism: Marmota marmota marmota (assembly GCF_001458135.2). Taxonomy (NCBI): domain Eukaryota; kingdom Metazoa; phylum Chordata; class Mammalia; order Rodentia; family Sciuridae; genus Marmota; species Marmota marmota. The sequence goes on from NW_026000005.1 coordinate 24,012,527, forward strand.
GTCTCTATCATTAAGTAACTAATATGCTTTGAAACCAAAGAGTTCTTCAGATGTAAGGTGACATTACTACGTAGTAAAAGAGAAAGAATGGTTCTAAGAAGGCAATTAAACACACAGAAGAAGATTTATAACACCAAAACTACCTGCCAACTCTAGCTTGTTATCTAACTATAATGTGAAACCAGCTAAATGCAAAATGTATACCTTATTACAATTTGATCATAAGCAGTTTCATCACTGATTAAATGGACACCACACAATAGACAAATCTTGATGAAGAGTCCAAATATTTGCGGTGTTTTTTTAAGTTACAGCTAGTGGGAAATTTTTGGATGACTCTCTCATATTCTTCCATAATTGAGGTATAAGGTGAATAGAATTTAAGTCTCTTGATACTTGGCTGTTAAAACAACACAGATAGGACTCCACCTAAAGTCTGTTTCCCAGACCAGCTTTGGTGGTGGCTCATCTTCATGTACTCTCTGTGCATGGACCCTTTTTATGTCTTATCATTTATTTGAAGTCAAAGCCAGAGTCTTTATCATAGCCCACAAGCCCTGAGTATCCTGGTACTACCTTTCTCTCCAAACTCACCCAGGCTACTCTTCCCCTGCTCCTGTATCTCAACTGCAAAGACCTTTTTTTTTTTTTCCACTTCTCCAGCCCCAAGAAACTCTCACTGCAGGAAGGAATGTCCCTTCTACTTCAACCTACCCTCACTTCACCTAATGATGGTGTCCTGCTACTCTTATAAGTATGATGTCCCCAGGAAAGATTTGCATTTTTTTTTTTATTCTTCAGACTAAGTCAAGTCTCTCTGCACTCATACTGTATAACACCATTGTTCCTTCTTGATAGCTCTTCTTGTTTATGTATGTATTTGCATGTACTTCCTTCTCTGAATGGTCTCTTAAATTAATGAGCAAATGTATCAGTGCTATACACCTAGTTCTCAGCACTGAATAGTCTCATAAATAAATATTTACTTGTGTTTGGATGCGGGGAGGAGGAATAAAATAATCAGATAATCATTGGAAATAGAAATTATTCTTTTTAAAAAAATTTGTTCTCTTTTAGTTATACATGACAGTAGTCTGTATTTTGGAAAATTATACATACATAGAGTATAACTTATTCTATTTAGGATCCACAAGAGTGGTCTTGTGGAGTGAAGATGTGGAGTTAGCCTGGCCGCATATTTAAATACAAGGCTAGGAAAGTTATGTCCGATGATTTCTATTGTCTTTCCTATTCCCCTCACCTCTCCATTCCTTCCATTTCCCTTTGTCTACTGAAGCAAATGTCTACTAAATTTAAGATTTTGTAGAGGAGCTATAATACAGTAGTTCTTGGCAACATATATTTAAGTGAAAGTAATGCTGTATACGTCTGGCCATGATAAAAACGTGAGGAGAAATACAGTTTTAAGTTTTGTGAGCAGTATGTATATGTTACTAATATCCTCATTAGGACAGCAAAACAGTTGATAAAGAGAACTACTACTATGGAGAGGCATTTTGAGAATTAATAGACTGGAGCAGGAAAAAGAAAAATTGCAGATAAAGCTCAAAAGTCAAGGAAAGAGGAAATTTCCCCTTTTCTCGCCTCCTCCCACTCAGAGAAGCAGAGTTTATTAAACCAGAAGTGATCAAATCACTTTGTGACAGCCATGGTCTGAAAAAGGCACCTGTATTTCATGAATTGATGAGTAATTGTTTTTAGTCCTGATTCTAAGTACCCTGTTGATTGCGGTAGTGTGATGTGGTTGAAAAGCACTAGGTTTAGAGCTAGAACACCTGGATTTGAGTCCCAGTGTTGCCACTTACCTTGTTCATTAGACCTGAGACAAGTCACTTAACCTCACCCAAGGTGATTTCATTTAGGAAATGGTACCCTGCAGGATTCTTGCATGTATCAAATAACATAATCACAGGAAAGCTCCTGGATGTACTGCTAAAATGAATTCTTAGGAATTATGTATGTATTTGTCTCTAAGCAATGCCCTTTGTACAAATGACAGAGCTATGCCGCCCTGTCCCCTGTTCTGGACAAGCCTGCACACCAACAAATGTAGGCTGATGCAAACATTTTGAACATGCTGGTGTGAAGCAGCATACCATGGGAGTTTATAGACTCCTGACTGGGACAGCAGTGAAGCCTGTTTGAGATAATTATGGCATTTAATGTGGACCTTAGGAAATGGGAGTGACGTGACATTCAGATGGATTCTTCCTGGCCCTGCAGCCTAGTCCCTTTCACCCTTCCTTCCCTCCCTTCGTGCCTCTCTTTCTTCCTTTCTCTTTTTTCCCCTCCCCTTTTCATTTTCCATGCCTATGCCATGTGTCCCCTCCTTCTCCAGATATGCCCTGGGACAACAGTATGATGATTGGAAAAAGGAGACATAGTAATCTTGGAATGAGCAGCCAGTTAATTTTTGAACTAAAATACATCATTTTCTGTCTCCCCCTGCTTAAAGGAATTTAAAAAAAATCTGAAAACAAGGTGAAATACAGGTCTGAACATACTTTAAATTAGCTGATAACATAAATAAAACATTAGTTTTGCTCCCAATTTTTTATGGGTTTCTTCCATTGACCAATCACAGGTTGTTATGGGCCAGTAGGAGATAATTAAGTATATAGAATCCATTGCATTTATCAAGAGAGAGATGGTGAATGATATCATCTTAGAGCAGAACATTTTTGCACCTCAGAAATAAGAATTTTACATCTCTGCAAGTTAATCAAAAATATAATTGGATATATAAATTCTGGGTATCTTTGCACTTCAGAAATTAGAATTTTACATCTTTGCAAGTTAATGAGAAATACAATTAGATATATAAATTATATTTTACAAGTACCTTAAGAATCCTATATAATAGATAAAATGATCATGTGTACTTCTACAATACCTTTATGATATACCATAGAGTAAAAAATATCTACTTCTGGGTAAGTACACATGTGTGAGTACGTGTGCCTGCACATGAGATATTATTTCTAGGAGATGGGATTCTAAGAATTTTTCTTTTAGAAACTTTCTACTGTGTTTCTATAATTTATCATAAAGTTGTATATAAGTGACTTTTTCCATGCTATGTAAAACTGTAAAAGACGAAAATTATGCCCTTTAAATTTAAGGCCTCTAGAACAATAGTATACCTCCCATGTTTTAAAATCAGACTTTTGGTACCTTGTGAGATGTTTCACCTTCAATAACATGAGGCATTTAATTAACATCCAGTGGTGTATGATTGGACCCCCTGATGTGGCATACTTTCACATGAATTATTATAATGCAATATACATCCTAGTAATGATGAAGTTATTCAGTAAGTTTCCATAATTAGTAAGACTGTTAGAATCTTAGTTTTACCTCCCATATTTTCAAAGTAGTAAATAGTCCAAAATTTCCTTTTGTGTAAGATGCCTCATCTTTTAAAAAAATCTAGATATGTATTAGGGGTTGTATATTCCATGTACCATCTTTATATAACTAAGTTTGATACCATTGACTTAAAATTGAAAGAATTTTAATTTGAATTTTCTTCTTATTTAAAAATAAAAATTGTGGTCTTCCCTAAAGAAAGGCATCCTGAGCATTTTTGTGCAGCTTTGTAAGTTGGTGGATTCTGTCCTTAATAAGTTACTAAGAGGCCCTGTGACATCCCTCTGATGATAAGGACCTCAGTGTAGAAAAGGCTGTCCATGAGGTGGGCATTTCTCACTTAAATAGCAATTTCTACCTGACTTCTATTTCACTCACTGTCTATCCCTTGGCAGTAGATACCCTGACACACTAGAGGATAAGACTACTTTTTTATGAAGGAGCCCATCACATTTTTGAGAAGACTATCCATCCTATCTAACTTTTCTTTCTAAGGTTCACTGCCAAGACCCCACCCCCAATCTGGTTCACTTAACAAAACTACCTGAGGCAACACCAGGAGCTAGGCATTGGGGCTGTCAAGATCACCCAGGAGCTCACAGTGTAGTAGAGAAAAAACAAATGCATATTCAGGTAAATAAAATAAGACTAAGTGCTATTAAAAAGCCATCAATAAGACTACAAAAAAAAAAAAATGCTAAGAACTAACATGGTGCTAAGCAAGAGCAGAATTTTCAGAGAGGGGTATAATTTAATCAGGTATTGAACCAAATAGGGATGCTCTCCCAAGGAAACAGAGGAAGGACATGCCATGCATGGATAGTGCTGGCATACATCAGAATTACCAGACATCCAAAGGACCTATCTTGGCCCAGTGAGAAAAAAAATGGTGAGAGGTTTCTGGAGTATCCTCCATTCACCATGTGGAGATAATCACTTGAGGAAAGAACATTTTATGAAACCTAACATTAGACACTCCAAAGTAAACTAAAATCTTAATTTTCTAGACATATGGTTAATTTTTCTCTTCTAGCTTTACACAATCTCTAGCTTAAAAACAAAATTTTTGCCATAACCTGTAAGTCCATACATTTTTGCATGTCTACTATTAGGTAAAATTAGTATTTGGAATATTTTAATAATGGTAACTCCTTATATTTAGGTCATGGCCTTACAAAGCACCACATCTGTACTTTTATAACAGAATTCTTTCCCATGGTCAAGGTCAGTCCACCTTGTTAGCAAGACACATGACATAGTAACTTCATAGCTCTACATCTTCTGTAACTTTTATGTAGATATTTTGTTGAAATAATAAAAAAATTCTCTTATTTCCAGTAATATAGTTTTAGAAAAACACCTAAGTATTAAATGTCTAATTCACTAATTAAACTTTTCTCATTGATAAATACTACCTTTTCCATTTTGCCTCTAGAAATATTTATCATAAGTCTATCCAAAATTTTGAGGTGTCTTCCCAACTGTACTCTCCTCCTCAATCTGATGTTGGTACAGCATCCTTTCTTAATTATTTGGGTTTCTGAGAGACAGAAAGGAAAAAAAATAGTATGATCAACAGGTAGAAAGATGATTCAAAGAACTGACAAGGATTGCAAGTTCAAAGCCAACCTCAGCAACTAAGTGAGGCCCTAAGCAACTTAGTGAGAACCTGTCTCCAAATAAAAAAAAAAAAATTAAAGCCTGGGGATATGACTCAGTAATAAACTCATTAGTAAAATGCCCCTGGGATTAATCCACAGGAACCACCCCCCCACCTCAAAAAGAGAGAGAGAGAGACACTAGAAAACGACTTTAACTCACTTGAGTTGGAATAGCTCAATGTTGAGTATAAGAGAACAAAATTGTGTATTAGATGAGGAAACAGGTGATTGTCCCATCTAACCACAAAGATAGCCACTAGAATTTGATTCTTTATTTTTTTTTCCCAAATTGTGGACACTTCTTATTCACTTGCATTTTGCTAATGACTGGGACATGGACAAGGACAGCAGCAAGCAGCTTACTCTGCAGCTCTATCTTCCTACTGTTGCATTTCTGCTGCTGCCTATTTCCCCTTTGCTCTTGTTACAGCTTCTTCCTGCTCATGTGGTGGGATGAATGCTGGTAGGAATTTGCCAGTGTCTGAAACTCTAAAGCACCCTGGAGTAGAACATCATAGTCTGAAGGCTACACCCAAGGAGGGAGCCAAATAAAAGGTGCCTGCCCCTGTTGACTGTAGTTGTGCTGAAACAAAACAGAGGATGAATGTAAGAACAAAGCAAAAATTCCTGCCTCCTAACAGTGCACCTTCCTTTGTGTCTTAGCTTTTCGTTGTTAAGATGAAAATATCTGAGAAGAGCAGTGTAGAGGAGGAAAGTTTTGACTCACAGTTTCAGAGGTCCAGTCCGTGGTGGGCTGACACCATTGCTCAAGGCCAAAGATGAGGCAGAGCATCATGGCAGAAGAGTGTGGCAGAGAAGTGCTGTTCTGCTCCTGGCAGCCTGGAAGCAGACAGAGAGGGTGAAGCCAGAGAGACAAGATAGAATCCCCAAGGGTATGCCCCAGTGACCTAAGTTCCTCCACCAACCTCACCTTCCTATAGTTCACTCTCATTTAATCCATTCAAATTAGGATGGATTGATTAGATTACAACTCTCATAATCTAAGTTTTGCACCTCTGACTATTCCTGCATTAACACAGGAGCTTTGGGGAGACACCTTATGTCCAAACCATGTCACTTTTTATAAAAATTACTTATTTGTAAAGCAGATAAATGCCATTATTGTGTCTTTTTTTAGTTTCAAATGCAATCAGTAGCATTGTAGAATGGTGTCTTATTAGTGTCATGACTTATTTAAGTAATGCAATGACTTGAATGTATTGTTGTTTAAATCATTTTGTTTGTGAAGATGAAAATGTTCAAATACATACAGATTTTCTAAAGTTCCTGGGATACTGACTTTCCTTTGTTTAATGGTAAGGGAAATTTTTCTATGGTTTATTTTTCCCTATATCAGGTAAAACTATATTCTCTTCTTTCACTGAGAATATGGCAGTTTCTTAAGTTATATATGTTAAGACCTTTGTCCATTTTATGTAGGGCATTGCATAATATAAATACAAGTAATCAACATTGTATCCCAGTAATAATTGGCTATTTTTTTGCAAAATCGGATTAGTTGGAATACTTAAAATTTAAGAAACTTAATTCTAAAATAATGAGATAAAGCTTTTTAATATTGTAGGAACATGTGAAATAGAATAGCAAACTCAGTGTAGGTGAGTTTAAATCAATAACACCATTCAGGTTGGTAATATTACAAAAGGTTCAGTTTCCTCATAGAAAATAAAATGTCCGAAAAATTTTCAGTCAGACTAAAAATTATTTTAAAAATGTTATTTTTTCCTATTTCAGTTTTCTTATGTTATAGTTGATCCCAAAGCAGAAGATTAAATGTGTGTGTGTTTGTGTGTATGTGTGTGTGTGTGTGTGCATACTTAATAGCAGTTATTTTTCAAAGAAATGGTTTTTCAAGCCGTCCTCTAATCTCCCCAGCATCTAAAATAAGTTGATAGAAAACTCCCACATGGCCACTAAATATTAGGTGTGTTGACACCAGCATGGGTGTGTGGGTGGTACTGGGAAGAAGAGAAAGGTTTGCACAGAATTTATATGCTGCAGAATTAAAGTGGCCTCAGCTGCTTCCATTTCCTTTGAAGACTAATATTTTCTCAAATGAGGTGGATTAAGTAAGTGCCTTAAAAAAAAGAAGCAATATATTGACAACATCTGGTATGAAGAGTTGTTATAAAACATAAGAGGATCAGAGCCAGAAAAAGAATGGCGGGGAGAATCTAATAATTAAATTTCTTAAAATGCACCTGAAAAATTATAGGGATTTTCCCATTTAAATTTATCTTTGAAAAACTCCCTAGAGGAGGAGAATGGTTTCTGTTACAGCTGGTTAGGATTTCTGAACAAATGTCTGGGAAGGATGATTTTGAAACAACGTATTTTGTAACTTTAAAACATTTTAGATCTTTGTTTAAACCTGACTTCTGAGGAAGAAAATTGCTCTGAAGAGATGCACTATCCTCCTCCTCCTGAGCTAGTTCACAGTGAGATGCTGCTGCCTTTGCTCCTCAAAACTGGTGAAATCCTTGAAGGCCAACTGCATCATTAGGAAATGAACTCAAGTAGAAGAAAGTGGACATTTTCCTACACTTGGCAGAAATTCTGTTAGCTTCCTTGATAAGAATTATAGTTTTCAAGATTTAGGGTTCCTTAGCTTCCCCTTGGAGGCAGAGCCTATTAAAATATAAACTTCTGATTCCATAGGTCTGAGTTGGGGCTTAAGAATTTGAATATCTAACAAGTCTCACGTTCCTGCGCCCATACTTTGAGAATTGGTAAACTATTGCAAATTGCAGGGGGAAAAAATGGGATGAACCTTAGCCAAAAGTTTGCCAGTTTCTAGTTGGATGGGTATAGAGACTATCATTTATTAATGATTAGATACTGTGTTAGGCCTTGACATTCAACTTTCTATCCGACTCTGTGAGGTAAGTAATACATGTTGCAAAATCACCTGTATAGAAGTTGTTTTCCTTAATTGACTCACCTGGAGTTTAAAACCCGGGCAGCAGTTGCATCTAAATTTTAGCCTTTTTATTTGGCTTGGAAGATTCACCTCTTTGCATCTAAACCATACTTAGAGACTTATTCCCCAAAACTTATTATTAACTTTGGTCTTTCACATGTTTGTGTTAAATTCCTTGTATTTTCTAATAAAGGAAAATTTTGATTTCCAAATTATATTCTCATCTGAAAACTTCCACTATTGAGCAACACTAATTTATTAAAAACCATTTAATGGTTTTTAATAAAAAAAACCTCCACTATTGAGCAACACTAATTTATTAAAAACCATTTTAATGTATGAGTAATGATATGTGCAAAGATGATAAAAATGCTGAAATTCTATTCGAGGGTTTTAGAAAATTTGTGGAGAGAAGATAAAAACTTCTCCTTACTGATAAACAGCTAGAAAGCAAGGGATGGTGCCAAGGATAGAGATGTATCTCCTACCTAATTGCAAATGAGACATTTTCAAAGAGAAGCTTTTCAGAGTGGGCACTCATTATGTTTGTTTGTAGTGTTAAAGAATTGTTTAATTATTTCTATACAGAGGTGATTTAACTGCTCTTAAGTAATTCCTCCATCTACATCTAGGAGAGTAAATAATTTTAGTACTGGTACAAATAAATCACAGGTAGACCGAAAAAAAAAAAAAAAAAGGAAAGGAAAAAACAAACAAACACTAAGCAGACTCATTCAAAACCATGGATCAAATTTTAAAATATGACTAGGTGGTTACACTTTTTTTTGGTACCCTGGATTAAACCCAGGGCACTTTACCACTGAACCACACTCCCAACCCTTATTTTTTATTTTGAGACAGTGTGTCGATAAGTTGCTTGGGGCCTTACTTAATTGCTGAGTCTGTCTTTGAACTTTTGATCCTCCTCCCTCAGCCTCCTGAGCCATTGGGAATACAGGTGTGAACTACCACACTGGATTTGTAAGTCAAATTTTTAGGGGGAATAAGATGGAAGGTGTAAAGATGCAATCTCTCACAGAATGCACATCTTAAAGAAGAAAAATGTATCATGCATGCTAAGGATTACCTATAGCTAAATGAGAGATGAAAATAGAAGCATGTGTTGAACTCAAAGTCAATTTGGGAGAATGTAACAGAGAGCAATCTGACAGGTGCTATTGTTACTCTCAAAGGGAATAAACCAGAAGCTATAAAAGGTATATGTAGCCACCACTAGTTGTTATATGATGTTCCTGCTGACTTGGAAGTATGCAGAGGGAAATAACTAGTTTGTGTAAAGCTGTGATAATTTAACTCTGTCTGGAACAACTTTTTCATGTGGAAATCTTAAATTTAGATGAGTATAATTTGTAGTTTTTCACAATACTTATGCAAGTTTTTTAAAGAAAAACTTTATTTTAGAAATCATAAAATGTCAGCTGGAATTATATTTTAATATTGCACACAGTTTATTCATAAACTAAAATTACATTGTTAGGTATGTTAAGATGTTAATAAAATTCCTTTTAAAATTAAAATTTAAAATTTAAAATTTCAGTGCTACTTATGTTTTATAATATATGAAAATGGAGTTCTAAAGATTGCACTTATGCATCAAATCTGATTTAGTCTTTTGTGGAATATAAGAGTATGGCTGATTTCTTTTAATTCTAAGAATCTAGCAGAGAAGACCCTCACTTTTATATAGGTTATGAATGAATAGACTCTGATTTCAGCTGATTTTTATTTCATATAAAACTGTAAGCTTCACAAATACACATCAATTTTAAACTCCCTAGAGTCCTTCTCTCCTTAAAAAATCATTTTCCTTCAAAATGTATTATAGATAATAAGTGATCTGAAAAATATTTTTAAGATTTTATTATTCTTTTCACCTATAGAAAGTATTGACCTATATGTCAACATAAAAGTGGAAAACATGTATCTGATGAAACATCATACAAAGTTAAAAGATTGGAAAAGAACATCTGTAACATATTTAAACATCAAAGGATTACTATCTAGAATATGAAGAAAAGTTTCTAAAAAATCAAAATGGAAAAGAATGAAGAAAAACAGGGGGAAATACAAAGCCTTTAAATAGTAAACTTACCTGTAGAAAGGAATGATGAACATTGACAAAATGCTCATGCTCACTATGTCTCTAAATTAAAACAAATTACTTCCCTGCTATTGGCAGAATTGGCGAGGACTGATATTACCCAGTGTTTTATGTGAGAAAGCAGTTGTTCTTCATGCCCCAGTGGTGGGAATTAGAATTGATAAGTCCTTTTTAAAAGTACTTTTTAGTTAAGGATGGACACAATGTCTTTGTTTGTTTTTATGTGGCACTGAGTTTTGAACCCAATGCTTCATATGTGCAAGGCAAGCACTCTACCACTGAGCTACAGTGCCAGCCCCTGATAAGTCCCATTTGATAGGATGGTTTATGAAATAGGTGTCAAAACTAAAAGTATCTATAACTTGATACCTCTCTTAGAGAAATTCATAAGCATGTACACTGACAAAGTATAATAGCCGAAAAAAAAATTGACGGTCATTGCTATAAACTGATTGCCTCCTTCCACCTGCCAAATGCACGTGTTGAAGTCTATGCCCCAACTTGACTATATTTGGATATAGGAGAAAATCAATGTAAAATGAATCATAAGGTTGGGCCCCTGATAGTGACCTTTGCCAGAGGAGATGCCAGAGAACTGATACTGTCTTTGGCACAAATTCTCTCTTTTCCTGAATGCATGTGCCCAAAGAGGTCCTGTGCACACACACACCGTGATGGTGACTACCTACAAGCCAGAAAGAATGGCTCTCCGATTTTGGACTTCCATCATCCATACTATGAGAAAATAAATCTCTGTTGTTCAAGCCATTCAGGCAATGGCATTTTTTATGGTATCTTGAGTTAAAACAGACATTAAAATGTTTGAATATTTTGTGATGGTCCTATTGTAGAATATTAGACAATATTAATAATAAGGGTACTATTGTTTTTATGCAGGGAATATTTCTTCTCCTATATCCTCCTGTGTTTCTTTGGATGAATACATTATTTTCTTATTGAAAAGAAAGAATTCTTAAGCCAGGAGATTCTGAGTTTCTGAAATATGTTCAGTTTCCTGAACCATAGAGCATGTGCCCAATCCCCTTTCCTCTCCAGCTCATTCCCTGACTGTGGCAGGGAATTACAAAACCTTACACATTGGAATTATTCCTTTACTTTAAAAAATGTACTGCATATTTCATAATAGTCACATTTTAGGCTTGTCACTTTTAGTATAATGTGCATGTACACACACGCACACACACACACACACTTACTCAGGGTTTTGATAATAAACATTCCTGGGAAGTCACCACACAGATTAAGGGATGGGTCATTGTTATCTATTTCTATGTCCCTGAGCAATGTATAGTCTAGATAACATTTGTTTCTTGAGGGAAATTTACAATAGTTATTTTTCTGTAACTTCCTTTTTTAACATTATTATTATTTTTTCTGGTACTGAGGATTGAGCTTAAGGTACTTTACCACTGAGCTATATCCCCAGCCCTTCTTATTTTTTTTTTTTTATTTTAATGCACAGCCACAAGAATGGGATCTTAATTATAATAAGTTATATTCTATGTATGTATAATATGTCAAAATATACCTCTGCTGTCATGTATATCTAAAAAGAACAAATGAAACAAAATAAATAAAAAATAAAAATGCTTTTGAAAAAATAACTTGGAAGAGGTATGCAATTTTTTTTCCTCTTCTAAGTTTTGGTTTTAAGATCAAGCTGTTCCTCTACTGATATATGATGAAAAAATTCTGCCAATTGGAAATTAAAAAATAAATACAGGGTCTCACTAAGTTGCCTATGTTCTCACTAAGTTTTGAGACTGACCTGGAACTTTTGCTCCTCCTGTCTCAGTCTCCCAAACTGCTGAGGTTACAGGTGTGCACCACCATGCCCAGCACTTAGCATTTTTTAACTCAGAGTTTTTGATGTGAATTGCTGAGCATCAGTTGGCTACTCTTCAGCAGTGATTTTATAGTTTTGACTGGAAGTCCTCATAAGAAATATGTTTTAATTGCAAATTTGTGTATAGAAACATGCAGAATTGAGACAAAATTTTAGCTCTAACTTTTCTGTATTCGTGAAAAAAAATAGGCAGTTGAACATGTGTAGTTGATGATGTCTTAAATAGTGAATTCTCTCTCCTTATGAACTCTGTTTCACTTCTACGTTTAGAATCTAGTTGCGGTGTGTATACGGTTTTAAGTTGATGATATACAGCACATTGAAGAAAATTATCCCATTTTCTAGCTTCCATGATTACCACCAAAATATCAACTTAGTCTGTTTACAGTTCCCTTGTAGGTCATTTAGTTTTTTCTCTGTGTTTTAAAAATCACTTCTTTTTTCTTCTAGAGTTTTACTCTGCAATATACAGATATGGCATTTTTCTTTTTAATTTACCCTGCTAGAGATTTGTTGGATATGTTTAATAACTACTGATAGTTGTGGAAAACTTACTGCTGTGATCTTTAAATATTTTCCCTTTATTTATTAGATATAACATCTACCTCTGTCCTCCATAAATCTTTAGCATTTGTGCTTATCATTTATATCCCTGAGTTCTCTGAACTACATCTGGGTTTTTCTTCAAAGCTATTTTCTATTTTGTTGATTTTTCTCTTCAGCAATATCTAAAATGTAATTTCAATATATCCATTCTATTTTTAATTTCAATTATTATATATTCCCTTTGTTATTCTTAAGACCTAATGGCTATGTTTATGGGTTCTTAATATTCTTTGTTTTTCAGGCTTTTTATAAATTCTTTAAAAACATGAAGCACAGTCGTTGTACCTTCTGGGTTCTAACACTCTAGTTTACAGTGTCTTCTGAGATCTGATTCTGTCCTCTGTTCTTATTGCAGCCCAATGGTTTCATTCATAGTGCCTTGTAATGGTTTTGTTTTGCTTTGTTTTCAAGCTCATCTTCTTCAGAGCTCTGTGGGAATTATTTGAGAATGTCTGTGTTTTTTTCAGGTTGTGGGAATTAAGGAGGGATAGCGATGTGATCCTCCCTTCCCGCCCTTTCTCCCATGGCTGGTGTAAAGATATTTCAGTGTCCTGGTGGATCTCCTCCATGCAGTGGGCTATTTCCAGCACTGCTGCACCAGGGTATAGAGTTTTTATGTCCTAGCTCTTCATGGATACCTACCATGAATTTCTACTCTAAATGCTCTGCCTTTGATATGCCCTACGGTTTGTCAAATAATGTTGACATTACTCAGTTTTGTCAGATATTCTCAGAAGAAAACTGGCTTAAGTGCTTGCTAACTTTGAGTCCCAATTTCACTTTGATTTTAGCCTCTATAGGTTCTTTATGGTCTTTGATTCATAACTTTATTTTTTTAATTGAAAAATGTTATCTGCCTTTGTTATGTTTCTCATTTAGAGACTCTTTCATCTTGCTAGAAGTCAAAGATACTAGCTCATCATTAACAATTTTTAAAAATCCAATTTTGAGGTTCTTTTTAAAGCACTTGTTAAGATTCTCTGAGTTATTTTCTGATTTATCTCATGACTGTATCACCCTACTTCTTTGATTTAGAGGTTGTTTGGCTACATAAGTTGACTTTATGAAAATTCTTGCAACACATAATTTTCGGGAGGAAAAATATCACAAATGAGAAGTTAGTGGCTATTGGAAGAAGCCATCTACTGAGATTTGAGAGTCAAATTTAGGGTTCTATTAACCTTGACAGAATAATTAGAAAGCTGTCACTTTTCAAGCAGATGGAAAAATGAATACTCCAGAGGACATACAGGACACTCAGAATCTCCTTAGAATTGTGATTATTTTGAATCCGTAAATGAGTATATGCACGTTCTTTAAAAACAGAAATTCTTTTGGTAAATATGCTTATAATTAGGACTTCTAAACTGAACTGCTTCACACTGTTGTTTCAGCACATGACGAGGCTGCACATTGACCTTCTTGCAACCTTTTAAACGTGTGTAGTTTGAGGAGCTGAATTATAACTAATATGAAAAGCATCTTGGCATTTAGGGAATAGTGAAATGCTGACATCTTTGTAATCTAAATTCTGAACTTTTTCATGAAATTTAAATGTTTGCCCAATGTGATCGTTTCCAAATAGTAATTTGAAGAATCTTGAAAAAACTGCATTTCTTATACATGCTAGGCCTCCATGGGCAACAGATTAATGACAGGTTACTGACACATTAGTTAAGGATTTATGAGAACTGGAGAAACCTCTAAAGAAAAAATAACTTTTCACAACATAGTCCTTTTTTTTTTCTTATCCCTGATAGTATATGTTTACTTGTAGCTAGAACCTATGTTCATATTAGCATTTTTTTTAGTTAGCCTAAGTAATCATCAAACATTGGGTATACTGTGAATATATTCATTTATACAAAGACAAAAAATTTTATTTAGTATTTCTGCAAACAAGAGTGGTTTCTTGTAATAGAGAAACAGAGAATTAGTGCATAGTGAATGAACTAGATAAATTGAATACCTTCTGGTATTGTATGTGCACGTATATCTAAGCACAAGTCTATCACCATATGCAGCTGTTCTTGAGCTTGCACATTTTGGTCCATGTCTCAGATCAGTCATGTCAAACAACTTGTATGGTTTGCCCTAAAAACTCCAGTATTTGGTGCTTGCAGATTTTCTCCTCAACACTTGGTTTATATTTTGCCTCCATTTTATTTCATTGATGACATTGTGATTTGAGATTTTTGGGCATGATATTCCTGTTTTGCTACTTATATTTTTCTGGCTTTCCTACTAAGTAAATGTAAATGGGGAAAGATCAAATTCATTTTTTAATTCATTCTTCTGGTAGAAAAGAAGTAATTGAAGGCACTGCATCACCTTACTTTTTTGCAAAAAAGTAAAACTTTCTGGGGCAGTTTAGATTTTCTATTTATTGAGCCTGGGATTCACAAGCTTTTGAGAAGTGAACCAAGGTGAACTTGTTCAATCAGTCTAAGTGTGTGTGTGTGTGTGTGTGTGTGTGTGTGTGTGTGATTAATGGGGTGAATTGATGAAAGCACATAAATGGCTGAGGAAGTTCCTAATCCTGGCGCAGCAAGAAGTTGCTGAGATGTAAATGTAACATCAGGAGCTCATGGTTCCTGTTTCATGGAATTGCTTCATTTGCTTCAGTGGGCAGTGTTCAGGGTTTTTCCTAGAGTCCCTGATTCCTCCTCATGTGGTTACTCTTTCTCTACTGTATCTGAGCAAAAGCACCTCTGACCGAATACTGAAATGCAGAACTGCCTATGAGTTTCATACTTTTTGAGCTAATGCAGCTAGTGCAGGGACCGTGCTTAATGCTTCTTTTATGTTTTTACATAATGTCTTACAGTGTTCTACACATGGTATGTGCTGTCTTTGTATTGGTAGCTTGATCATTATGACTGTCTGGCAAATTGCACTGTGAGTTGTACAAGGGATCATATTGTTCCCATCTGGCGAAGTTAGAGAAAGGAGTGCAGAAGTACTGTTGATCTCCTGACTTCTGCACTAAAGGGTTTAACTAGGCTTTCATTTGGTGCCCAATTTAACCTTAAATTTCAGGTAGGAGTTTTTCTTAAAACAGGGAAAATGCTTCTGAGTTCAGAAAACCTTGAGTAATATGATCCAAGTCATTAGAAAATTAGGCATAGTGACTTACTCTAGTTTATACTAGCATGCTGCTCTATTTCACATTTATTAATCTTAATAAAATGTATACATCTACTTATGCTTTTTTTTCTCAGTCAACAATATAGATTGGTGAATAAATATAGAAAATATTTCAAGTCTGACTTCCTATAAGATTTTCCCATTAATTAGGCCTTGTTAGGAAGTGGTAAGAAGGAGCCACCTCTTCCTACTTACCCCTCTACCAACCTAATTGAGTTTCCCTAATGCTTTGGAAATAATAATGTATTTAGATAATATGACAATATTAGGAGAATAGAATAGAATAGAATTAAACTAACTTCGTAGCATGAATGGTAAGCTAGATTATGAATTTGAAAATTATGGGGCTGGGGATGTGGCTCAAGTGGGCGTGCGCTCCTGGCATGCATAAGGCACTGGGTTAGATTCTCAGCACCACATAAAAATAAAATAAAGATATTGTGTCCACCTAAAACTAAAAAATAAAAAAAAGAAAATCATTCCACAGGACACTATTCTAAATTTAACTCTAACATCAGATTTTTTGATAGTTCTCATTTTACTGTGACTATTAAAGTATATTTGAGTTTGATTTTAAATATTCTTCACAGATTATATAGATTAGAAAGCTTGTTCCATATCATTATTAATAAATGGATACATTGCAATAAAATTCCCATTATCAAGTGGTCAACATAGGAATCTGAACAAAAAGACCAGAAACACATGGTTGAAATATTTGACTGTTTCTTTTTTAGGTGGTTTTGATACCTGAAACAATTTGAGTATTAAATAGTTGCAAGTCACAGTGTGATACAAGCAGAGTGACTAGAAAACCAAATGGCAGTGATATTTTAAAGGTGGCCACCCTTTAACACATTCAATATTTGTTTTATTCTTTTAGATATCTTACAAGTTTTCTTGCCCAAAACTGTGCTACTTTTGAGGTTTTCTTCATAGTGTTTTAGGTGTGAAATACAGTCCTCTTTAATTTTCATTATTGACTATGATACAGAATATGTTTGTGTATGTACATATACATATATACAAGTGTGTGTGTGTGTGTGTGTGTGTGTAAGATTACAGTTGTTTTTTTTTTTTTTACAACTTACCAAGATAATACATAAAGGTGGCAGTTTTATAATAAATCATATAGTGACAATGTGTTGCCCTTTGCCTAATATTTTAATGGTTCATATTTTTTAAAAATCCGTAATATCGTTTCCAGATACATATGGGAGTACTGTGGTAAACATTGAGCAAAAAAATTGTGAGTTGATATTTAAATATTGAAAAAAATCTATGTACACAAAAAGCTGCTTAAGCAGTAGATTTCTAGGGATTAGTGTATTTCCCATGAGGTAAGGCACTGGGCCTCTGGTCTCAGTCCTAATGTGCTTGAGACATGCAATGATTCTGCAGAAACAATGCTGCAGAGTGTCTTCCTTCTTAATTATAAATGTGCTCCTAATTATTACATTTTAAGAGCTAATTTAAGTTTTAAAGGCTTAATAATTCAGCTAAAATTTTTCTGATTGAGATAGAATAAGGGGACCATTGAAAATTTGATTGTCACTGATAGAATACACAATAAAAAGAAGCCCACTACAATCTGATTTGTCGATTTAATAATACAACAAACATTGCTGAAGTTAAGTCACCATATGACTTATTTCTAAGTAATTTCTAAATTTGCTAAGTAATTTCTAAATTGTTTGCCTTTATTCTGAGTATAATGGCTTGAAATTTGTTTGATTATTTAACTAATTATCAAAATTCACAAGAATTTGCTGGAAAGTATTTCTTACTTTCTGCTCTTTGGTATTATTTTCTATTTTCCTTGTAATCCCATTTTAAAAAATCTTTATCATTATGGGCATCCAAGCATTCACCAAATTTTAGTAAGTATTACTACATTAAGCGTAACTTGCAAAATGTATTTTGTATAATTTTAAGAATTATTATTGGGAAGGGCTGCTTTAAATTATAGTTACATATAGATAGAGATTGTAGTACTATGTGAAACCTCCATAATAATGAAATAGAAAAAAAGATTTGGAATCAAAACAGAGGATATCTCCAGTCTTGGAAGCCAGGGACAACTTCTTGTTGGATGACATAATTTGGGCTGAGTTTTGAATAATGATTTAGTGCTGGCCAGATGAAGTCTGAATGTGTGAAAGCCAGGACAGGATGGTCAGCAGGGTCAGGCATCTGAGACCAAGGGTTCAGCAAACTGCAGTTGCCATTTGGTCTTCATTCAGGGTTCTGCTTGCATTACATGGAATAAATCAGACTTAAGGAAGCTGGCAATGAGACTTGGTATTGGAACTTATATACACAAGCTCAGCAATCTAAAGGACATGCTGACAACCATAACAAATAACTAAATGAGTGATGAATGAACCTTGGCGAGAAACAAAGAAATAAAAACAGTTTGAGGATATGTTCAATCATATGTTTTCATAGCTATTAACTGAGAGTTTCTTATACACAAAGCACAGTACTACAGAAGCCCAAGAGTTATCAGTGGACACAATATCCATGGTCCTTGCACATGCTAGCCTCGGTGTAAAGCAGAATAAATGCATTTAAATGAACATTTAATAAATCACTGAGCAAATAAATGTGTGACTGCAAGTTGTGATAACTGCACAGTAGAAAAAGTAATCTGTATTTGGGGTAAAAATGGGAGTTCATAACCCACTTGAATCTAATGTATGAAATATGATATGTCAAAAGCTTTGTAATGTTTTGAACAACCAATAAAAAAATAATTTACAAGACTGAGAACAGAGGAATCTTATTTAAATGGAGGTGGGGGGTGATGTCAAACAGGCATTCCAAGGAAGGAATATAATGCTGAGATCCAAAAGTAGCCATGAAGATAGCTACAGAAGAGCAAGGAGTTGAAAATTCTCAGTAGAGAGAGGAGCCTATACAAAGGACCTGAGAAAGAACAGAGCTTGGAAGTTTTGAGACACTGAAAGAAATTGTGTGAATGAAGAAAAATACAGATAAAGAAACAGGTGATATAAGCTGAGGCTCAGAGGGGCAGGGTGGAGAGGAACTCAGAAGTGTAAGCAAACTGAAGAGTAAACTGGAATGAAGAAGAGAGGCTCCAAATCTTTCAGGATCTAGATGGAATTGGAGCAGTTCAGTAAAGGCTTCCTTCTTTGATTCAGGAAAGAAGATGGATAGAGAGGTGGAAGTGTTGAGAGCATTCTTTATTTTTATTTTTTGTACCAAGAATTGAACCAAGGGGTGTTTAACCACTGAGCCACATCCCCAGACCCCCTTTTTTTTTTAAGAGACAGGGTCTCACTGAGTTACTTAGGTCCTTGCTAAATTGCTCATGCTGGCTTTGAACTCATGATCCTCCTGCCTCAGCCTCCTGAGCTGTTGAAAGAGCAGACTTCACTAAGAGCGCAGGTTAGACTCAAGGAAAGCAAAGCAAAGCAGTCTGGACAATCTGCTGAAAAACAATGATAATGGAATAAAAAGTATGGGCTTTTTCATCAAGGGTAGATAGAAAGCCCACTTGGTGAACAGTCCGTAGTGAACACATAATGCTAGATACATAGCAAACATTGAGTATTTTTCAGAATGTTTAGTATCCTTGGGGCATAGGGCTGAATGGATACTGTACAGGACATTTTATAGTTCTATTAAAAAATGATAAATATTAGAAAAAGAGGAATATTACTCTCTATCATAAAGACACGTATGCTTTTAAGATCTCAGATCCAGTCAAAATGTGTGTATTGCTATGTGTTATCTATGATGGTGTAATCACATGCCTTTCTTTCAATAATTTTCTCTCTCTTTCAATAATTTTCTCCCTGCTTTTAAATTTAAAAAAAAAATCCCATCCTTTATTAGTGATTAAAATTTCAAAATAAATCTGATTTTTCATCACTATAAAATGCTATATATCAATCCCCTGATGAACTTTGAGCATGTTTTTTTTCAGTTTTCTTCAATTAATGTCATTGGCAAAGTTCATGGAGGCACATGTTTCTTTACCAGTTCCTGAATGTGCACATGCATTTTAGGGAAGAGCCTTCTCATCAGAAAATAACTCTCCCTTGAGGATGAAGGCTGTATCAGTCTCTTAGGCTATTGGCACTTTATGAGTCATGCTGCACGAAGAGAGTGTAGGAGAATAAAAACTTCTCTCCTTACCCATTTCCATGTTCGTGGATGAGGCCCCTATAACAAAAGCAGAGTAACAAGAGAAAAACATGCCAATTTATTTTATATCAGTTTTATATGATGCAAGAACCTTCATAAAAATATGAATACCCAGAAAAAAAAATGGGAGTCTATGTGTTACCATGCCGGGTCTGAGTAAGAAATGAATAGTTGTGGAGAAGTATGACTGGACAGGGAGTAGGACCTAATGGTAATAAATGAGGAGTGGGAAGACTGAGCAAGGTCTATTGGTGTATGTGCTTCTCTGTGCCCCCAAGAGAAGTTTGGAGAGTGACCTGCTTGGTTTTTATGACCTGCTTCAGGGGAGAAGATGAGAGGACACAGAGGGTGACCTTCCTGCTTCTGCTGTTTTCTCAATGTCAAGGCACCATATTTTGCTCTAATGGGTCCAAAATTCCATCAAGAGCTCAAACCAAGAGAGGAATGAGACAAATATGTCCCTCAGTAGATCCTTAATCATCTGAGGAAGAGTTGGTTCTGAATACTCAATAACCTGGATATGTCTTTCAAACCGTTCCCCAGTAGAATTCATCCATTTTATAAGCTGCTAAATTTACGTTATATCTTAGGCAGATCCAGCGGATTCCACTAAGTTTAAATATATTTATTTGCGTACAGCTATGTGATACCTATGGTGGTATTGTCCGATGGCTTTCAAGGTTTTCTTCCCCCTTTTAAATTTAACAAGAATCTTTCCATTAACTATAAGCTAATCATCTTACCAAAAAATTATTAACAACACTCTTTTACTCAGTTTTCATAATGTGATAAAATTTCAGTTTCAAATACCAGTAACAAGAACCACCTCAGTTTAAAACACCTTTGCTTATAATCTCAACTCAAGTTTTTTAAAACAATTTTGTTTCAGAATATTTATTGCTTTTAACTTTCATAAAATCATGTATTATTCCCATGTTCTCATGTCCCCAAACCTTATCCATATGGGTTTGTCTCAGTAATTGAAGAAAACTGAAAGTCTTTCATAACTTTTTTCATTACTAAATTTCACTGAAATTGGAATGTACAATGTTAAATCTGAAATGTGAAGTAAATGCTATTTTTACATGATATCTTGGTCTTTGTCTTTTGTGATATTGCCTAGGTTGGGCTTGAGTTCATTTACTCAAGCAGTTCTCCCACCTCAGCCTTAGGAGTAGGTGGGATGATAGGCATGTGCTCCCATGGCCAGCACTTACATAAATGTTAATCTTATAGTCGAAACAAAACTTGTGACATTAAAGAGCAAAATTTAATAGCTAATTCCATATTGCTTTTTTTAAGTGAATAGAATATGAACAATGATAGCTATTGAGATACTCATAATATGTATTAAACTCTAACAAATAGGTACTGTTCCATTGTGAATAGAAATTTGGGAAATCAAAACTAGAAACTTTATTCTACATTTTGGGAGTAGAAAGGATGATATGTATTTAGAAATTGATGGAAATTACCATATGCCCCAACATTGAGATGTGTGGTTTACAAAGCTAAACAATTTAAAGGAAATGTGAAGGTTAATACAGTAAGAGCACCCTCCATCATTTATAAAGATCAAACATGCTTATGGAAAATAGTGCCATTTGTAGAGATTGGGAAACCTCAGATGTTGTTGCTTAAAATATGTATGTTTTCTGACATTTGGGTAGAGTAATGTCATTTCTTATGAGTGAACTTGATTCCTGACATTCACTTAAATGCTAATTTAATTTTGATGCTGGGATAGCAAAGCCTTCCAAATTTCATGGTAGTTGAGTTATCCTGGAAGTTCTGATGAGTGATTGAGAATAAAAAGGGTCTCCCTCTAATGGCTGGGCAGTGATGGAGACATAAGATGAATTCCCAACAGTAACAAATCCAAAAAGAAAAGCCCTTGAGCATAATCCACAGCAAAGCCTAACACTCTTCTTGCTTTAAGGAATTTCCTGGTGGCCTCAGGGAGGATATTAATGGAACTCTTTAGGCTTAACCTCGTTAAGAGACTGTTATGCGGCCCTTGTTGTTTCTACTTTAAAGTCAGGAATTTTAAGTAGATTAGAATGAAGAACAGTGCAGTGCAGCATAAAGTTAACATTATACTGTTAATAACGTTCAACTGAATTATTAATTTCTGCCAGAAGTTGTTTTTAAAATAATCAGGATTAACTGTAGAAATAAGGATTGTTTTCCCATCTTTGCTTCTTTATCAAAAGAACAATTCATTGTAATTAGGGATACCTTAAAAAAAAAAAAGGAAATACAGCTATAAAAACTTGTTATATTAATGACTGATTCTGCTAATATTCTATATCTAATAATCTATTCCAACAGGGAAGAGAAAAAAAGTCAAGGAAATTGTTTCATTCAAATCATTGAGCTTTTTTGTCCTCTTCAAAACCAGTCTGTTAGAGGACAGGGTTAGGGAAACTTGTTATATTAATGACTGATTCTACTAATATTCTGTATCTAATAATATATTCCAACAGGGAAGAGAAAAAAAGTCAAGAAAATTGTTTCATTCAAACCATTGAGCTTTTTTGTCCTCTTCAAAACCAGTCTGTTAGAGGACAGGGTTAGGGATGATTACCAAGAATGGCTAAAGTGGAAAGGGTATGGTTTGCTAGCTCTCTCTTTTGGTGAAAGAGCCATTTAAAACAGTGTACAGGCAACATGGACTTGGACTTGAAGCAGAGAGGCTGGCAGATGGCACTCAGGATGGAGAAACTGCTGGCAGATGGCATGGATTATTTGAGCAACAAAGACATTTTGGCTACCAGTGCTAAGAGTTGGAAAGAAAGAAGACGACAACTTCCCCAGTGTTGCCAGCTTGTGTACAGAAAACGTTTTGGCAGAATGGAGACTGATAAAAAGAAAAGATATTCAATTGTTAACTGCAAGGAAAGAAAAGAGCTGTTATTAAGTTTTCTAAGTTGCTCCTGCTGGTGTGATTTGAACATAGTTCCATATGGAAGAGCCCTTTAGAGAGCACCTAAACCAAACTCTACGGACTGAATATTTCACCTCACTCATTCTGTCTTTATCATCAATAGGACACCTTTTGGAAATTTACTTTTAAAAGGTGTAACTTGCTTTTTCTTTTTATTATAAATACTAATTGATGATTTCATTTCCCTGGTGTCATATGGTAAAAAAAAAAAAAAAATGTAGCTTTTCATTGTGGAGATGGGTTATAGTTCTTGTTTGTTGAGGTATAGTGCCTTTCCGCCATATTTAGCTTGCTAAACTAATGTTGGTGAAGTCATGTTTGGTTAAGATGACATTGATATTTTGCCAGCAAGGAATATGCTAATTGTTTCACTGTACTACTTTGGAGGCTACAATCATTACTGAATGTATCCTATTTGTTTTCTTGGGCCTCTGAACTGCCTGTAACATTCTTTTTAATGATTTCATTCTTGCTACGTGTTTTCATTTGTAGTTTTTTCACTACTATCTCCTTCTGCCTCTTGTTACAAACTGTGCTTCCAAAATTAATTTAATTTTTTTAACCTAATACAGTAGCCTTTATCTACAGCAATATTTTAAACTGAATTTTACAATGTAATTGTTCTAAAATAATTAATATATCAAGAACAGTGTTAAGAAAAATATTTAGGGATGTTTAAAATAAAATTTAGAGTGAAATATATTGATAGAAATAGAAAAAAAAATTCCATGTGCATTCTTAATAACGATTTCTCCCCAGCTCAATGAAGTTTAAACTTTTGGTATCTCAATTATTCAGAAAACTGAGACTTTGGATATAATTGAAAATGCTATTGAACTTAGATCAAAAGAGATAAGTAAAATTCAGAATAGTGTCACTAGAGATGCCTCAGAGCCACCAAAATTATCATCATAATGATTATTTAACTTTTGAGATGTCCTGTCTCAGAACTTTTGGCCTCTTACCTTATATAATTTTCTGTTAGTCGTGGTGATCCAATTTTTCTCAGACTACCAGACTAGAAGCTTCTAATTGGAATGAGCTACAGAGGGAAGAAGGTGAAAAGGTACAAAGATAGCTTAAGATAAGAGAGAACCCATTAAAAAAAAACTACTCAATTACTACCAATGAGTAAAATGATTTCTAGTACTTCGAGAAGGAAAAAAAAGTGACTTATTTCAATGAGATGAAATTAAGATATTTAAAATAAATTCCTCAGTAAATGGCTAAAAAGTTTGGCACTTGGATGACAAACAATTTTCTAGAAGATTCACTTATTCAAAAACTGTCATTGCATTCTTAGTGGATAAAGATGATCTAAATCATATATAATTCTTTTAACCAATAAGTCATTTCCATATGTTGGAAATTACATTGGAAATCTTTGCTTAGAGGAATATGCCTTTATATTTCATGTCTTCTTCCAGACTTATTTTTCTTTGTTGTCTTCATTTTAGTGATGAAAGTGGTGGTAGTGGTGATCTGATTAGAACCACTCAGCTCAAAAGCCCAGCAGCTTCTATTCTGCCTTGGTCGAAGGCAGGTCACATCACTTTTGTCTCTCTGGACCTCTACTTCCTCACTTATTTAAAAAAAAAATAAGTTGACTCTGTCCTTTCTTTTTTTATTGATTTCTGAAGCATTTCCTGTCACTTCAGGCATAATTTATAGGGAAGAAAGTTGATAATAATTAGCATACCTGAATAGGTTTTTATTATTAAGCATTTTGTATCTTATTCCACATTTATTATTACTGGACTCTCTGCCTTTTAAGGTCACTTCCTTCTTCTGAGAAATATGAAATTAATCTTGATTTAACTAGATGAAATCTGTAAGGTATATACTGCATCAAAGGCTGAATATATTTTACTCCAACTCATGATTCTTATCTTTTCCTCTATCCCAAGAAACTTCTCCTTAGGACTTTCACCTCTGTTCTTGTCACCAGAACCCCACTCTTTTATCATCCCTTTTTTCCCTTCTACCACTTCCTTCCTCTACCACCATGACAAGTTCATGTCTTTTCACTATGAAGTGAGGGATATGGAGCCTTATTCCATCACTGCAGCTGCTAACCAAATATTTGCTGAATGATTTAATGCAATTTTAGCTATACCATGACTACCAGCACTTCATCTCCCATTTGAAACTCTTTTCTTCTATCACCCTTTACTCACTGGTTAAGACTTTTATCCCTCCATCACATGGCTTGACACAACCACGTTCTCTGACGGTGTCAAGACAGGTGCCAGGGTAAAGATAAAACCTCTCTCTCATTGTCAGAAATTAGGCATTACAAATTGGGCATTTTTCAATCTGCTTTCCCATAGAAGGAGTGTTGAAAATTATTGTTAGCTTTGGTATTTTAATGTAGATACAGTGTAGATTAAATAATATTTTGTTGCCTGGCTAAGTAATCTAACTATTATTTACAACCCAGTATTTTTCTCTGGAAATATGTATTCTGGGTTGCTGGTAACTGATTTGTAAATGAATTGGGGCAAGACAGTCCATTTGTCAGGTGAGAATGACCTTTAGGCCACATGTATAGAAAATCATATTGGGATGAGTATGAATTTTGAATATACATGAAATCCGTAGCCCCTCAAATTAAGACTTTGGCATGTGACCAAATGGAAATATTCTCAAACCAGCCACTGGCTTCTCCTATACACTCGGG
The DNA here is from genome assembly GCF_001458135.2 of Marmota marmota marmota. NCBI lineage: Eukaryota > Metazoa > Chordata > Mammalia > Rodentia > Sciuridae > Marmota > Marmota marmota. Next base: position 24,038,061 of record NW_026000005.1, read on the forward strand.
TTTTTACACATTAAGGAAAACTTTTCAGAACACATCTATTATAAGAGCAAAGCAAAGTTGGATTTTGAGAGCGTTGAATTTGAATAAGAGCTTCATTACTATAAACTTTGCCCATCCCCACTGTTTACAGTTCCAGAGAAATTTTAAGTGGATTATTTTCATTTAAGCTGTCATCTCTGATTTGATTTCCCAGGGGCTGCTCCTTTCATCTTGATAGTGATTCACTGGGGAAATAGTTTAATAGCAAATAGACTGTTTCCTGTTCCTATTTTTACACTCCCATTTTTCTGTATCTTGAAGTCACCTTCATCTTTTGCCTGGACTTCTCCTAGGTCATCCCTGGCTTCTATTCTTGCCCAGCCCCCTTCCTGGTTCACACATGGAAGCCAAAGGAGGCTTTTAAAGGGTAACCCATTAGGGCTGGGTTTATGACTCAGTGGTAGAGCACTTGCCTCGCACATATGAGGCACATATCCTCAGCACCACATAAAAACAAATAAACAAAATAAAGTATTGTGTCCATCCACAACTAAAAAAAATATCTTTTTTTTAAAATGTAACCCATTATTTCATCTCCATGCTTATACCTCTAGTCCTGATTTATTGACTTAGAATAAAATATAAATTTCTTACTAGAGACGTTAAGGGTCGTGAATGATCAGGCCCTACCTACCTCTCAGATTCATCTTAAACCACAGCCCCCTTCTAATTCAGTATGCTCCAGCTATACTGATTTATTTATATTTCTTGAACACCCATATCTCTTTCTTGCCACAGATCTTATATACTAGTTATTTCTCCTTTCTGTTTGACTCTTTTTTTCATCATCTTTCTTGGAAGCCAGTACCTTCTCAGAATTAAGGTGTCAGCCCACGTCTCTCTAGTCAGAGAAGTCTTCCCTGACCATCTTATCTAATACAGGTATAATATTAGATACATAACTTTCATCTTTCTCCATTATATAACTATGTTTATTATCTTCTTAGAATTTGTTACTATCTAAACAAATCATATTTATTTATGTGCTTAAATAAATATGGCACTTTGCATGTAATTTCTTAGGGCACATAGTCTGATTTGCTTACCACCCCAACCCTGCTACTTACAACAGTGTCCAGCATATAAGAGATATTCAAATATATGTGATTGAATAAGTGACTGAATAAGTGAATGCTTTGGGGTATTGAATATTGAATAAATAGGTCAGGATTTCTCAACCCAGGCACTATGAACATTTTGGGCCAGATAATTGTTTTGAGTTATGGGAACTGTCCTTGTATATTGTATGAGGCCAGATTCTTGGCCTCTACCCACTAGATGCCAGTAATAGTCTGTCAATGCGATAATTTAAAAATGCAACCAGGCTTTGTCCCTGGTTGAGAAATACTGATAGAGAGGAATAATGAATACTATCATTTTCATGTAAGAAGGGTAACAGTCAAAAGAGATGCAGGGAATCCATTTATGCCATTTATGAGTTGTGTGTCTCTGTGCTCTTGCTGCTTGAACCTTGGTTGTAACTTATTGTGAGAATTCAATGAAGCCCTTCCTCTTATGACAGATCCTACCTGTGGCCAGATCTAGTCTCCCACTCCACTGGGCTCCCCACTCATCTTCATCATGGATCTGCAATGAGGGTGTGGATAAGGTCATCATGAAGCCCTGGGAAGTGCAGATTTCTTGAAAATGCTGTGTTTATACTATTTCACTACATTGTTTATTTCTCTCTTAACTGACCATTACCTAAATCCCACGGAGGAAGAATAGAACCCATGATGTGGTATGGTGGAGGGCTGAAAGTCAGAAGATCCCAGGGAGTTCAAAATCCACTTCCACTCTTCATTAACTGTTCTGTCTGCTTGTTCTCCATGACCTTTGGTTGTGAGTTATTGTGATAGTTAAATGAAACAATATAGGTAAAACACTAAGAACTGAGCACACAGTTAATATATGTAAGTGGAACTCTCTTTCCTCCTTTTTCTTAAATTCCCAAATCATGTATTCATATATACATATGGGAATACATAGATTCATCCATACATATCTGGATAATTGTTCAGTAATCTTTAAAAAAATTTATTGGCCACCTACTTGTTAGGTACAAGCAATTTTAAAAATGCTTGGACTGAAATAAGACAAAAAATACTCCCCCAAACCAGCAATCATTAACAATGATGATTTTAGATTATGTTCTTGCTGAGTTGTATGTAAGGTCATACACATACATACACATCCTATATGTATATTCATTTGAAAATTATCTTAACCTATGTTAGTCAATTCAGATGCATACTCATTTGAATTATTTTATCATTAAAAAAAATAATTTCTTGACCTTGTCAAAAGAGTGATGTCCCAGAATAAGGTAATAAAGGATTTGAGGAATTTTTACAAAACATAAATGCAAAACATTGAAAGTATGAACTTTTAATTAATTTTGCATTTGACCCTGACAAATGAGAGTTATTTAAGGATTAAAAACAGCAACAGCAACAAAAAAACCAAAACTGTCTTTCAGTGTGATTCTCTTTTCTGATTTATTTTCCTCTGAACATTCTCAACTTTCAAATTTGGGGTCTGCATTGGTGGCTCTATATGTTTTCTGCATTGTTTAAACATTTTCTTGTATCTCCCAATGTGAAAATATCTGAATCGGACTGAATTTCCTCTCAGGGCGATGGGTGAAAATAACTTTTTGCGGAACATGACTGCATCATCCCTGAGCACCATTACAACATGCTTAATGGGCTGTAATAGTATTTTTATTATCTTATAACTTTGGTTCCCTAAATGTGTTTGAAGGTCTTTTAAATGCACCTTTGAGCATTGTTGCATGTGCTTTGTGCCCCTTGAATAAATAATATACCCCTATTGACTTTTTAATTTTGAAATTTGATAACAGTAATGAAAGAGAAATCCCTGACCATTTTATATGTTTTGCCACTTCATTTCACAGAGTGCCTTTCCCTTCCCAGGGATGTGTTTAGCAGAGTCTGTTTTGAGGATATTATTTCATTGTTGAAACAAAGAAATAATCCCATTATTGCCCTAGTAATCCTTAATTGTCTTTAACTGTTGTTATGAACCAAACTGAAAGAAATGGAAACCATGATAGGGACTACCTTAGACAATCTTCCACCAAAAGCATAGGCAGGGAAGGGGCACCAGGGGATACTAAGACTTCCTTGGGGACAGGGTCTTAAGAGTGATGGAGTTGGGCCTGTGGGGCTGAGCACTCCCTGGGTGAAGCATCCCAGATGCCATCCTGCCTGTAGCATTGGGCATTTTGAAAAATGTCTTCTGTCTCACTTGCTTCTGGGGAAGTAGATAGGTTTACATGAGTGACTTTATATGGGTTCCTGCCTAGGTGAGTCATTAGCCTTTCTCCATAGCTTCAGCCAAACTATGCAAAATGTATAAGGACTATGATTATCTAACAGTGAATTTGATATATTTTGTTGAAAAAAGTTAAAATCAAACTATATATAAATGACACATTATTATTAAGAATTTATGATGAGCCACAGATAGTACTTAATACTTTTGAGAGGTGTATTTCATTAAACATTCACAACAATTCTACTAGGTTAATTAATATTAGTGTCATTATTTTCTTCATTTTATAAATGAGGGGGCCGATTTATAGGGATTAAATAATTTACACAAAATCTCATTGCCTGTAAATAATGGAGCTGAGGTGGAAGTATGTAGTACATAATATATAAGGTTTAAAAATTACCTGCAGTCATGCAGTAGCCAGACATTCAAAGTGGCAAAAACATTAGAAATTATCCAGTCTTCCTTTACCATCACCAGTATTTTAAACAAGAGAGACCTGAAACTCTAAGAAATCGTTTTCCTTCTGAAAACCCCAATCAAGCTGTGTTACTTTATCAACTTCCTGGAAGGTGTTTATTGAATTTCTTATTAATATCATCATATTATCAATATTTTAGATTTAGATAGGTCATGAATAAAGTATACATGTTGATGAGTTAAGTGTTTCTTTTCTCTTGAGTTGGGGAGGAGTACCTGGGGCAGCAGTTGCAGTGAGGGTTAGTGGGGGATGAACTCTCTAGTTCCTGCATCTATTGATGGTGGAGAACCCATGTGAAAGTGATTAGATGAAAAGATCAGGCTAAAAGCCAAGAGCAGAGAATCAGATCAGACAATAACTCTATCTATCCGTCTGACTATGAGGTATGTAAATCACCACGACAAAGGGAAATGAGGTTTTGCCTCTATCTGACCAATGTAAGATATGCTTTGTAGACTGCTTGATGTTGGTGTCTTTTTTCTTTCTATGGGCTTGACTTCCTTCCAATTATCTACTTTTTACTGACCAAATGTGATGTGTGATGCAAGGAGTTGTTATATGGTATAATTTGCACGGTGCTCTATAATCCTTTAGAGATGAATTTTCTTAGTCTCTTTGGTTCCTTTAATTGTTTTTGGAAATTTGTATGGAACCCCATTTGGGGAGCCTGTTAAAAGATTCTCAAGTAGAATTCTGAGGCGAGATCCAGAAGCGTTCATGTGCTTCCCTCTCTCCAGATTTTTTACGTAAGTGTAAACTTTGACAAGTGCAAAGTTACAAGTAGGATTCTACTTCTGATCTTTTTAAGAAAAAGATTTCTCTAAAGACCCTTCATGTAAAAAAAGACATGTTTAGCTTATTAGGCTACTGGCAGTTGCTTTTCTCCCACCCCCCAATATAAAATTAGAGCCTTAGGGCTGAGTTTATTTGTCTTTATAGAATCTGTATTTAGTAATACCTAGAAACCTAAGGAAACAGAATATTCCTATCACTTCTTTGATGCAGTATGAGGTTTTCTTTTTAATGTAGACAGTTTGTTTTTGTTGGCTGTGGTGATTCTTTTTATCCAGTCTTGTAACATTGGGCTGAGCACTGAGGCGATTAATATTTTTCTACACCAGGATCAAAGAATACTGAAAATAGTGAGAGAAAACAAAACTTATGTGGAAGTGGGTATTCAACCTTATTTCTGCCCTTAACTTCTTTGTGGTCCCTCCCTTGCTCCTCAAATGTTTTTGGAATTATGTTTTAAAGATATGCCGGTGATGTTTTTATTGTTTAGTTCATAATGAGGTATCGGGATGTTCCTGTCTCCATGATGGCTAGGGGTGAATAGTATCCATTCAGTTCCCTGTGTTCTTTTCTGTTTGCCTTCACCAGTCAGCATGTTTGCTGATAAGGCTACAAGGAACATAAAAGCATAATGCAGAAGCCCTGATTCATCCTTCCAGAAGTTTCTGCACCTCCCTGAGCATGCTGATGGATTCAGATTTCATTTTCCATGGGTAGCCCCCTTTTAAGTTTCTCTTTCTACCACTCTGTGTCTCTTTCTCTTGCTCTCTTTTTCAGGGCCCCCAGAATAAGCACTTTGGCTAGGGTAGCAGAGAAATTCCTCTTAGATTGAGAAGCAAGAAACTTAAGTATGCTGTCAGGCTCTAAGCCAAATAAAGTGCTGAGCGTGACAATTAATTGGATAACTACCAAAATACCTCTTACTGTAACTATAATTCAGAATATCCCTAGCTGAAGTTAAAAAAAAAAAAAAAAAAAAAAAAAAAAACATGGTGTGACTTAATTAATTTGAATGTTTCCAAGCATGCCCACTGAGTACTTCTGCACTGTGGGCATGCTAGGCTTTGGCATTGCGGGGAAGGGGAGGGGCTGACATTTAGTGAAGCTTTAGCCTTGTGCTGGAAATTTAATCCTCGCAACAAGCCAGAAGGTACTTGGTCATGCCTCCATCTCACAGACAAGGAAAATGAAATGCTCAGTATGGGCCTTTCAGGCCAGAGCTGCCCGGGTTGATCAGAGTCATCTGATCACTTTGCTAAATAAAGTTGGAAGATGAATACTCATGCTGAGGATTTTGCAAGAACAACAAATAATTAAATATACACCCCTATGTTGTAAAAAAAAAGCAACTTGGAAATTTTGTTGCACTTTGTATAAAAATAATATACAAGAAATGAGTTTTTCAAAGTCAGGAATAAAGTATACATAATGTTCCCTTTGAATCTTCTGAATATTTTATTTGGAATCTAGGCAAAATGGCTTTTAAACCATTTGTTTTGGTTTCATGGATTTTTAGTATTTGTTTTGAGCTTTTCAGCAACAAATGATATTTAGAGAAATGTGGGATTGCCTTTCCATTATTAAATCATTTAAAATTGTTTGAAAATATTCTTTTAAACATTATAATACAGGGATTATCCTGTTGTTTAATTTTGTAGTGTCAGATGCAAACTCCAACTCCTTTGTTTTGATATAAGATTTGACCTGAATTTACTTTGATAAATTCTGTGTTTTAAGTAGTTGTTCTTCTTGGGTATATTAATTTTAGGCCTACTGTTATTTCTTCGCTGAATTTGCATTAATCATTTAGTGTTTTACTGCTTATTTTTGGTTTTCATATTAAAGAGATATTTGTAGATTTTTCATGAATTGTAATTAGGTTTTAACTCCTTCTCAGGCTTTTGTGTGGATTTCCATTTGACATTGTATGCTGTAAACAACTCAAAACAGACTCCATTGTTTGAATAAAAATACTAATCATGTCATATTTCAGCATCATATCCTGATTTATCCATCACTATTAACTTGAGAGGTGGCTTCCTCTTTGTTTTCCTGAGCTTGAAGCAGAATTCAGAATGCTTAGGACAATGTGTGAAGCAGAAGAACGTTTTTTCAGTGGTTAAAAAAAAAAAAAAAAAAGGTTCACTTCTAATCCATTTTCACATAATGGGTTCTATTTTTTTTAATGAGTTGCTAAAGAAGTAAACAATAATGGCATGAATGATTTCTTTATTTAGAAAATCAACTGTCAATTAACTAATGAATATTCTTTTTAATCAGTGTTAATTGACAAATTTCCTGCACTTAAAAACTCAGTGCTTGAATAATGGTTCCTTTCTGACTCCTCCTGATTTCACTTTTATGTTTTCCCTGCTCCTGTTGGGTGTAATTCTACGTAGAATTCCTGAGTCTGGAGCTAGATGGAGCTGTGAGATCTTTCGAGAATGTGTGGTAAGCCACTGGCTCTTCTTAGCTCTGCTTGTGGCACCTAAGTAGACTGATGTCCACTGTTAAACCCTTCTTGCCCTTTACTCTTAAGGAGTGTGGGGAAAAAGTCTGGAATTTTAAAACACACTCATTAAAATGGACAGATAATACACAGTTTTCTAATTATTATTTGTTTCTGAGCAGCTCAGAAAAATAAAGATGAAAATTCCCCAAATCAAAACAAAGGGAAAAATGATTACCGAATACCTATCCTTTTCACTGGTCACTCAAAGCCAGATGAAATGTTATTAAAAATGTGATTGGTTTTGTTTTCTTTCCAAAAGAGTATAGCTCTCTCAGAAAACCACCAATATAGAAAATCATGGAAAATGAAATACATGGCAATTGTTTCAGGACTCATCTGCCAAATTTGATACACATACATGTTTTATAAATAGGGTTTATATATAGATATATATATGTGTGTATGTATATATACATATATTTGCACATATAAGTATATATATATGTACAAAATGTGTAATAATAAACAGGGTTATATACATAACATATGCAATATATACATAATATGTGCAATATGTATATAATATATGCACAAGACATATGTATAGTTATGTAAGAATGTGGAAAATATTTCATAAAGATTTAAAAGTTTTGCCTAAAATGTTTTGGTTGTAATTTGGTGGTTAACAGCTTCACGGTTTCCCTGTAGAGGTGAATTTCGAAGGTCTACTTTTGAATCTAATCCATGCCTTCAGAATGCATTGGGAGGAAATACTGTTAGTTTTTCTTGCATTTGTTTTGTTTGTTGCTCAGCTCTTTATTGTGCCAGCTGTGTGGTTTTCTTCACATGTTATTTCATGTGTTTAAGTCCTGAGAAATATGTCCAGACTGCTGTCTTACTGTTTAATATCTGTTAGGACAGAAGTTGTTAAAGGTCATCTGCTAGGGCTGGAGATGTGGCTCAGTGGTAGAGTGCTTGCCTAACATATTGCAAGGCCTTGGGAAGAAGAAGGAAAAGTCATGTGCTTGCTTTGAAGCTAATAACAATAAATTCTTCTGTGTGCTCAAATTGCTTTAGCTATATATTACTCAGGTATTTAGATAATTGTGTAGATGATTCTCATTTACCTAATATGGTAAATACTACTGAAATCAAATACTTATTGCAATTCAACACCTTTATTTTGCTTTTTATGTTACTTGTAGCCTTTTGCTTTTTATGTTACTTGTAGCCTTTTAAGTGGAGTCTTTTACTGCAAATCTGGTCTTCCTAAACTGTAATCTCGCTCTGTATTTTGTCCTTTTGCTTTTTAGTTCTAGTGTGGGGTGAACAGTATTTCAAACAATACCAAAAGGCAGCAAGAGATAGGGAGGTGTTTCTTGGTTTGGCTTTAAAAAACAGTTCATCGAAAGAGTATTTCATTTATTAAATAATAATAAATAAATAATGGATTATATATTAGTTATTTTATTATTATTCAGTAGATAGAAGTTTTACTCTTAAAAAACATCTGAGCTGCTGAAACATGCATCCAAAGGGTATGCAGGAACGCTGAAGTCCTTTACAGGCAGGATCTTGCCACAGTCTGGCTGGACACAATCAGGAGCCACTTGTCAAAAGAAACTAACTTTATTTTTAGAACCACACACGCCAAACAAAACAGCTCCTCAGGAAAAACCCTTAGAGCCCCAACTGCCACCACCGTCTTCCCACAAGCCTCTCAACCACAAGCCTCACCACCTCCCACCATCCTCCTGCTCTTGAGGCCGATTGGCTGGGTCGTGTGGGCGGAGCCAAAAAAGTTCCCCAATGAGCAGCTCCTGGTCTGAAAGGGCAGGGAAACAGCCCAATGAGCATCACAGCAGAGTTGCTGGGGCCGCTGTGAGCCAATCATCAGCCAGCAGCTGGAAGTTTGCTGGCAGCTGGAAGTTTGCTGGGACCCCTTCTGCTGTGGCTCTCAACAGAATCTCATTCCAGAACTTGTTTTCTTTATACCGAGTTTGTCTGGGCTTCATTATCAGCCTCTCTCCTCAAAGAAGGCTTGAATCTTATTCAATCCTCATGTCAGTAAAATGCAGTACAAACTATTAGTCCAATAGATCAGAGGACCCAAGACCCTAATCGGAAATCATGCAGCTGGTAAAGTGGAAGATTTAAGCATAGTTGTCCGATTCTCTAGTCAGTGTTTCCCCACCCATTCACCATTCATTTGTCCAGCAGAATCCACCACCTCCATTAAATAGCACTTCCTTGAGCAACTATTTTGGTCAGACACTCTTTAAGTTGCTGAGCATTAATAGTTAGACTGATGAGGTGTATGCAGTCATAGAATCTAGAGTTCTGTGTGGGGAGACAGACAGTAAATGAATTGAAGAAATAAAATAGTATAAAATTATACTGCAATTATAAAAGAAAAGAACAGGATGATGTGTCAGGGATTGGAAACATTCCGTAGGTTGATTGAGGACTGTCTTTCTGCAGAAGTCACATCTGAGCCTACATCATGCTTCTGCAGCTACTAGGAGAAAGAAAATACAGCAGGCAGTTGGCCAGGAGAGCATAGGTAGGCAAAAGCAAGTAAGTAAGCAGAGAGAAATAGAACAGAACAAAACTCAGAGGGTAGGAATGCTAGTTTGGGGGGCAGTAAACAGCTTTTCCTAACACAAATACCTCTCAAGACAGCCCTGTAATTAGGGCAGAGCACTATAATTGATACTTATGACAACGAAAATGAGGTATACAAAAAAAGAGATGTCATATTGATTTTGTTTCAGAAAGTAAGAACTTGCAGAAAATTTTAGGAAAAGTTAAAAATTTGCAGTACACGCATTTTGGTGCTTAAATGGGTAAAGAACCATTAGGAAAACATTTATCTTAAAAAAATTATAGTACCAGAGATGACAGAAAGAGAAGTCTTAAGTACAATTACTGAATTCCCTAAATTTTAAAAGGTACCCAGTATATATGGATATTTAGGTTGGGGTACTTTTGTTGTTGTTGTCTGCTGTTATATAGAGATTTAATTGACAAAAGACACAGACCTTAAGTGAACATTCTGAGTTTTAACAAATAGAATCATTTGGTTAGGTATCACTCCAATAAAAAGGCAGAAGTTTCCCATCATTCCTGCAAGTTGCCATGAGCCCCTTTCCAGCCAATTCTGCCTACCACCAGAGATAGCCAATGCTGTTTTCTGGTTCTCTAGTGAAGTTCTAAGAACTACATGTAAAAAGATTCATAGTTTATATTTAGGAGGCTTGGCTTCTATCATTCAACATACTATTTGTGAAATTCACCCCTTTCATTGTGTTCATCAATGGTTTATTCTATTACATTGCTGAGTAATATGCCATCCTATGAATACACCACAGTTAATTCCTCCTCTTCCTTAGCTATCCTAGGCACCTTGAATATCTTGTGATCAATAAATTGATCTTTTCAGGACTTTGAAAGTACAATGTTTTTCAGAAATTTTGCTGAGATATAACTTACAGATCTTAAAGTTCACCTGTTTAGAATAGGCAATATTCAGTGGTTGGGAGTATATTTAGAGTTGTGCAACCATCATTAGAATCTTAGTTTAGAACATTATCACCTCACACAAGAACCTCATACCTATTAACAATCACTCATTATTCTTAGTCTACATATTTTTTAATGTTTTAGAATTTTATGTTCTCTTTATCAAAGTCCTAGTAGATTGCTCTATGGGCTTTTTGTCTGTCTGTAAAATTGAGCTCAAAAATGGACATTGAGTTCTAGTTTCATCTTTCCAAAGTTCCTTGTGGGGCAGCTTGTGAAAACCTTTAGGTAAATTAAAGTAGTGCTCTCAAATTTGAATGTGCATTCAGATTACCCAGAGATCTGGTTACATACAGGTCTAGGGTGGGTCTGAAATTCGGCATTTCTAATAAGCTCCTCCATGAAATCTATTGCAGGTGATGTATGGACTATTTTGGACAGCATGAAGAGATTTTGGTTGGCAATATCTTGAAAGAGGGACAATGTAATAAAGACTGTATTCATTTTGTCTGAAAATTTATGTGCACACCGAAATTTCTGAGAACAGTTCTTTAAAAATTTTTGAATTTTTAAAAAATCAATTGCATCTCTTTGTAAATCTATAAAAAGGGAATCAATTTTATGAATTTTAAAGGTATGATTTTAAGGAAGTCCCTTTAAATCTTAGAGCATGTCATTAGTATGTTGATTGCTCACCAGACTCTGCTAAGTGAACAAGAAATATCTGTATAGGAAGACTCTTATAGAGTCTCATTTGGGATCAGTTGACTGAATACAATGTCTTCAAAGCTCTTTGCAGGGTCTTCCCTCAGTTTCAAGTACCAATCTTTCATTGGCCTTTCTCTGAACCTTTTGGGACCTGGAGTGAAGAGAGACTTGTACTCAGGTTTGGGGATAGTTGAGAGATGTTGGCCTGAACCTTGAAAATACTCTGTCCATTTCTATCTCAGGCAGGTGGTAGGTTATTAATGGAAAGGTAAACCAAAAGACATACTTTGCTTGATCAATACATTAAAAACATGGAATTTGGATTTAACCTTTCGTCTCATAAAGTGCAATAATCCAGGGGCTTATTTACAGAGCTTTCTTTGCAAAAATAATAGCTTCAACTGAATCAGTGTTGGTAAAAGCTATGTACCTCTAGTTTATATGAAGTGTTAAAGTAGGCTTTGAAGCACCTTTTGTAGAGCAAACCAAATTTCTCTTATTTTTCATCACGTAATTGAAGATATGTTTTATAGACAAATTAATGATGATGATGATGATGAAGAAGAGGAGGAGGAGGAGGAGGATTTTGTACTGGGGATTGAACCCATGGGTACTTTATCACTGAGTTACATCCCCAGCCATTTTTATTTTATTTTTTTTTTATTTTTGAGACAGGGTCTTGCTGAGTTGCTGAGGCTATCCTCAAACTTGCTATCCTTCTGGCTTAACCTCCTGAGTTGGTGGTATTACAGGTGTGTTCCACCATGTCCGTCAGACAAAATGATTATTGAATTGAGTTGGATGATTTTGATTTTGTGTAGAAAAATTTAGGGGTAGCCGTCTGGCCCCGTGCTTGCCCAGAGCTATCCTCAGCAGATGTATAGGCCTGAAAACCAAGGTGCAAAAGAGATTATACCTCCAGATTTTTGTTCTTAGTCCTTTTTGCAAGTTGCAGCTCTTCCTCTCCTTATTCAATCACATTCAGATACAGCCCTTTTTTGAGGCCCCCGACTTCCAGGCTGTCAGAATCTTGCTTCCTTTGAGTGGATTTCCCCCCTGTCCAGTTCTTATTAAAGTTTTAGTCATGTTAAAATTTATGTTATCACAAGGGGCCTCTACCTTACATTGTCTAAAGACTTGAATGAAACACCCTTAATTTTTAGGTACAGGTATGGACATCAAAGCTCTCCACTACAGAAATTTTGGGTATTGATTTTATTTAAAGGGGAAGTACAGAATTCTGTCACTCTGTCAAATAATTCACAAAGGACACCAGTGTTTTGTGATGGTTCAATGTACCACATCTTTCTAAATCAAAACAGAAAAGCACTAGGAATTTTTTCAACTTGTGTAGGAGCAGAAAATTAAGATTTGTTTAGTAGTGATAATTGTTGGTGTAAGTTTGCACATTGGAGAGCTCTGTGTTTCTACCCAAATGGAGCCAAAATACTATGTGTCAGTTTGGAAACACCAGTTAGGAGCACTACATTGTTTTGTTGTGTTGTTGTTTTTTTGTTTTTTTTTTTTTAATTTTAGAGAAAATATTTCTGGCTATAGCAATTTTACTGCGGAGTCTATGCTCTTAGAACTCAGTAACTTCCTCAGACTGAACATATTAAATTAGTTTCAATTTCCTGCCCAAATTTATAGACAGGTTGTAAATGAAAAAACCTGCCTCTGCTCTTCATTATCACTACACATTATATAGTTTTTTAAATAAAAATGTTATTTACTTGCACCTACTGTCAGATATTAAACTACAGAGGCATCCATCAACAGTTCTGTTGGCACTGTAAAGAAGAAAGTCATGTAACAGCACACCTGGCTTTAGTGTTATAGCATAGAGTTAGTGTTGCAAGGTGACTTTGATATGTCAGAAAAGCTAATTATATCCCATCAAAGGACTGAAGAAATTGCCTTTTTTAATGAAAAGTATTTTACAGGAGGTGACAATGATCTTAGGCAAAGCAGTAAAACTAGGTGTATAATTATATAAATTCTTTAAATTCTTATTAGACTTAGCTAATTGACATGTTACTGTCTAATAATCCAGAAAAAAAAAAAGTTAAACATAAAAGGCAGAACAAAGGTTTTGGATCATAGAGATAGAATATAATCTTAAAGTGAATCTTTCCATTTTTTCCTCTTCCCAACACACTCTCATTTTTTCCTTGACATTATTTATGGTCATACATGTTTTTTATTTTATATTGAAACATGAACATAGCATATTTTAATAAGAATTAACTATTAGTAATCTATATAAGCTCCTGAAACCAAGGAAATAATTTTCCCAGCTAAGAGCAATCAATTGCCCAAGTCTCTTTTCACTTTTATTGATATGTGAATGTGTGTATGAATATGTATATTTAGGTGCATGTGTGACATATATACACACATGTATGTGAATCTAATTTTTATTTCTTTTGAGGGGCCATATTCAGGGGGAATGTGGAGTCTTGCTGTTTTTTATATCAGGATTAAGAGCACAACTTTTATTGTTAGGTTTGACAGAATATATGTGATTATTAGTGATGTCTTTTTTTAGAAAATTGTAAATTATAGGAATGCTGCACAGGAAGAAAGAAATGAAGCATGCAGTAGTTATTTAGGTTTACAAGATTGACAATAAGTTTTTCCCCCTTTACGAAAGGTTCAGTACTTAAAGCAGAAAGCTGTAATTGTTGGTTGCTTTAGATGCCCTTAGCTATTTGGGATGTAGAATGATGTATGCTATAAATGTTTTACTCCTATAATTGTCATCACTTCAGAATGGTTCAATTATAGCTGTTTTATAGGAAAGATGCATGAAGAAATGATTTCGGGCCATATTCTGTAGTGATGACAATTCAGTTTTTAAAAATCACCAGTGTGGAAGGAATAAATCCATTTTTCACCATGGTTCACCATGGTTCCTGAAACTCTCTGTTTCTGAGTCTCAGATGATAGCCCAGAGAAGAACTGTAACAGGGTAAATGATAGAGAGTAGTTGTTTTTAGTATTTGAGCTAAGTGGACCTCTCAAGTTGCTCAAGGCCATTTGGATTGAAGTTACTGGAATGTTCTTTTATTTAAAGTGGACCTTTAAGGTACCAACCATGCCAGATCCTAGAGCTCTGGAGTGTGAGTAAGGGAGCTAGGTTCTAGTGTTAATCCACATCCTGTGTTGGTGACACTGGGCAAATCACATCTTTTCTCCAAGCAGTTTAAAATGACACTCTCAGGCCTGAGATTGCTGAGACTCTATGGCAATGTGACACCATCTTAGAGCCAATGTAAAATCAGAGGGTCCTAGACTATCTTTGGAACCAAATGGCTCTGAGGGTAGTGCAGGATTCTCAAATAACTCTAGATTCTTGCCAGCATAAGTCCTGTGTAAAACTGGTAAATATTGTCACTTAACAGAATTAAAAGATGGGGGAATTGAATATTTAATTGGAAGTGGTTTGGCCTGTTGTGTTCTTACTTGTGCCTAATCAATTTGTGTACTTACATCTCATATCTTAATTCTGAAATTAAGATATGAGATGAAATTACAGAGCCTATATATCACTGGGCTTATTCTCTTTGCCAAAGCTAGATTGACTGGCCAACAAAAGCCAGGTGCCAGACTCTAGTCAGATTTAAATGGGATCTAACTGATGACTAGTAGAATTTCAGTGGAAAAAGAAAGGCAGAGTTCTTTTTACTTTGATTGTTTTATTAAGTGTGAAATAGCTGTGCCTCCTTTTATATTGATCAGACATAATGTGACTGTTCTAAAGGATGTATTTCTTTGATGTACCAGGATGGTGCTTCTCAAAAGGAAAAAAGATTGCATCCATGATTTTCTTTTCCAGGCTGCCAACTTTTGATACCTGGAGATTGGTCTACAAAATGACCCCCAAGATGCTTCTCACTTTTTTCAAAGGAGCTGTCAAAGCTCAAGAAAAGAAAGGGTTTTGCTGTAGATGTTCCTTGAAAAAATGTGAAAGAGTTTTTCTTGTGATTTAACACAGTTTAGCATATTGGATTAATCGGCTGTGTTATATAAATACACACATATATAAATATGTGTGTGTATGTATGTATATATCTGTATATATACACACACATATATATACACATGTGAAATTATATATTATATGGGATTATATATGATATATATGCATATTCACATATGCAGGGAAAGCAGGAGGTCAGGGGTGGGAGTGCATGCACGCATATGCACATGCGGTTTGGAATACAGCAGAATAAGCAAAAGCCTTTTTTATCTTCCAGAAATGTACAGCTGAAGTGGGACAGCACACAAATGACTTTCCCATGGACAGGATATCTGGTCTAACTACTTTAAAAAATCGCATAACCCTAGCCAACTAATGCAATAATTACCTAGGAGTAGAGCCAACATCCTGCAATTACATTAGAACAAATGTGCTGCAGTGTTTCTGTTTATGTATGTCTCTGGGCATCTTGAATTAATATTTTATCACATTTCATTAAGGAAAAAAAAAATCAGCCAGAGAAGCGTTGGAAGCAAGATCATTGGAATTACCTGTTTTATAAGGTTAGGGAATTTCTGTGAAGTTTCTTCCATCTTGACAAAACAATCGAACACCACCAAAAACAGTTGATATCTACCTTTAATTAAGTAAAGGCTTGTGTTTCTTAAGGTCTGAATTTTAGAAAAACACGACTATATTAGATGTTCTCTTCCAGCTATTCAGGTATTTTAAAAAATTTATTTCAAAATACGCCAATGTGGTTAATACATCCTTTTTGTTTCTGTTGATCAGCCTGCAGGAGTGTATGTATCTGTGTGTATATATATATGCACATGTGGCATGTGTTTGTATCTATGTTTGAAAAAAAAACATGCAAGGTGCACTAACAAAGCTCACCATCTATGAGTTGGTAAACATTAATTGGCAGGTTCAGAAGGTTACATTATGTTTTATATATAACATTGATTATACATTGATGAAATGAAAAAATAAAAAACAGGACTGGGGTTGGCTCATTGGTAGAGCACTTGCCTAGCATGTGTGTGGCACTGGGTTTGATCCTCAGCCCCACATAAAAATAAATAAAATCAAGATATCATGTGCATCTAACCCCCCCAAAAAATTTTTAAAAAAAGATTTAAACAGTTCTCCCACTGTTAGTCCTGCATTACTCACCACTGTTGTTTTCAACAGCTAAGGAAATTAGTCATTTTAACTGTATTTATCAATCTGAAAAATAAGAAAATCTCTTGACCTTGGTAGATTATCCCTGATAGTGGCATGCTGAAGCTGACTCTGAAGTGTTTCTTTAAAAAGGCAAATTCCTGGTGTCCAGGCCTGAGGAATGGAGGAATCTCTGAGGTTCTCTGTGTATTTTAAACAGTAGTCTTGTTGCAGGGTAGTGGTAAAGGAGGAGGAGATTGTTTGGAGACAGAGCTGGTGACAGGAATTAGTAGCACTGCTATTCTGGGGGCAGGCATCAGTTATTGCTGTCTAGGCATCTCTCTTCATTATCCAGAGATATAAATGGGGGCTTTTGTACTTTCCCTGCATCTTAAATGTTCTGGGAGGGCTAAGCTAGAGCCATGCCCCAAGACTTGTCACTCTATGACTTTCCCTCTTTAGAGGGTCCAGCGGATAGCTGGCAGCCCTGCATGAAGCATCTCTAAGTCATTCTGGTATGAGGCAGTGCACCCCTCTGCTCAGACATGCTCCTAGGTATGCTTCATGTTTCCTCTAGCACGGCATGTGGCAGCTGAAGCAAGAGACTGTGAACTTCTATCAACTACCGTTAAGGTTAAAATAATTGGTGTTGATTTTACTTTCAAAACTTTGTGTCATCTAGAAAAGTTGTAAGTGCCCCATTTTTAAAAATCAATAATATTCCTCTGTTTCCTTGAAGTATGAATCCAGTGAGAAATCTTTGTGGCCTGCCTATACTGTAGTTATATTACATGCAGAGTTACTATCATTAAGTTTACTGCTAAATTGGTATTATAGTTTGCATGTGTCACCCAAAAGCTCCTGTGTTAATGCAGGAATATTCAGAGGTGAAATAATTGCATTATGAGAATGGTGACCTAATAGTCCACCCTAGTTTGAATAGATTTACTGCACGGTAATTATAGATAGGTGAGGAGTGACAGAGGAGGTAGGTTACTGGGGTTGTGCTCTGGAATGGTTCATCTTCCCTATGGGCACTCCCCCCCCCTCTCCTTCCAGGACCCCATGAATAAAGCAGCACTTTTCCACCATACCTATCCACCATGATGTTCTCTTAGATCTTGGGCCAGAAGCAATGGAGTCCTCCTCTCATTTGCTCTTATTGGGTATTTTGGTCACAATACAACAATAAAAAAAAAATTACACAGTAGCTTTAAATATTTTTCCTAAATTGTACTTTTTATGAGAACAATAATCAAACAATCCTTCTGTAATCTTCCTAAAATTTAGCATTACATTGGGTAATCTAGAGATGCCAATGGACTACTTTCCCATCAGTTTATTTGGTGTTTGGCAAATGACTGCTCATAATAACTTTATCTATAGATTGCCTCTTTCTCTCCCCTCCTTCATTCTTCACCAAGGACTGAGAATATATTGGTAATCAGACTCCTTGACAAACCATCACACAGAAGACTGCAGGCTGATTCTGTGGGCTCCAAACTAGGGGCCCCACTACAAGGTCTTTCAATGTCATCACCTTGGTTTGGAGCCTGCTACTCAGGGTGCAACACATGGTAAACATGGAATCACCTGAGAGCTAAGTAGAAATGCAAAATTGGTTCTTCCTTCTCTTCACTGACTTAGAAAGCTTTTGAGGGAGGTCACCATAGATTGCCTAAAATGCTGCAATAGAACCAGAGAGTTAACCTCAAGCCATAAGATTCCATTCAAGATGAGTTTCATAGTTCTGGTCAAATTGGAGGAATTTTTCCACACCTAGTCTTTGCAACCGTTTTATGGGAAAAGGGGAACTGTACTCTTCTATGAGGAGAATGATCTACCTGTGCTCTTGTAAGGTGCCTAATAGTCCATGTCTAGATTATTAAAATTAATAATTCCTTAATTTTCTCCAATTAGTTTGGAATATTACATAAATAAGAATTTATATATTGTCTCAATATCTCTGGAAATGCTTAGTAAAAATGGTTGTTGAAATACCATCATTGCCATCATTAACTATTTTTATATTGGCACTGGGAAGTAGTGGGTTTAGGAACCAGTGAGAAACTGGGTTTAAACCCTAGATTTTCTGCTTATCAGAACTACATAACTTTGCATGGATTTTTTTTAACCTCTCTGAACCTTAGTATTCTCAACTGTAAAGTGGGACTGTGAAACCAACTGTTTACAATTTCTTGGCTTTGTTTTGATTTATGACTTTACCAAGGAAGAATTTGAGAAGACAAATGTCTCCCTTGCAGCATGTAGCCAACAAACATTGAAAATTGTCACCGCTATCATCATCTCTTTCTCCTTCTCATTATCAACCTCACCAACATTTAGTCTCTAGCAGTAGCTCTGTTTTATTATTTAGAATACTGCTGAGATCTAAATTGTTTTCTTTTTGACAAGTGATACGTTTTCTGTGTTCAAATGCAGAACTACATTTTATTTGGGGGAACAAATACAGTTATTTGGGGTAAGTAGCTAAGTTTCATATCTCTTGTAGGATTCAACGTTAGACTTCTCAGAAGAAATGGGTTCTGGTTTTCTGTTGAAAGCAGGGTGACTAAAGATAATGAAAATATCTGCATATGTGTTAATCAGCTTTTCATAATTGTAAGAAAATGAAGTCCCAATATCTGTTTCGAGGCCATACCTCTAATAACTAGAGGACTCCCACAAGGCCACACCTTTTATAGTCCCCTCCCTATTCAATAGCACCAAGCTAGAGACAAAACCTTCCATACAAGGTCCTTTTGGGGACATTTCAGGTCCAAATTATGGGAATATATATTTTTAAAAATCTAGAAGAAAGGAGTTAGACATTATGTATGTATGTGTCAGAACATCACAGGGTACCCACATATATGTAGGATTTCTATATGTCAGTTTAAAAATTAAAAAGTTAGTCCTCTTAGGTAGCAGCAGATAGCAGGTATCTTAGAACCCACTTAATCTTACAGGACCATGGCAAATGAGCTTGTTGCTAATGAGACAAGAACCAATGGGGTGAAAAATATTAATGGATTATATCCAGAAAATTGAAATGCAACTGTTGAAATAAATGAAACAAGTCCAGCTTACTGAGGAAAAATGAAGTAAAAGTTTTATAATTTGAATACTTTTAAATAAAATGATGGCTTGGTAGCCAATATGTGTTTCTTTTTTCAATCTTACCTTTTTACAAATAAATCATAACACTCCTAAAATATTAGAAAACTTCCTTCTGGATATTGCAAAGTGTTTTTTATAATCATGAAGCAAATGTGTGTGTGATTGTGTACTTTTTTTTTTCAGAGAGAACGCTATTTATTCTAGTCGTAGCACATGTTTATTTCATACTCATGAAAGTTATTTGGGGTCGATTGCATTATTTATGTTATAAAGATAAGAAAAACCATCACATATTAGTAAACTGGAACTTTACTCAAAATATGGGCTTGTGCTACTTAAAGATTGGCTATTAATAAAAAGTATGGAGAGGTTGGAAACAGTTTGTTGAACCTTATTATTAATTGTAGAGTATATATTACAACATGTATCATATTCTTAGTTGGTTGCATATGTGTCTGATTTCAAAATTAAATTGTGAAAAACCTCAAATAGTCATGGACTCTAGTTTCATATTCCAGGGAGAGTTGACCATACTTGGTGGTTTCTCAATAAATTTTTGTGGAAGGGATGCTAAATGAGCCCCACATTGCTCCTCTGAACTGTCTGCTGTGTGTTGAAACAGCTTCTCAGCAGGATAATCATCACCAGCACAAATTCTCTGCTCCCATCCTCATTTTCCAAGTGGTATTAGCATGTTCTTGGCTACCTGCAGAGAAAAGCTGAATTGTGAGCTCAGTTTTCCTTAACTTTCTTCTGTCCACAATTTTGATACTTAATCAAACAATCACTTAAATTATTTGTAAGCTTGTAATTTTCTTTACAATACCCATAAAACATTTGCCAAGCTGAGCCAACTATCAAAGAAGACAAGATTAAGGCATCTAATGAGTCTTTCCTGGGTTCCATCTTCCCAGACGGTATAAGGAGAAAAGTCATATCCTTATGCTTTTCCATAAACCAGAGTTAAAAATCACGTTGTGTTCCCAACCTATTTTTATGAGTTCCCATCATAAATCATGCCATCCATCACAGCATAAGCATTTGACCCCGATTGTGAAACATCAAGAGAACTGTCACCATTGTTCTGGTACCAGTATCTCCAGTAAAAACTGGAAATGCTATGAGATCTTATTTAGAGAAATCCTGGGTGCTGTTTGCCAGTGCTTTGGGTCTTGATGTTTTATGAGTTATTCTTTAGCCTGTATACGTCTGTCACACTTGACAGTTCTGATTAATGTTCTTTAGACTGATACTGGTTTTTTAACAGGAAAAAAACCAGTATTATTAAGAAAGGCCTGCTTGGGTCTGCTACAGAGGTGCAGGATACATAAATTAAAAATATTGGAGATTGATGTCTATACAACATATGAAACCATGCAAATAAACATAATCAATAATATCTATTCAGTGCTAAATAAGCCCCATAAAAATATTTGATTCATTTTGGACTAGCTGGGGCAGCTAAAGAGTAAAAATGTCTTCTATGGACTGAAAACAATCTGGAGATGAGACACTGGGGGATTCTTGTGCTTTGAGGGATGGTAAGACAGTTGGTCTGTTTAACATCAGGGTGTAAAACAAAGGCATTTTTTTTTTTAGATGAGGCTTTAGCCTAATGACTGTGACTGCCTAGCAGTCACTACTAGTGTCTGGCAGGCAGTTGAGATATTTTCCAAAGGCCCACAGGGTATGTATCATTGCACTGAGCGTTTTATGTAGCAAACCCATTGAGGCAGCTTGGCATTATTTTTTAAAATCAGTTTTCAGTTCCATCTGTTCAAGAATAGGTAAACTGAATCTCTTTGGTTCCTTTGGTTTTGTTTAAGGAAAGTTATCTGTTCAATTGAGATGAATAGTAATTGGATTATATTACTGTAATTCATTTATTAACCGAGCATTAGAATCCACAGTAGTGTGTTTCCATCTTAGAACCCACAAATTACCAATTAAACACAATCTTCTATCCTAAAACAATGTGATTATTTTTATTTAAGCCTATTTCAGAAGCTGGGTCTCTCACTGCCTGCATACATCTTTGTTTAAAAAGCATTAGTGGAATATTAGTGAAGCTGAAGCCTTTGTTTGTCTGTCATTTGCACAGGGAAATGGGTGATGGCTGTTCATCTAAACTGTAGCCCAACCACTTTTGGGATCTATCTTCTGCATGTTGGCTAGTTAGAGCAAGTTTTAAAAGCAAAACACTCAAAAATTAAATCACATTAAAATTAAAATTAATTTATTTTAGAGTGGTGGTAAACTACTCTATAAATCAAAGGAAGGCCAAATTGCTGCATGTGGGAATGCTATTTTCTTTAACAATATTAATAGAGCACTATTTTATACAGGGCTCCATTTTATGTCCTTTGGGCATTGTAGCAGATTTAAAGCCATCCTTGTCTTGGAACAGAACAGAGTGTAACTGAAGACTTAAAATAAAAACACATGAAAAGCCAAGCAGCAATGTAGAGCAACCCTGCAATATCAGATAAGATGGTGGATGTTGCAGGCCTGATGGACACTGATGGACACTGGATTCTATGAGTCAACGGTGAAGGGCTCTCTGTGCATTTGAGTAGCCAGAAAAGTCTTTAGAGGGGAGGAGAAATTTGAGTCCAGTTTTGGGGAATATGTGAGCGTTCCTAAGCACTTCGGGTCCCTGTGTTCCAACAGGGAGGGGTGATAAGAGAAGGGCAGGCAGGTAGGTGAACATTAGAGAGTGGGAAAGCAGCAGAGTTGGGAGGAGGTTGGAGTCAAAAGGGCAAAAGTGAAATAACAGGAACAAGCACTGGTTTTTCAGGGAGAAGAGGGATTTAGAAGTGTTGGAAAAAATCCATGCTTTCCTGGACATCATGGAAATACTGATGAGCATGTGTGAATGTGTAGTGAGATTCAACAGTAAGGTTGAGAATACTAGTCTTGAAGCGGTCCCAATAGAAGAGTTTGGATGGCTGGGTGAGGGATGATGATGCAGAGTGAGAAGTGCAATGGACCAAGATGTACTAGAAAAGGAGAGAGGAAGAACCAGAGGAAACCATGTTTCACAAATGTATGGAATGCATAGGGTCTTGAAGTTAGTATCAAGAACATAAGTCAGAAGGTGTAGAGGAGTCAAGAAGATGAGATCTAAGAAAAATCCATTGGTCATGACAATATAATATTTTGAGTATACAGTAGAATACAAAGAAAAACAATAGGCAGTGCAGAAGAGAATAGCCAGAAGTTTTGTGAGACACTAAGACCAGTGGATTTTATAAACTAAACAATTACAGATGATACTTTCAATAGATTTTTTTTATACCCCAGATACAGCCATTAGAGGAGTACTATATGCCAATGGCAGGGTGGGATGAGTGGTTATTAAAGTATCACTAGACTCTTAGAGGTCAATGCTTGTGCGTGCAGTGATGATCCTGCATTCTAGTGAAACCCTGAGCAAACCATGCTGCTCTTTCATTGGCTTCCTAGACCCCTTCATCCTTCAGGGTCATTCTATTCCAGATCTGAGCACACCAAACCCCTTGCTTCACATCCTTTCCACCAGTGAGGCTTGATTTCTTTTCAAGGTCTTCTCTTCTGCTTCTTCATCACCTTGACTCTCCTTACATTCCTAGGAAGTAGAGACACAAAGGGTTTTTAGAAAATGCCTTGTTACAAGGAAGGCAGTTCTCTGATTTCTACCCTTTGTGAAAGGGATGCTGATGTTTGCTTCTTTCATGACGAGTAGGAACTATATAACAAGAACATCCACAGCATTAAACCAAGCAAGGCATGGAGCCTCTTTGCATAGTATCCGTAAAGACTTCCGCTATCAAAGGAACTGTTTGAAGCCAGCAAGATGAAGGTATCATTCTGCCATCCTGAGAAGAAATATGATAAAAAAAGAATATTATGAACATTTAGGCAGAACGATGAATATTTGTTGCCCAAAGTTCATGATGTCAGGCGATTCCCAGCAGCCTGTTGGCTAGGCCAGGCATTCCTCCCATGGCCATTCAAAGTATCAGAATATTTTCTTCTTTTTTCCCCATCCAGTTCACCACTGATTCCAGAAACTGGAAGATGTTAGGACTCTTCCAGAATAACACAGGTGAAAGTCTTTTCTCACTTAAGTAACAAACTGGTTTTCTAGTAGGCATTCTATGGGAGAGCACTCTAACCCATTAACCCAAAATGCTGATTCTAAAACCCTCTGAATTATATGATGTGGTTTTTCTTTTTAAAAAGTGATATACTGTAGTTTTTATTTTTCTCTTTTTTTTTTTTTTGAAAGTTTTATGTAATTTTTGGTGTGTGTTCTCTAGGTCTGTCTGCTTTAGTGCCATAGAATGCAGGATTTACTGTATCTGCAGTGTTTTTTTTTCCCCTCTGTGCCACAGGGCAGCACTCAGCATGCTTCAATCCTTTTGACTCTCAGTTGGCAGTCTAGTGCCAGGTCTTGGTGTGGTGGCCCAAGTATGTGCATGAATGTGTGCTTTGGTTGAAATCTGCATCTGTAGTGGGCATTTCTCAAATATTTATTGAATAAATAAAGGGAAGTTGGCACCATATGGACCAGGATGGTGGTTTAGGGTGGGTGCTCTTTTGCTTTCCTAATAGTAAGAGGAAATAAATCTCATTACTCAGTCAAGAAGTTTAATTTGTTTCCATGGCCAAGGCTCACAGTATCTCCACTGATGAAATATGTACTTCTGGACAAAATGTGTGTACATTAGACATACATTAAATTTATTGGGTCATTATTTAAAGGAAATGTATGTTAATGGATTTTTCGTGATTTGAGTACTGGCATTGATTCCACCCCCCCTCCCCCCGCCCTTCATTAGTTTTGTGTATTTTGCTGCAAACAAAACTAGCTGAAAAAGGCCAGGGACATGCTCAACCCAGAGTGTCCAAAGTGACACTTAAGACAGATACACACATGGCCTAAGGCTGGCTAGCTGTAGGGAAACAGGGATGTCCCTGCTTGCCCCACTGCCCCTCCCATCCTCCCTCGTTCATTTTTATTAAGTGGTAGCAGGTTTTACTGCAGCTACTCGAGCATCTTTGCTGTCTGAAGGATATTGTTTTCAATGTGAATGTTGTTTTGTATCTAAAACAACTATGACATTGATCCTTTTCAACAGGCAAGAGATAATATCTCTTGCCATCATCCACTGCCTCCATCAGGATATTCTAGGAATCTGTATCTAATTACCTGTGCAGCTAATTACCTCTTCCATGTTAAGCAGCAGCAGTAATCTCATTTCCCTTTCAAGTCCATTTTATGGCATCAGACTGTATTATATTCCCCCTTTTAATGGCTTCTGACAAAATTACAGCAGCATCGCCCAGGACTTGACAAGGAATCAGCCTGCCCATGACACAGCTATACCTTGTGTGTTTTCTGTTGAGTCTTTTTCTTTTATTACAGTGTGCTATTAAATACCTATATTACCGAATCATCTTCCCATAGCTCCATTTGTTTGATTAGCATTGTGATACTGTGACAAGGCAGTATATCAGTAGTAATCGATCTGATTAGCATGGAGATGATATGAACACAGATTGTATTGATGTTTAATAGTGCAGCCATCCAGGTGCTTTACACATTATAGATGTTTTTTGTATGCTTCGCACAAGGTCTCTGTAATGAAGACAGCAACCACAGCAGATTTTAGAGCTCGATGATTTATTTTCTGCCAAGTACCACAGTGGGTCTTGCATAGTATATGGCACTCCTGTGCTGGATCCCGCATAAAATGTTTTAATCAGTGTTCCAAGTAACGCAAATATTTTCACTGGACAGATTCTAATATTGCTTTATTAAGAGATGCTTGCCACACTGCACTAAGAAGTTACTGCAGTCTCATTGAAAACCAGCCACATTCTTCTCTGAACTATATCCTCAGGTTACTTTATTATTATAATACATCCCATATTTTAAAGGGCCTGTTGGAGTTTTGTGTGACTTGCCCTCTTTCCATTCACACCATGTAATCAAGCTTAATATTTACCTATCTTGTCCGTTTTCACTCATTTTTTTTTTCTAAAGATCACTTATTGATCTGGATTTTGCAGGTGAAGGAAGAATCAGCCAGCCACCATTTGAGAGCTGGCTTTTGGCAGCCTGTGATGAACAGAAGGGACTCTCTGCCAAAGAACATTTTGTGTAAATTGATTGAACCCTTTTTGCCTGGGATACAGAAAAGAGAGGAAATTCCTAGAAAAAGACCAGGCTTTGACACCAGCTGTTTATTCTGACATCTACATATTTCTACAAACACTTTTTGTGAAGTGATAGAAGTGGAAGTCAGGCTCTTCCTTTTATTTCTTTTTGAGAAAAAATATATTTAGAGGTTAGAGTTTTTACCATTTCACATTTTTATAGTTTTGTGGACTGCTAATTTTTTAAATTGGGATTTGAATGTCCAGCAATAGAAAATAGATGGTAAAAGTACAAGAACTGAAATGTGCAACTGAGAGTTCTACCATCATGTGGTTTTTTTTTTTTTTTTGTGTGTGTGTGTGTATGTGTGTATGCACACATGCAGCCCATACATTCTTATGCACCTGTACATGTTGCACACCCATGCATGAGTACTATATTTATTTACTTTTTCTATGGCACTCCTGGCATTTTCTCACTCCTACCTTCCTCTCCCATATATCCCCTTTCTACATAGAAAAATATTAACAGAGCCAAACACAGTTGCTTATTTCTAAAATTCACTGTTATTCACCCTCCAAGGTCACCAAGTATGCTGTTTCCTTTTATGTGCAGTGTTTCCCTTTACTCAGATCACCAGCATACCTTGGGAGCTACCAATCCCTGCCAGCACTCAGCTCCAGATCTTCCCCTCTGGACACTTTTACTGCATTCACCAACCCTCTGGCCCCTGGTGTTAGGAGCATGCTCTGAACTCTTCTAGAGTGATGCACGAGGCTTCTATTTACATGTCCCTGTCAGTTCACCTTGGAATGAAGATTCCTGAAAGGCAATGATAAATAATTATCCATGTCTCTGCATGTGACAACCAGTGGAATTCTTAGCATTTATTGCTCATTTATTTATTTACTATATATATTGAATACCTCAAGAAGCTTGTATTTAGAAGAGAGAGAATGAATTAAATCGCAATCCTAGAAACAGTTGGCGATAAGTCAATATGAAGAGCCAGGTGATTCAGGGCAAGTGGAATATGCCAGCTCACATGGGTAATGCCATGAGGTAAGTCAAGTGACATGGGGATGACAGCAAAGACTTGCAGGCTGGAGCATGTTTGGGCCTTTGCAGCAGCAGCATGGGACCTTCTGTGGCTGACATGGACTATGTGGGGGGGAAGGCAGTTCTAGACATATTGGAAGAAAGCCCTAAGAGGATTTAATACTGGATTTTGTGTGAGGAAATGAGAAAGAGAAGAAGCAAGAGAAACATTCTAAGAGTTTTGTCTGTGTAACTACAAGAAAGACTGTAGCAAATATTTTCACTAGACAGATTCTAATATTGCTTTATTAAGAGATGCTTGCCATACTGCAATAAGAGGTTACTGAAGTCTCATTGAAAACCAGCCACATTCTTCTCTGAACTGAGGAATCTGGGCTGGGAAAAGGGGGTCAGTTTGATACTGTGATATGTTAAGTCAGAGAGAAATATTATACATCTAGGCAAAAAGGTTATTTGGCACATATTTATAAAAGAATGGAGCTTAGAGAAAGGTCCATATTGGGAAATAAATTGGGGTGTTTCAGTATAGACATGTTTTTTTAAATTTTTTTTAAAGTAAATGAAACTTTATTTTTATTCATTTATATGCAGTGCTGAGAATTGAACCCAGTGACTCTTACGTGCTAGGCAAGCACTCTACCACTGAGCCACAACCTCAGCCCTGACATGTGTTTTAAATCACCAAACTAAATGAGAATACTTAGGGAGAAAGTATGGGTGAGCTTGTCAGAGACTAGGTGGGAAAGTGAAAGAACTGGCACAGGAGAACCAGAAGAGAATGGCATCTCAGCAGTCACACAAGAAAGGGTTTCAAGAAGAAAGGAAAGTTGAAGTGTGTAAGAGGCAGGCTGAGCAGTGGCAATGACATGTGACAGCTGAGAGATCATTGGTCACCCCCAGGACTGCTGTTTCACTGAAATGGTGAATACCAAAGTGGAGGCAAGTACAGCCAGCTTTTTAAAGGATTTTTGGGAAAAAAAAAAATTGAATAGAGTAATGGGAAAATACTTGGAGGGTAATATGGAGTCAAAGAATAGATTTGTTTATGCTTTTATAAGTACATTGTAGTTAGACATTATAGCTGGGCTCACTTTCCCTCCCTTCCTCATTTCTCTCATTTTCCTTCCTCTGCTTTACTAGTCTTCCTTTCACTCATTTATTTACATATTTTTAATCGGTGCTTTATAGATATATATGAAGGTAGAATCTAACATGGTATATTTATACATGCTCATGTATACATGCTCATAGTGTAATTTTTGTCAAATTCATTCCATATTTTCTTTCTTGTCCTTCCTCCTTCCCACTGTCTTCTAGTCCACTTATCTTCCTTCTATCTTTTGGTATCGTCCCCACCCCACCCTTCCCCCTTACTTTTCTCTAGCTTCCACATATAAGACAAAACATTCAACCCTTAGTTTTCTGAGTCTGGCTTATGTCACTTAGCATGATGTTCTCTAGTTCCATTTATTGACTAGAAAAATGCTTTAATTTCATTCTTTATTATGCCCAAGTAAAACTCCACTTTGTATATCTACCACATTTTTTTTTAATTCATTCTTCTATTGATGGAAACCTGGGCTGGTTCCATAACTTGGCTATTGTGAATTGCAACTGCTCTAAACTCTATGTGACTGTGTCACCATAGTGTGCTGATGTTAGTTCTTTTGTATTATTACTGGGGAGTAGGATAGCTGAGTTATGTGGTGGTTTCATTTATAGTTTTTTGAATAATCTTTAAACTACTTTCCAGAGTGGTTGTACTAATTTGCATTCCTGCCTAAAATGTGTAAGTGTATCTTTTCCTCTGCATTCTTGACAGCATTTATTATTTGTATTCTTGATAATTGCCATTCTGACTAGAATGAGATGAAATCAATGTAGTTTTGATGTGCATTTCCCAAATTGCTAGAGATGTTGTACATTTTTTTTCATATATTTATAGGCTGTTTGTGTTTCTTCTTTTGAGAAATGTCTGTTCAGTTCTTTTGGCCATTTATTGATTAGACTGTTTTTTTGTTTGTTGGGTGGTATTAAGCTTTTTGAGTTCCTTATATATTCTGGTTTTTATTCAGGAGTAGCTGGCAAAGATTTTCTCCAATTCTGTAGGCTCTCTGCACACTCTTAATGGTTTCCTTTGTTGTGAAGAAGCTTTTTAATTTGATGCTATTCCACTTATTAATCTTGGTTTATTTTTTGAGCCCTAGGGAGTCTTGTTAAGAAAGTCGGTGCCAGCACCAATATGTTGAAGTGTTGACCCTTTGTTTTATTCTAGCAGTTGCAGAGTTACTGGTCTAATTCTCAAATATTTGATGCAAAGTGAAGGGGATCAAGTTTGATTCTTTTACTTATGGATATTTAGTTTTTCAAGTACCATTTATTTAAAAGGCTCTCTTTTCTTCAATATACTTTTTTTTTGGCTCCTTTGTCAAGTATCAGATGACTGTTAACCATGTGGGTTTGTCTGTGTCTTCTGTTCTATTCCACTGATCTTCATGTCTATTTTGGTGCCAATACCATGCTGTTTTTGTTAGGATATCTCTATGTTATAATTTGACATCAGACAGTGTCATGCCTCCAGCATCACTCTTCCTGCCCAGTATTGCTTTAGCTATTCTGGGTCTTTTATTACTCCCGGTGAATTTTAGGTTTATTTTCTCTAGTTCTATGAATAATGTCATTGATATTTTGATGAGAATTTTATTCAATCTGTATGGTTCTTTTGGTAATGTGGTCATTTTTACAGTATTAAATCTGCCTATCTAGAACAAGGAAGGTCTTTCCATCTTCTAAGGTCTTCAATTTCTTTCTAAAATGTTCTATAGTTTTCATTGTAGAGGTCTTTCACCTAAAGGAGAGATTTTTACAAAATAACACCAAGTAATTAAATCAATGTTGTTTGAATGATAATAAACTAGCAAATATAAGTACTTAAAGATTCTCTGAGCTGTCTAAAAGAAACAGTGTGTAAGCCATATATATAACTTTAAATTTTCTAGTGGTTACATTAAATGTAATATATTTACATTTAACAATATATTTCATTTTAACAACATATTTCCTTTAACTCAATATACACAAAAATAAGACTTTAGTGTGTAACCAATATAAAAATAATTGAGATAATTTATATTCTATTTTTATACTAAATTTTGAAAATCCACATATATTTTGCACATAGCACATCTCAATCAAGGGTAGCCACATTAAAAGAATTTAACAGCTATGCATGTTAAGTAGTTCTTGAGACTGTCCCTAATAGATAGAAAAGAGCTATTGCTACAAGTAAAGGAGAATATTTTTATTAAATCATTTATTTTGAATATAAAACAATAGATGCAAATGAGAAATTATAGTAATTAGTTAGTTGCATTTGTGATTGCATAAATACAACTTTTTCAAATAGAAAATGACTGTGACCCTCAAAAGTAAGGTATTAAACTATTTTAGTAAAAAAAAAATAAGTTCCCAACTTAACTCTCTATTTTGCAGTAAAACTTGAAATGGGTTTAATGTTATTTATAAAGTTTTGGGTGATTTAAAGGGCATTTAGAGTATTTTGATGAATTATACATGTTGGTACTCAGAGATTAATGGTGTCCTTTGAAAGGAATGTGTGTATTCTACTTGATTCTGTTGAAATTGTAGTAATGGAATTGCATTTTTGCAAGGTTGTATGTTATACAGACATTTTCTTTAAACAATAATTTTGAGGTGAGGAAAAACAGAGAAATAAGTGCAAAGAAGGGTTAGAATATGTTGAAACTCACTTTTTTAGGAATATTAAAGAAATATGCCTAGAGCCATATTATAGTCAGAGCATTTTATTTTCCTATTTTTACTTTCTATTGTTGGGCAAGTCAAACATTCTTGCTCTAGCTTTCTCAACATTAAAAAGAGGAAATGGACAAAATGCTCCTTAGGTTATAATTCTGTGGTTCTCTGAGACATTATTATAGTAAACTGCAAGTTTCTACTACATTATAACTGCTCAATGCATATATTTTGCATCTAATAATGAAAGAATGAAACAAACACTGTATAACTCAGTTCTCAAATATTTGAAGGATATTTTGAGGTTGAGCTGATGGTGCTTCATAGATACTTAGTGGATATCATGAAAATTAGATTTCTATGGTTTATTTGTTCAGTTTGTAAAATTATAAAATGTACTTATAGAGCACATAGATAAAAGGAACTAAGATGATACAAATAGTGCCTTTAGCAATAAAACGATGTCTTTGGCTTATAAAAAGAGGGATTATCAAAAAAATCAACTTGGAGAAATAAAATAAGTTTATTTTTAAAGGAAAATGGGATTTATTTCTTTACATGAAAGACTAGTATTAAATATTTGGATTAAATAGTTTTTGGAACATAAACAATTAAGGATAAATTTTTTTAAATAAATCAAGTGTATGAAGAGCAATATGAAGGAGAGGATTTACAGACATGCATTTATGTTGGAAAAATTAAGGTGTGTGCTTGGAAAGAAATTTACTTAGAGAAAAAATCTAGACTAGGAGGTGCTAGGTTATTTTATTAAAGTTGTTATTTTTCTCTCTTAAGCTGCATAATTAACCATTTTTTAAAGC
Organism: Marmota marmota marmota; assembly: GCF_001458135.2. Taxonomy (NCBI): domain Eukaryota; kingdom Metazoa; phylum Chordata; class Mammalia; order Rodentia; family Sciuridae; genus Marmota; species Marmota marmota. The sequence continues at coordinate 24,069,417 of NW_026000005.1, forward strand.
CTAATTTGAAATATCTTGCAATTTTGAACCAAAAGCTTTTTAAGAAACCTCAAAAAATTATTCTTATCATATAGTTATAGCCATGTGTTGTTACAGATTTGCATAACTCATAATTTACGTAATTCACAAAAAAGATTTTATAATCCAGCCAGTTATTCTTTTTAATCTATCATGTATTGTTACATATCATTGAGATTTTAAAAATTTACATGTTCAGTATACATTCATACTATATCCTATTTTTGTAATAATTAGCCAAGAAAATATATTGTTCTTGCATTAAATTCTTTGATAAAATTTACTGTTATATGCAAATAATCTTATTCAAATTTAGTGAATTGGAAGAGAAAAGAACTAATGGTAACTTTGCTGCAATGTGCTTTATCTTCAGAATATTTAATTCTCAATCAGATTTTTTGTAAACATACATTGGCATTTTCATTTAAACTTCTGACAATTATTTTTACTGTAATAATTAAAAGAACATATACATAAAAGCAAGCAGTAAGAACGGAGTTAGAAACAAACTATTGGATGTATTTCTTAAGTTTACAGGATCCATCAGAAAACACTGCCGTCTTTTATTTTTTTGTAAACAGAATCTGTAAAGGTAAACAGTCCACATAGAACAGTACTATTGATTTAACTCTGTGGTAAATATTCCCCTTAAGTAAAATCTGAACACAGATAACTCTTTATGACTCTTTTCAACAACAGGCACTTCGGTTCTGCCATGCACATGACTCCACTCAGGCTGTGTTTAAATCACTTTTCTGTGGCATGACCTTTGACACTATTCTTGGAGCATGTTTCTTCTGTGAAATAGGATTCTGCAAATGCTAGGTAGTATTATTATATGTGGCTCTACCTCTGATGATGAGTAAATGAGATAACTAGAGGTTAGGCTTTATGAATGAGGGTGAATTAGATGTTAGTAAAGTAAAGGACTGACATTGAATACACAGTGAAAGCAAAGGAAGGTCTTGGTCTCCATGCTGTTCCATCTTGGGATGTTAATCAAGACTGTGTATCAGTGAGTTGCCTCTCAGGGCTGAGGCAACCCATCTGGACTAGAACTGAACAGGTATTCCAATGGACATGCTCATTCCATCCATCTAAACTTCTAACAGAGATAGCATTTGGAAACTACCATACCATAGAGATTTGAGAGGACAAGTTGAAAACATGTATATGTCATTTTATGCATTTCTTGGCACACTGCAAGAATTTAACAAATGTTACTAATAGAAATCATCATCAATATTATTTTTATTATTAATGCATGTATCTAATTAGAAAGACTTATTATGACAATACAATTTGAGAGGCCATTACTGTGAACATATGTAAAACACTACAGTCCTATTAATTACTAATTAATTAAGAGGAGAGTTGAAAAATCTCCTTCTACAAAGTCCGGTACACTAAATAAAGACTTTCTAATGCTTTAACCAGTGTTAACATCCTTGATATTTTCAGTATCTGAGACCAAAGCAGAGCCTAATTGTTGAAGATCATAAAATTAGAATGGCTTTGAACTTTTGTCTAATGTAAAAATTGCTGCCTGGTATGCATATGCTTTCCAACACATCAAAATGAGTACAGTCAATACTCCGTATACATGAGTTCCATGCCTGTGAATTCAACCAACCACACATGGAAAATATATTTTAAAATATTTTTGTCTGTACTGAATACATACAGATTTTTCCTTGTCATTATTTCCTAAACAATACAATAAAACAACTATTTACATAGTGTTTACATTGTATTAGACATTATAGGTTACATAGGGATGAGGAAGTTCATGGGAAGGATGGCCTGGGTTCTGTGCAAATATTATACAATTTTTCATAAAGAACATGAGAATTCATAAATTTTTAAATCTATGGAAGGTCCTGAAACTAATGCACAAAGGACAACAAAATATACCTCTATTTTTGTAGTTAATTGCACATGTAGGGAAGAGAAGATTCAAAAAAAAATTCAATAAGTGAAGACTAATTTAAGGTAATTAATTGCATATTGGTATTGTTATCATGTGTACAATGACACATTATTTTAAAAAGTTTTTTTGTCATTGGACTATTTTAAAAATACTTAAGCCTAAAATTTTAATGTCTTCACAAATGTATTTATACTTTAGTTCTCTAGGCCTTGTATTCAGACAGATGTTCTTAGACATATCAGAATTTTTGGATCCATAAGCAACTGGAATATTTGGGTTTTTATAAGTAATTTCTAATTCAGACCTCAGTAAAATTACCCTGAGTTAAAATTTTGGAAGATTAAGACTTGGTAAATAGTTACATAAATGTACTTTATATATTCTAGTCTATAGACCATGATAAACATAGACCCATTAAACTTTCAGGCATCATACTTTAAGTATTTGGAAGAATTGGAGAGATGATTAAAAACAGAAAAAGCCAACAGGGCTATACACTAAATCTCCAATTTGTTTCCTTTTAACTTAAATTTTTAAATGGTGAGATAATCTAAGAAATAATAGAGCAAGATTCTGTGTTCTCTTTACCCAGTTTTCTCTAAAGGTGACATCTTGCAATACTATTGAACAATATCATAACCAGGATATTGCTATTGATACAGTTAAGATACAAAATAGTTCCATCACCACAGGGAAGCCTTGTTAAAATTCTGATTTTTGGTGATTGTGTCACCTCAAAAGGACCAAGTTAATAAAGAGAAGAACTAAGAATTAATTCTTGATTAAGAATTAAAGAAGCATTCCAGAGACTTACCAAGAGAACATTGCTCATGGCTTTCTGCCTGGTAATTGGAATGTTGTGGTAGTCAATCAAGGTGCAACCCTGAGCAGAGAACAAAAGACCTCTTCTGACATGCCTTTAAAGTAATAAAGCCCCTAAAATATGTGACAGACCTTGGTTGAATCAACAATTGAAAGGTTTCTGTAGATAATGAAGGACTAAATGAAAAATTTAACTAAAAACCATCAACCAGTTTGGAATGACGGGAAGATTCTGGAAATACATTGTACTGGCAGCCAAAGAACATTGTAGATGCACTTAGGGCCATTGGATTGCACACTTAAGAGGACTTGAAATGGTAGGTTTTATGTTGCATACATTTTGCCACAATAAAAACTACTAAATAAACAGCAGTAACAAAATCCAGGAACCATATCTTATCTTTTGATTTCAATTCAGAATCTGTGTTTCAGATAACTTTTTTTTCCTTGAAGCCATCAGTTAACATTGTACATAGAATGGTTCCACTAAATACCTGTTGGAATTTTAGGAATGTTCTGAGTAGTTCTTTAAATTAATTGATCAATATTCTTCATCCATGATGTTAGGATTTAAATTCTATGCTTGAGATTTAAATATGGATCCAGTTATACCTTTTGAGTAGCTAGATGTTTTTAACTTGTGTCAATAATGGCTCTTTTATTTGTTCTAACCATAGTCACTTATGTATGTCTTTAAAGGAAATGTCCCCCCCCCACACACACACACACTCCTTATTTTCTAGGGAACTTAAGTTTAATTCACCTGTTCCTAGTATATTCGGGCCATCTAGCCTGTAATATCTCTTGAATTCCCTGTGCTCCTTTCCAGAGAGTCTTCTTGCATGGTGGACCACTGATCTTTCATTAGATTGCTGGTCACTGTCGAAATATATTTAAATGATGAGTTGTGATGACATAAAGAACATACCAGGCCATCTCTAACTGTAACAAGGATTCTAGAACTTAAGGAGAATAAAACAGAGTGAACTGTGTTTGGTTTGTTGAAGTCCTTGAGTGAGAAGATAATACTAACAGTTCTATCATATAAACCAAAAAGCCATTTTCCATAGTTCCTCATGGTATGTCTAGTTTTAAGTGAGCACCTTTATTTAAAATGAAAAAAGATTGCCATTCTTTTAAATTATCTTGTAAGGCTGAGATAATGAGAAATGGAAGGGGGATTTGCATTTGAAAACAGGTTTCAACAACTTAAATAAAATAGGCATTTCTTCCTACCCCAGTGCAATACACATATGAATGGTACTTTCCAGTATATGATAAATGCCTGGCCAACATTTGTCATTTCAACATCAAGCTTCCAGACACCGTGTTTTAAGTAGATGACTTTCTACCCCTATGTAGATACCAGTTCAGAAGTTAGGACATGTCATTTGATACATTTTAGTGTATTTTGCTTAATATAACCACAGATTGGCTAAAAACATGTATCTATTTGAAGACTGACAAAATAAGTTGTTTATATTGATAACTTCTTGAAAATGTGAATCCCGTAGACTAAAGATACTGTAAATGTCGAGGGAGAAGCTTTCCTAGTTACATCACAAATTTTCTCTTCTTTAATTTTCTAAAAATTTTCTTAATCCCCTTTTCTTGATCTGCAATAAAAATGAAGAGCTAATATGATTCAGACTATTATCTCTTTCTACCTTTCCATGAAAAAAAAAAAAGGCAATCCTTGCTGTGGCCTTTTTAATGTAAATTTTATTTTGCCTCTAACCATCATTTAGCTGTGTAGAAGCTAAAGCTTTAAAAAAAAAAAAAAAAAAAAAAAAACTATGGCAAATAGAGGAGAATTAACAATGCTATATTTTCAGATTCTATAGGACTTTCTTTAAAATTAGGTAGCCAACCTCTACTCAATGCTGAGATTGTTCATTATGCTGTCAATGTGTAATTATCATCTGTTGGTCTACTATTTGTAAGTTCTCTGAGCTAAAGTATCCCATTTGCTATTGAATGCAACTTGAAAGAAAATTATTGATCTATACCACACATAAGAGTTTTAAAATATTCCCACCAGAATACATTGCACCTTTAAAATAAAAGAAGCGCTGTTTTTTTTTTTTTGCAAAGAATGCTTTATAGTTAAGTTCAATTCAGTATTACTCTTTCTTTAACTTTAAAAAAAGTCTTTATTGCTTTCTTTTGTAAAATCATTTCTGTATTCTTTGCAGAGTCTAGGATAGATTTACTAATTAAAATAGTTTTATTACTACTCAACCAATGACATTAAAATAATATCACTATTAATTATGCTGATTTAAATATCAACATTACCATCTTTGACTATACCAGGATGGAGACCTGAATTCAGGTCATAGACATGAATTTTTTTAAAAAAGAAAAAGAAAAAGAAAAAACCTGTTAATACTACAGTACAGGTAAATACCACTAACCTGGGGATTTATATTTTTTATGTACCATCTCTTACAAGGAACCTTATCAAGTATGTTTGAAAAACCTGTGTAATTTCAATTTCATGGGTCCCCCTTCTGTTTGTTTTTATTTTAACTATCTTAGTCGAGAGGAAATTTTTTCTATTGTTAGATTATGATCACCAATAAATTATAGTTATGACAATGCCTTTAATTTCAATTGTTTAGGTATCATGAAATTTGCTGGGAGTGGTGGAGCACACCTGTAATCCCAGTGACTCTGGAGGCTAATGCAGAAGGATTGCAAGTTCAAAGTCAGCTTCAGTAATTTAGTGAGACTTTGTCTCAAAATAAAAAAATATGAAGTGCTGAGGATGTGGCTCAGAGATAAAGCACCCCTTTGTTTACTACCTGGTACAAAAAATAAAATTGTCAAATTTTCCTGAAAAAAAAATTTTAATCTTCAAATTAAGATTAAGTTAATAAAGATATTATCTGCTTTTCCTTTTTTTTTTAAACATACCACTCCATTTCATCTTTTGCATGTTTCATGGCATTTATGTTTTTCACTTTTTTCTTATTCAGAATTAATTTTGGGTCCACATATGTCATGTTAAAAAAATCTTATGATTTTTAAAGTTTAATTTTGTGCTATGTGAGTGTTTTACTGAATCACTGATGGCACTGAATTTGGTAGTGAGTCAATGATCCTGTTGATTTCTAATAAAGTTAAAGACTTGGAGAGGCAGTATAGCAATGTGAAGAGTATAGACTTTGGAGCAAGATAAACTTGAAGTTGAATCCTGTCTTCTAATTTTCTTTCTCTGAGTCCTTAGAAAAATATCATGTAAACTCTAAGTTTCTGGGGGTTGTTATGAGGATTAACAAAGATCACATAGAGAAAACCTAATCCATAGAAGAATTTAATTTAATTATGTCTCCTTCCTCCCTTGAATTCAACCATGTGGGGAAAAAAAAATCAATACTAGGAAGCAGCAACCAGGGCTGTCCCATCATGTGGCACTCTCAGAGGTACTTAACAAATTCTATTGGACGATGGACATGCTTGGTGGACCTTGGTGCCTGGCAGAGAGGGAGAGAAGAGAAAGAGGAGAATGGGAAAGTAGGGCTTGTTCTAAGATACCTATTGAAAAAGAAACACCTTTACCATTGAAAGAAAATATTTAAGTATCCAAATATACCCTGGATCATTGCATGTAACTATTTTTAAAACTTTATGCAGGATGTATCAGTGCTTTTAAAAAGGAGAGGAGTTGTTTTCCCTCTGGAATGATTTTCAGAAAAGTTCATCTTCTGCCTCTAAGTGGCAAAAGACACAACTCTGCTTTCTGTGGGCGGCTAATCATGCAGTGGCCCCAAAGATGATCCTAGGCATAATGATCAGAAAAGGAGGGAGTGTTAAAATCAGATTTTACTAGGCAAGGTGCTTCTTACCTAGGGTGCTCATGACTGGTGAAGTCAGCATATGGCTTAAGAGGGGCTAAAAAAGGAAAGAAAAGAAAAGCAATCTATGCTAAGCCTCAGGCTAGCATCATTCTGAATGGAGAAAAATTGAAGGCATTCCCTCTAAAATATGGAACAAGACAGGGATGCCCTCTCTCTCCACTTCTGTTCAACATAGTTCTTGAAACACTGGCCAGAGAAATTAGACAGACGAAAGAAATTAAAGGCATAAAAATAGGAAAAGAAGAACTTAAATTATCACTATTTGCACATGACATGATTCTATACCTAGCAGACCCAAAAGGGTCTACAAAGAAACTATTAGAGCTAATAAATGAATTCAGCAAAGTGGCAGGATATAAAATCAACACGCATAAATCAAAGGCATTCCTGTATATCAGTGACAAATCCTCTGAAATGGAAATGAGGACAACCACTCCATTCACAATACCCTCAAAAAAAAATAAAATACTTGGGAATCAACCTAATAAAAGAGGTGAAAGACTTATACAATGAAAACTACAGAAGCCTAAAGAGAGAAATAGAAGAAGATCTTAGAAGATGGAAAAATATACCCTGTTCATGGATAGGCAGAACTAAAATCATCAAAATGGCGATATTACCAAAAGTTCTCTATAGGTTTAATGCAATGCCAATCAAAATCCCAACGGCATNAAGGGGTAAAAATGGGAGTTCATAACCCACTTGAATCAAAGTGTGAAATATGATATGTCAAGAACTATGTAATGTTTTGAACAACCAACAATAAAAATTAAAGGAAAAAAAATAAAATAAAAGTAATATGTACAAAAAAAAAGAAAAGAAAATCATGACTCTTGAGTACTGGTGGCAGCCATCCAACAATCAGTTTTTAACACCTTACAACATTCCTGGAAGTGCAAAGGACTTCAGTCATCCTTCATGAGGATGACATGTGCAAACTAAGACCTTCTAGGGGTTAATCCAAGAGAATAAGTATGAACTTGCCTTTCAGAATGAGGTGGAAGGCTAAAGGAACAGGATGATACGGGCATTTGTGGCCACAGCTTAATTTTGACTACAGATTTTGCTAAATATTGGTCTTGTAAAGAATTCCTAATAACAGCTTGTGACTCATGGCAGCACTGTTTCTTCCTCATGTGGACAAGGTAATTGGTTGAATGCTTTTTCTCTGGCTGAACTTACAGAGGCAATGCCTTACTTGGCAGTTATAGCATCTATCTGGTCAAACAGGGAAAGTGAAAGCTGTTCCTTTCTTCTCTGTATTTGGACCTGGAGTAGGACTCCTGGTCAGGACACATCTCATTTAGGCTCAGAGGTTCCATGCTTTGAAGTACCATGACAACTCTGCACACAAAGGGAAAATGGCAGTTAGAATGCCAAAGCCCTTTTCCTCCTTTGTTTTTTTTTTTTTCCTTTGCTTGAAGTGTGTGTGTGTAAATGAATGGATGTGGTGGAAAGAGAATTCTCCTCCCATGCCAGTTGTGCATGTGGGCAGCAGGCCTTGTTATTGACTAGAGAATAAGTGGTCTTTGGATTGTTATTGTTAATAATTTCTGTTGCTCAGTGTGACATCAGACTATAATTTTGGTCCCTTCTCTTGTTTTGATAATTTAGCAACCCATTGTTCTGTTTAAAGACCACAGCTTGACAGATATATTAGCTGCCTAACTAATATTTATAAAAGGAATGAGTTCAACATTTGTTGTCCTGTTTAGTCTGTCTTTCAACCATGAGGCAGGAGACTTGCTTTGTAAAGTGGTCACCACGTGGTGTTTTTCCTCAGGCTGGCTTTTATGTTAAATATTTTACCATGAGTCCTTCAATCTACAAGCTTTCCTAAAGCATTTGAATTGGGATGATGAACGAAATGTATGTGATTTCCAGATAATCAAGATTCTTTGGAAATTTTTGCGTTTATCTGGAAAACGCAGTATATTAAAATGCAGAAGCAAAGATGATGTTTCTTTTAAAAAGTGAAATGTGTTTAAGCTTTTCTAACAACCAAGAGAATATCTGTGGAAGGTGACTAGGTCTGTGGCAGCTGATCCAAATCCATAGGCTTACGCTTCTGAGTCTCCTTTAAAAGCTTCAATTTTAGTATACCTCCTACTTTAGCATTTTCATTTGAATGTAAATTATATTATGTCATAAAATCCCTCTGGAGGAAAATTCCCAGTACAGTTAATTTTTCTAAAGCACACTGCTAATAATGCAGAAGAATTTATTCTTTTCAGGGTATTTCACTGTGTCACTCCTGATAGTAATGGAGAGACATTTTGAGCTCAGCCAAAGCTTTATTTTCATGGCATTCAGAGTTCAATCAGTGTCTGGTCATAAACGTGTGTCTTTTATTGGTATTGTAAGACTGTCTTGACTTATATTATTTCCCAGGCTTGTTTCTATAGTTTTTTAAAAGTTCCTTTCTTTCTGTTTGTGACACCCATTGGATTCACTGCAAATTATTGTGTTACCAGCCTGTCTATCTTAATAACTTAAAGCATTTTCTAAGTCCCTAGGTGCTATCCTACGGCAAATGAGTTTAACAGACACAGTTTCTTCCTTTGAGTTTTTAATATAAGAGAATAATAATAGCAAAGGAAACACTAAGGAAATTCAGAAATATGAACACATGTCAAGACTTCTTAATCATTGTATGACAAAAATTTTGAGCTAAAAGGAAATTTAAATATACTTAAGCATAATTATCACTTTTTAAAGACTGAAGTTGAATCCCACATAAATCAGTTGCCCAAGTTCACACAATATGCAAGCTCCTATGCATTAGGCAGCCCAGAGAGTAAAATTTTAGCAATCTCTTTAAACTTGTCTACCCAGTGGGAACTTTTTTTTTTTAAACAGTATCTAGAGTTGCATGCTAGGGACAAATCACTGCCATATATTTTCTGTGCAAAAATAAATTACTTTAGCATTTGTATAATTCTCCACAAAGAATAAGAGTCCATTGGATACAAAAGAATACTAGAGACTTGCTTAGGTATCACAAAATTGAAATGAAAAAAATCTTGTATTGGAGCCTGTAATTTGTTGGGACTACTGTCATCCTTTTGCATAGTTCTCGAATTCTCCATTATCCAAATGAATAAGCAGCACATACAAGAATTGATGCCCAATTGTAACCCAAAGTCCAAAATGACATCTCACCAGAATATATTTTGTTTTTTCTACATGTCTATTAGATTGGTTTGATCAAGTACAAAGATGGTATATTTGACTTGGGCAAAATGTTTTAAAAATTAAAAAAAAAAATAAGTAAACTCTCACAAGACTATGTGGAAGAAATAAAGTCATGAGAAAGGATAACAAAATAATTGATTAGATTCACATTATTAGTTTTTTCTTCAACAGATCTGGTTTCTGCTGCATGTAACTAATTGAAATCAAAAGAGAATTTATTATGAGGAGTTCAAGAATCTCCAACATTTGCAGGAGGTTTTAAAAGTTATGTAGTTATTTAACAGTACTTAAATTTATAAAATTAAGAATGGAAACTGTGATACACTTTTGTCAAGAGGGCAAATTGGTACAAATATTTGGGAAAGATTGGTTATATCTATTAATAATAAAAATTCACATAATCGGGCTGGGGATGTGGCTCAAGCGGTAGCGCGCTCACCTGGCATGCGTGTGGCCCGGGTTCGATCCTCAGCACCACATACAAACAAAGATGTTGTGTCCACCAAAAAAAAAAAAACTAAAAAATAAATATTAAAATTCTCTCTCTCTCTCTCTCTCTCTCTCTCTCTCTCTCTCTCTCCTTTCTCTCTCTCTAAAAAAATTCACATAATCACATACAGATATACATGGATAGATATCTACTTTATAGAAGTAAAAGAAATGTTTTAGGAAGTCATGCACACACATAAGTGTTTATTGAAGCATTGTGAGTAATGTTTTAAAAAAATACAACACAAATGCCTATTCAGATCATTCACATAAGAGTGACTGGGGCTACATTCTACATGTTTGCTATTCATCCTTCTCAAAAATAAGAATAAATCTATGTGCATTTAGCCTGGAAGGTATGCATCATAAATGTAGAAAAATATTGAATGCAGTGCTACTGAACAGATTCTAGAGCCACATTACTGGATTTGCATGAGAGGTTTTCAATTTCTTAGTTCTCTGACCTAATGACTGAACACTTAACTTGTCTTGACTTTCTCCTCACCTGTAAAATAGAAATAATGAGAGTCCCTACTCTGTAGCTTTTTTAATTGATTGCTAACAGTGATTAAACATGGTTGGCATGGGCTTGTTGGTGAGTAGAGGTCAAAGTTTTGGAAGGAACTTCTACTTGGTTTACATAATTTCAAAAGTGATAGGCATATGGGTGATTTTACTTTTGGAATCATTTTTGTTGCATAGTAAAACAGGATTTTTCTTTGTGGGGGAAAGTTTGGCAAAGCAGACATTTGAGAGGTAAGAAGCTTGGGATAATCAAGGATAAAAGTTATATAATTTTTTTTTTTTAAAGAAAGAGAGAGAATTTTTATTTATTTATTTATTTTAGTTTTCGGCGGACACAACATCTTTGTTTGTATGTGGTGCTGAGGATCGAACCCGGGCCGCATGCATGCCAGGAGAGCGCGCTACCGCTTGAGCCACATCCCCAGCCCTGATTATATATTTTTAAGCTAAGGGAAGTGGTGGTCTTGATGTATAAAAAATAGTCAACTGTTTATAAGAAAATCTGAAAAGAAGAACAAAGCTCTTCCATGATCCACTAGGGGTGTATTTCAATTCTTATTTGTATCTTAGGACATATATGGCTTTTAGCCAAGATCAACAGAAAGTCACAATTGAGCACCAGGCATCTGCCCATATTAATAATTTACTTGAATATTTATGGAAGCAAAATAGAAAAAAATTAATTATGGGAGGTGATAGATATCATTAATGAGCTTGACTATAATCATTACACAATATATACATATATTAAAATAGATATATTTTTTCATCTATAGCATTTTTGTCAATTGTACCTCAACAAGCTTAGAAAATTTAAAAAAAGCTTCAATTATATTTAATTAATAATTTAAAAGCACACAAAGTTCTAAAAATAGTATATAGTAGTGCACAGAAACTCAGAAGTGGTGCCAATCTTTGCTTTATATTCTATGGAATAAAATTAGCAAAATCTTTTAATCATATATTTTCGTAATTAGCCCAACAGAATATAGTATTTAACTGAACTTAATTTGAATTTGTTATCAGATTAAATGTTTGTAGATCATTTGTATTTATATCTTGGTTTTCATGATGACTTTGTGTTTGAAGAAGATATCTTTTTTTAGTGTAAACATGTATTTTAGCAAAACTTTTGTCAAATTTAAAACCTGCAAAGTATATGTATTTTAAATGCATTTCAAGCAGATTTATCTAAAGAGATATATTCATTAAGAAAATAATTGGATCTTGATCTTATAGTATGCTCAAAGTATGTTTGCCATTGAGTTTTTTTTTTTTTTTTTTTTTGAACATTGGCATGTCTGTCAAATTATTGAGCAACAAAGGATAACATTTCCTCTGGAAATATTAAAAGTAGTATGAAAAACTAAGAGAGGTTAGTGAATAATACTCAAGTCCTTTTTATTTATCTCTAATATTATTATAGATCCTGTTTTATTCTGGCTCTTATTTGTTCCCTTCTCTTTACATTTATCAGTATTTGCCCATGTTCACCTGGCTAATCTGAATACTAACCATAACAAATAGGTGTTTGGAAGCATTGAAATGATAACTTTCAAAGGGGCTATTATCATTTATCATGGAAATGAATTCAGCCCACTGATGGTAATTAAGCAGGCAGGTAGAATGAGCATCATATATTTATAAAATGAATTTTTCAAATGCTCAACTTTCTCAAAATAATGTTTTCTGAAAATGCAGTATTGATCTAACATTATATTCACAATAGAGACTGGAAATCTTCAATCCCCAAATTTAATGCTTAGCAATCATAAAAGTTAGTCATTTATAACTAGTTCTTACAAATATTCAGTGGGCAAAATTCCACAGCCTTTTATGGAAATACTCTGTTGTGTCCCTCAAATGTGCGCATTTTCTGCATTATAGCTTGTTGATCATCCTGGGCTCCAGAGTCACACTCTCTAGAATTGAATCCTGGCCATACCAGTTCAGTACTGCCATATTGCTTCACTTTCTTCATCTGCTGGTAGTACTGACCTCAGGACTACTGAGAGAATTATGAAATAGTACATACAGAAGTGCTCTGAGCCACAGTTCCTGAGGTTCCCAAACTAGGAGCTAAGGTGCACAAGGGTACCACAGAAAACTCACTGTACAGTATTTTAAAATTCCTTGAGACGTGAATTGATAGCTCACTGCTCACTATGGTTCAGTTTTAACATGAGATCATACTGTATTATTTTTGATGTTATCACATATTCGCAAAGTTGAGTTTTTATCAGTTGCTATGACATAAACAAGTATATCACAACACAGGAAATGATGATGTTGATGTCTAATTCAAGAAGTCCTGTAGTATGCAATAGGTATGTACTCCTGTTAGTAATTGTGTTTCAGAAGTGAAGCTGTGATTTTTCTTTTTTTTTCAATTTAAATATATTGTTTTCTCAAACAGTTACTAATTTGGTAGGATATAGACAAATAAATTGGAGTGAGCTATCCTATGATATGAATAGAACTGTTCAAAAACAAATGGGGCCAAAAAGCACCCTGAAAAAAATTATGTAGGGCTCCACCAACCAAAAAATTTGAAACTTTTGTCCCAGGATTAGCTCTTGTATCACACCTTCAGTAAAGGCTGGTTGGTGCTTTTTGGTCATGGTGATGGTTTGAAGGGCAGTACTCATTTTCTTGAATTTAACTGAAACATCTTCAATTGTCATTTTCCCTTTTCTCATTTAACTACAAAAGAGGGGAGAAAGAGAAAGGGAGAATAGAGTGAGGGAAGAAAATGAAATGAGTACATTGGTGGTGAAGATGCGTTGTCTGACTAGAAGGGCGGAAATGAAAGTGACCTCCCTTGAGTGGAGGTAGATGAACAGCTGCCTCCTGCAAAACACCTATTTGTTATGGTTAGTATTCAGATTAGCCAGGTGAACATGGGCAAATACTGATAAATGTAAAGAGAAGGGAACAAATAAGAGCCAGAATAAAACAGGATCTATAATAATATTAGAGATAAATAATTTATGTAGGAATTGCTCAAGAGCCAGGAAAAAAAAAAAAAAAAAAAAAACCTCCTTACACTCAACCCCCTGCAAAACCAGAAACATAACCTATGGATGTCCAGTTAGGAGCAATGTACAGAGAAAAAAGCAAGGTAGTCTGAGGTGCAGAGAGTAAGCAGGGTACAGATAGCACCTTGAGCCTGGGTGAAAACTGGCTAGTGTAGTACTGTAAGGCTCTGGTGGCCACATGGGCCTGATGGTACTTCTGTACTCCTGACATGAGGCTGCCTAGTAGCTATTAGTGGCTCCAGCTCAGATCTGAGGACCAATGAGTGATTGGACTGGGTTGATTCCCAAAAGCTGTACTAGACAAACAAGAAAAGAGACACCAAGACCATGAAAACAAAGGTGGGAATGGTAACCATGGAACTCTCTCTCTTCTTCCCCTTCTCTCACTACTTAGATTCCCTGGATGGATTGGAAGGACTGAGGTACCTGAGAAAATTGTCCACTGTTGATCTGTAGTCTTATTCTACTAAGCAAATGCTTTGGGAAAACACTTATTATATCTAGAAAATATTCCCTTTATGGGAACAGAGAACATTGTTGACAAATTCCTTTTAAGTCTTCTTATTTGAACATATGACCTTTTAGCTCCCTTCTCTCAGTCATGTGTTTCCTCCAAGTTAAATTATATCACTTTTTCATCAAAGGACCCATTCAAAACTGAGTAAACTCTCTAATTAATGAAATTTAATTTTAATTTTAGAGAAGTCTCCTCTCTAGAGAAGCTTTTCCCCCAAAATGAAGCTGTATTTCATTTTACATTTATGATTAATTTCCATTATTTCTCTGGTAAGAATCATCATGTTAAAATTTGTTTTGCATCATTTAAGGAATTTTTTGAATTATGGGCATTTGCACAGTCACTATTTTACCACATATTTCACTTATAAGTGTGTGAAATGTGTGCTAAACTATGTAATATTTTTAGGGTTGGATGAGCAAAAATGCCACTAACGTTTATTTAAATTAATTAAAATTCTACACTCTGCACTGGACAAAGTTACCAGTAAAGTAAAAATATTTTAGTGAGCCTTATTTTCTCAGAAATCACATACCATAAATCACATCTGAAATAACACTGACTATATGGGGCTGCCATGAAACTCCATCTTCAGAGATCTTTGGAAGTCTTTAATTAATACTCGAGACACCCTGCCCACTAGGTTTTTGTGTGGTCTCATTGTCACTGATGCATATTAATGACATAAGACAAATAAAGTGCCTTTCATAATTGCTTGTCTCAAAGCATGTGAAAACCAAATATGGAATAATTAAAAATTCATTTGTGGTTTGTGGCTTCGAATTTGACTGCTGGAAGGTTGATTGGTGGACCCATAAGTGTCTTTGATGGGTTTGCATGGTTGGTTACAAGTCCAGTGCTGTCCTGGTCATATTTTATAGATGGCTTCCGTCAAGGCAGAGTGGGATGCTTTGAAATATTGTGTGACAACACTGCACACAAGCACAAATAGCTGTTGAAAATAACTGTTAAAATAACTGTTGAAGGGAAAGACTGTTTACTTTCCATGATTAAAACTTAGGGTCAGGTGGTATATGCCTACATATTTTTCATTATTTCAGGCAAGTGATTGTGAGTTATAAGAATATTTCATGCATTTGAGAGTCAGAAAACATCTCACTGTGCTACTTTGGTTAAATATGTATTAGATATAAGATTATTTGGAACTTTCAAGATCATGTTTAGATTTAATTTCCTGTTATTCCTAATTATGTGGGGTAGAATTTTGTGTTACTTCCACAGACTAACACTTTCTGTAAAAACATGTAACACTTTAAAACTTCCTTGTCTAACTTGATAATGGACAACACAGTGTTCCATAGTTAAATGTTCAAGTTAAATGGAAGCATATTGCATTTAAAAATGCTGTGGGAGTTTATTGAAGTTCACAGTATTTTTCTATAAATGCAGTTGCATTTTAAGTAATAAATACTCCAGAAGAGTTCATTTATTTTAAAAAACCTAAATTTGAAAATATTTTCAGTATATAAAGGTATATTTACATAACAAAAAGATGAGTAAAATAATTAGAACCAATTTATCCATTGTTCTTAGAGTTCTCTTGATGAGCAAGATTGTCACATATTCTTAATTATTTATCATTTTGACCATTTGCATAAATCTTTTACAAATATGTATAGGACTGTTAAGTCACTGTTCTGTATTTTTAGAATATGAATTAAATTTTAATTCATTTATTTATTGATAAATATTTATTGGGTGCCAATGAGGTTTAGGTACTTTTTCCTAGGTACATAGTATACATACAGCAATGAACAAAATGGATAAAAATTTGTGTTCACTTGTCTTTCACATTTTATTGGGAGGGAATGCATTCTAAACACAGGTCAGTAAGTTAATACATAGCATAGTATAGATGGTAAGAGTTTTGAAAGAATATGGAATAGAGAGGAGAAGTAGGAAAAACCAGACCAATAGAATAAAATGTAATTATCAAGAAAGTTTCCACTAAGACAGTATTCAGAGCCTCAGAGTCAATGAGGACTTGTTGGGTAGATGGATCAAACAGGGCCCTGTCAGCTCTCCTAAGAACTTTGGCTTTTGTTCTGTAGCATGAGAAGCCTAGCAGAGATTTTCGGAGGAGTGATGTGATCTGACTGCATCCTGAGGGCAGGAGGTTGTGCATGGTAGAAGCTAGAAGCTAATCAAGAAGCTTGAAGGAGTAATTCATGGAAGACACATGGTGGCTTGTATTTTGGCTATTTATGATGTATTGATTTATTGGATTTGTGGAGTTAAAGAGAAAGAAAAGCTCATAATGGCCCCAAGACTTGTGTCCTGAGCAGCTGGAGGTATGAGTTGGTTTACTCAGGTAGAAGTTTCGGATTTGAAATATAACATCAGGAGTTTCATTTTGGACATTGTGAATGGAGTCAGAAATGTGGAGTAGAGATGTGGACTGAGATATAAATTTGGGAGTTTCATTTTTTCATAATTTAGGCGTATAATACTAACAGTTTACAGTGTTTGTTGCTAATTTGGATCAGAAGGGCATTAACAGACAGCGTACCCAATTATAGGTATTTTTCTTTTATTCAGGGCATCTCATTTGTTGTTCCAATAGAAGCTAATTGTTTTAGGATCTGAAAGGCTGTTGGGGATTATAGTTATAAATGAGTTGTGCATAGTAGCTAATACAATGTATTGTTCTTCAGTAGTGAACTCTGGCAATAAGAATACAAAAAGTGATTGTAATTTTCATTCTCCTGATCCAATTAAATATTAGAATTTGCAGCATGGGATAGTGAAAGCTTCTTTCTTAGATTAGTGAACTGGAGCTTACTTCATTGGTCACAACATCTAAAAGGAAATTAAGTAAAGGATGCAGTGTTCTATAGCCTGATGTCTTCTATTACAATTTGATGGACACAAGGAGAGAGCTTTTATGGAACAAAGTTAAACCAGGAAAAGGTAAATGATTACTTAAAGGAGTGGAGGGAAATATAAACTACACATCTTTGAATTTTTCCTTTGAGAACATTCGTAATGCAAGATGAAAGCTGTTGGATTTTTAAACGTTACAAACAAGCAACTTGTTTTTAAACATCATAATGCTTGATAGTGTTCTCTCCCAAGGGAGATATTTCCTTGCTAGGCTTGCTTTGAAAGTTCACATAGAAAATACTCCTTTGCTTGGTTTTTGCTGAGGTGTAAAATTTGCAAGAGTTATGGAAAGAATATAGTTTGAGATCTGACATGCCATATGTCCTTTCTGAAGGATTTTGTGATTTTTTTTTTTTTGGCCTGGTTTGGATATTTTCCTCAGTCTAAAAGGTGGTTACCCATCACCCCTGTGCTACTCAGTAGCAAGTACTGAGTTGTTCCATGTCTATAGGGACTTTTTTCTGGCTCTCTGATCCTCATGACCCACCATCCTTGGTCCTACCATACCCAGTCTTCATTTAAAGCTAGTACTCCTTGCTTCTCCAACTTACCCCTACTTTTTTTTCCCTGATATTGTATTATGAAAAGTTCCAAATATTGGCAAAAGTTGAAATAATTATTCACTGATGACTTATTGACATATCTATATTTGACACTTAATATTTTACTGTATTTGTTTTATCACATATCTATTTTCTATTTCTTTAATCATGTATCTTATTTTTTTGTTGTATTTCCAAGTAATTGAAGATATCAGTATACTTCACTCTGGAAACAATTAAGCATGTGTGTGTGTGTGTGTGTGTGTACGTGTACACGTGTGTATATATGTATATTCATGTGTGTATGTGCATATATATACACATATGTATCTACACACATATACACACCTCATTAACTAGAATTTTGTGTTATTTGAGGATCTTTTAAAAGAAAATTTACATATAATCAGGTATACAAATCTCAAATGTATCATTTGAAAAATTTTCATAAATACATATGCCTGTAAATAGTTAACCCCTATGGGGAGATGCAACATTTCCACCCCCACAGAGCATTACCTTCTCCTTGGGATAGTTTTCTACCATGAATTAATTTTGCCTGGTTTAGGACTTCATGTGAGTGAAATTATATAGTATATATTTCTTCGTTTAAGGCTTCTTTCAGCATAATGTTTTTTGAGATTTGTCACTTATGGACATATGTAGTTAACCCCGTTCTCATGCTAATAGTTCATTGTATGAAAACTCTACAAGTCCTTTATCTCATCTTCTGTTAATAAACAACAGGGTTATTTCCAGTTTGGGATTATTAATAAAATCAACATGGCCTTCAGCATTCTTCAAACATAATACATCTTTTGTCTAATTAATCACTTTCTCTAAAACATGTCTTATTCAATCTTGTTTAATCTGTACATTATAGTTCATAGTAATTTCTGAAAACACTTTGTATGTATATAAGAAGATACTTTTCTTGGAAACTTTTTAGAAAAGGTTCTAGGGTGATTTTGTGTCTGAAATCTCTTTTAGCTACCTCTTTCAGGCAGTCACTTATTGTCTAAAGGTTTTCATTTAGGCAAGCACAGGAATTTCTTCCATAGGTACTGTTCCTTAGATCTTGTTCTCGTAGTCACGTTAATTTGCGGACAAAAGGAAGAGATTTTCCTCCTTCCATACTTAAAGCAAGAAAACCCTGTTTGGAATTATGTGTAAAGAACAACTGTATAAATTCTCAGGTAATGACAAAATAGAAAAATCTTAAGATTCATCCAAGCCATCCCTTGTCACAGGTAACAACTGGAATGTGATGATTTTTACGTTGGAGAATCCATGCACTTTTTTTTTTTTAAGAGAGAGAGAGAACTATTTATTATTTATTTTTTGGCGGACACACAACATTTTTGTTTATTATGTGGTGCTGAGGATCGAACCTGGGCCGCACGCATGCCAGGTGAGCACGCTACCGCTTGAGCCACATCCCCAGCCCCAGAATCCATGCACTTTTAAATTTGAGCTTAATGGTACCTCTGGAACTCATTTATTTTATTTATTTATTTATTTATTTTTTTATAGTGAGACTGTAACATGTGTCTACAACCACTTGGTATCAGAAGACTCAGATTTTTGTGCTTTCCCTTCTCAGAGTCCTCAAAAAGCAAATTACAGAGACCCTGATGGCATGTTCTTTTGTCTAAGTACTCTTGTGACTGAGTAGCTCAGTACATGGCACACAGTGATGGTTGTGAGGCCTGGAGTTTCTCAGCTCCAAATTTGAGGCCAGGAAAGAGGATCACATGAGAAAGTGGCATAGTATATCCTTTCATGAAAATTTTCTTTCAAGGAGCATAGTGACTCACACCAAATTATTGTATTTGATTAAAAGTAAGGCCAAGAATCCAATTATTGCATTTTCCTTTTCTTGCTTCTGTTTTCAAGTAATATTGTAGAGCCTCTTTATTTACTCAACCAGATTGACAAGATTATAAATGAGAGCTGTGTGTGGAAGCCTCTAATTTTTCATAAGTAAATGAATTAATTTATCATCGCTGTGGTGTTTTATTGCTGTCTCCATGCCAGACTGCCCTGCTCCTTTATTCCCCCTTTTGCCTTCTAAACATTGGATCCATGTCATCGTGTTTGACAGGTTTCTGATTCCCCTGTCAGATGCAATTTGGTGCTAATCACATTTCCTTTGCTCAGTGTCAATGATACAAGCCATGCATAATATCCCTATATGTCCACTCACTCTCTTGCAGTACAGCTGGAATATCTTGGGCATTAATCTGATAGAATGCCACATTGAAATGCAAAAATGATGCTTGAGCACTAAGATAATGTGGTCAGGCAGATGTGCAATAGATAAGTGAGGCTAAACTAGGGATCTTTCCTAAGCTTTGATGAATTTTATTTCATTTCTGAATATTTCTTTACAAACCTGAGACTATGTAATCAGTGCTGGTTCATTAGACCTTCAGCATTTTTTAATAGAATTCATTCATTGTCCGTGTATGAACGAATGAGGGTTATTTTTTCCATTAAAAAGAAAGTTATAGGTGGTTATTTTTTAATATAGAAGCATATTCTTTTCTAAGATTGTGCACTCTGTCAAATGCCGGCTAATAGCTAACAACCTAGAGGAATCTATTTACAGAATAACCCAGTTTATAGAACAGATGAGGTCGCAAACAACAGATCTTTCGTTAGATCATCATAGACAAAAACAAACAGTACACAGGAAGAATCTGGGCAAATCTGAGGTGAAAGTGATTGCTGTTTATCTTTCAAAAAAAGGTATATGCTTTCACAATTAAATGAGGGGGAGAAGCAGCATTCAAAGAGAAGAAATAGAAAAAGAAAGATGAGCAAAATCAGATGGGAGGTCATTGTTCAGTGAAATGACAGTTATCTTTTGTGGTAGTGAATAAGACTAGAAAAGCAATTCAGGAATATATAAGAAAGGTCTTTATTTTGTGGATTAGGGATTTTTTTTTTAAGCAACACTATGCCATGATTGTATGTGAATTTTAGAAAGAACTATTTGATGATAGTATGGAAAAAGGATTAGAGAAAAAAAATGGAAAGTGACATCAAATGTGCACTGTTGCTGTAGAGCAGGTGAGAGAATAGGGTCCAAACAAGGACGGTGGCAGTGGAAGTGGAAAAGATGCGATGGATGTGAAAGGCACTACTGAAATCTACAGAGCTGTACAATTGGTGGGATATGGCAGGAAGGGGTTCATAAGGAAGGAGGAAAGGAAAAATGAAACATTTTTGCCAAGTTCCTAGGTGAAACAAGGGCTGTGGATTGTGATGCCCTTTAAATGAAAAGACCAACACAATGGGTAAGGTAAGACAATGCATTTAGCTTGGGTTATGTGTCATTTGAGGTTCCCATGGGACATTCAGATAGCAATGGTCACTGGTCAGGAGGGGGAGCTATTTCGAAATCATTTTTATGTGTTCAGTACATAATAGAAATCATGGAAATGGTTGCAATTTCTATGGGGGAGAGAATATAAAGGATAGAGTCAAAAAGTGATGAACCCTTGTGGATAAGGCTGTATTTCTGGGGGAAATTGTACCAAAGTGGATCAGAGGGGTAAAACACTAAAATTAGTAGTTATAAAGAAAAGAGACATATTGTAGAACCTTGTTCAGATAAGAAATGCTCAGTGCCTTCGGACAGAGGACAATGTTTAGGCAAGGGGAAGGCCTAGGAGATGCAGTTGAGTTAATATATGATTGTTGTTTCGTTTTGTTTGGGGCTATTTGCCAAATATCAGGTATCTGGACAGTTTCAGTGGAGGAGTAGAACTAGAGGTCATTTTCCTTTGGTTGAGCAGTGAGTGAATGGTGTGGAGCTGGAGGCTGCTCATTGTTGACAACTCTTTTAAAAAAAAACTGATGATACATGGAGAGAAGGATGACTTGTAGATTGGAGGGCACATGAATACATAAAATGCTTTTTATTTTTTCTTATTTTTATATAGGGTGTACAGTTTAAATGGGGGATGGATGTCACTCCTAAAGGGAACCAAGAAAATTGATTCTTAGGGGGCAAAAATATCTTAAATATAATAATGCTTGTGTCTTCCAAAGCTCACTGTAACCTAACAAAAATTTTCTGTGGTTCAGTATTGGGTGTCACAGAGCAGCACTGGCTAGATGCATGGAAGAGACACAAACTGCATATAACATTACCAGACTGTGGAAATATACATTTTAATTGGGGGACCTTAGATCTATTTTTGTATTTTGAAGTTGTGACCTTATAAATGGCCTGTTTTTGCCTGTTAACTGCCATCAACTGCCTTTGAAATATTGTTCACGTTGGGTTCTCACTGTTTTTGTTTGTGGTTTTTGAAAATTAAATAAGATTAGTTAGGATTTTATTAATTTTATAAAAGTTATTCATCCTATCACTAATTATTTCCAGTGCTAGAAGGGAAGAAAAAAAAATGGCAATGGCTAAATGATTATCTAGTAGCTGGTTAAATTAAGAATTATTTTCTTGTATTAAGTAAAAGTTAAAAGTTAAATTCCTTAAAAGTAAATTAAAATTTTTTTCAACTTTTTTTTTCTGGTATAATATAACAATTGTGAGTTCTTAAAAATTTGATTACATCACTAATGCCTTTATATAAATTGCTTTGCATATAAAATTTGATATGTTATAATTTGTATGAACATAGGCTTCTTTATAGTTGCTCAGTAGAGAGTTATGAGGCTAGGTTAAATATTAATAACAATTTTAAATTAATATTCTACTTTAAAATGTATTTAGTCATTCTTAGTCCTTATACTTACTTATTTTATGTATAAAGCATAGATATGCATACAGTAGATAAACATATATAGAGTAAATTAAAATTTCATGTAGTGAGGCAATTAGAAAAATACTGTTTTAAATTTCTTAAAGGGGAAATTAGTAAAAGAAAAAAAACTGAGAAATACTGGGATAGAGGAATCTTAATATTTGCTCATTTTTTTCTATCTATTTCCCTCAATTACTTATGTGTGAGAATTACTGAATTATAAGACATGATTGATACTTTGTAAGGGGGAAAAACAAAGTTACTTTTGAGATACAAATACTTATAGAAGATATATATTTACTGATGATTTTTATACCCAGAGGCAATTATGATTAATAAAAAAATAGAGTCACAATTCCAATGATTGAAATACCTAAAAGTGTAAGTCAAACTTTAATGATCTTGAATTTCTATGCTATGTAGAAATTTTAAGGCACTAAGGACATGTTATAAATGCATTATTTGTCTTGGTGGTACAGTTTTTGCTGAACAATATTGCAGGGAAAAGTTTATTAATCTCAGAGGGACTCCATCAAAGGTATAACACAAAGGACTAAATCCACTGGTAATAATCTTGAGCAATCTGATGTGATTTTTGATTGAAATAGTAGAAGGTGGAAAATGTGTGGATCAATTATGAAACAAAATGGCAATACTAGTGAACATTAATCTGGAAGGAATTCTCAAAGTAGAGAAAAGTTACCAGGGAGAGACAGAAGCAAAACCATATTGGGTGATACGCTTTCTTCTTTGAGCTGTTAAACTGTGAAGATAATGAAATATTTCTTTGCAACTGGTAATGGGACATTGCTAATAATGTTGTTAGCTGTTTCTAGCTTCTTGGGTCTGAGTCATTGTGAAATTTCAAAATAATATTCACAAGTGGGGGTATTCATTTTACAGATTATTTCCTTTTATAATTTTAACATGAGAAAGAAAAAGTTAGAAGGACAAACATAAAACAAGTCCATATATTAAAAATCCATCCAGATATCAGTTATTATTAAACTTGTTAAGTCATCTGTGAATAATCTCTTACAAGATTTGGTTCTCTCCCAAATATCTCCTGAAAAATCTTTGTGAAAACAATTATTCTACAGTAGCAGTCCCTAATATGTCTAGAACTATATAATAGAAATACTGAAGTTTTAAAACAAGCACTTTATCCCAGCTTTGGGGTAGCTTTAAAATTAATGGAAAAGTTAGAACACATACACAACTAAAAATACTCACAAACTGAAATAAGTGCAGTACAAGGGATATATGTAAGAGCTGAATTGTATTCATGTTCACGGAACAATCAGTCAGTGAAGTTAATGAAGGCCACTTCCCAGAAACTGAATATCAAGTACAATTTTCAATGAAAACAGCAGTGTAAAATAGAACAGAAGAAACTCTGTCATGAGTAAAATCACACTTATACCTAAATATATATATATATATA
>NW_026000005.1:24093721-24148164 GCF_001458135.2 Marmota marmota marmota
TTTTTAAAAAAAAAAAAAAAAAAAAAAAAAAGAGTCCTGCATTCTTTATCATTCATTTGAGTTTTTCCCCGTTTTCACTTCCTGTCTAAAATTCTGGACTGTTTTTTACTCATTAACTCTATTTCATTGCTACCTGCCCAAACTTCAAGTTTTCTCTCTGCCCTGCTTGCTCCCACCTAGTGGAAACTTCATTCCTAACATGATCAGTCACCCTACAGTGATCAAGTCCTTGGACTTGTTTTTAGGCCACCATCAACCTCCACCCATTCAGCTGCATTCTTCTCTCTCTGGAGCTCTGTGCTTCAGTTGCTGCAGTGAGCTACAGCGCTGATTCATTTTACCTCTTGAGTTCTTTCTTTATTGGCTACTTCCAGTTGCCTTTATTCATCTCTTAGACCAATAGCTTGTCTCACTTCTTCTGTTTTTATTCTAATACTTACCTGAAAATTGTGTTTAACTCTTGAGTCTGCATTTTACCTCCTTGACAGAAATCAGGTACTTAAGGGCATACAAGACACACATTTTTAGCTTCTTCTTTTGCTAAAAAGAAAAGCAAATTTTTATGGGCTGATACTGTGGTCTTTGAGCACAATTCAATTTATTGCTTGGATTCTGACAGAAAGAATACCTTAGTCCTAATATAGATCCAAAGCAAAATTGTGTTGACCTTGGCGGATCTTCAAGTATGTTTATGACACCAAATTAAGTGTTTGGTATGTGAAAAATTAGCATTCTGGAGTCAAATTGCACTGCCTTAAATCTGATCTCCAACATTTCTTAGCTTTAAGACCTCTGTCCATTTTTTAACCATTTTAAGATTCAGTTTCCTTGTTTTCAAGATAAGAATAATATTAGCATGTACCATTAAAGCAAGCATTCACACAGAGATCTCAATACATGCCTAGTATGTGGAAAGTTCTCAATAAATGTTAACAAACCATTTTAAAAAATAAATTTATATTATTTCCATTTGGAATGTTAAGCAGTCCCATTTAATTGCAGTTGATGTAAAAAATATATTGCCATAAGTTTTTTTTTTTAATTTGTTCTAATTAGATATACATGACAGTAGAATGCATTTCGATTCATTGTGCAAAAATGGAGCACAACTTTTCATTTCTCTGATTGTACATGATATAGAGTCATACCATTCATGCAATCCTACAGGTAGCTAGGGAGATTATGTCTGTCTCATTCCATCATCCTTTTTTATTGTTGTACCCTCTCCCCTTTTCTCCCTCCCCTTTGCCCAATCCAAAATTCCTCCATTCTTCCTATGCCCCACCCCCATTATAGATCAGCATCCACTTATCAGAGAAAACATTTGGCCTTGGTTTTATGGGATTGGCTTATTTTGCTTAGCATGACATTCTCTAACTCTATTCATTCACCTGCAAATGCCAGGTAAGGCTGAGTAATATTCCATTGTGTGTATATACCACTGGTTTGTTTTTTCCATTCATCTATTGAAGGGCATGTAGGTTGCTTCTACAGTTTAACTATTGTAAATTGAGCTTCTATAAACATTGATGTGGCTGTTTCACTATAGTATGCTGATTTTAAGTCCTTTGGGTATAGACCAAGGATTGGGATAGCTGGGTCAAATGGTGGTTCCATTCCAAGTTTCTGCTTTCCAGAGTGGTTGCACTAATTTGCAGTCCCACCAGCAATGTATGAGTATACCTCCCCCCCCCAATATCCTCATCAACATCTTATTGTTGTTTGTATTCTTGATAACTGCCATTCTGACTGGTGTGAGATGAAGTCTTAGAGTAGTTTTGATTTGCATTTCTCTAATTACTAGAGATGTTGAACATTTTTTTTATATATTTGTTGATTGATTACATATCTTCTGAGAAGTGTTTGTCCTGTTCCTTAGCCCATGTATTTATTGGGTTATTTGTGTTCCTTTTTTGGTGTTAACTTTTTGAGTTCTTTATATATCCTGGAAATTAATGCTCTATCTGATGTGCTTCTAGTAAAGACTTTCTCCCACTTTGTAGGTTCTCTCTTCACATTATTGATTGTTTTCTTTGCTGAGAAGCTTTTTAGTTTGAATCCATCCCATTTATTGATTCTTGGTTTTATTTGTTGAGCTTCAGGAATCATAGGTTTTTTGTTTGTTGGTTTGTTTTTTAATTCCATTTTGGAAAACTTAAGAATACAAAGTAGCCATTGTCTTTTTTGTAATATGGGATATAATTTATATTATGTTCTTATATAAATGTGTAGGAAGATTAATTTTTTTTAATCCTAAAGAAAAAAACATAGAAACTTTCTAGTTTTTGAAAGCCTTTTAGATACAACAGGTCTGAATTCACTTTCTGTTATTAGACCTGTGACTTCAGTTAATTCTGTTAAATCCTATTTGAGCTACAAGTTACTGCTAAAACAAAATCTTTGATGATGAGCAGTGTTTAATCACATAGCTACAAAAAAGGTATGGCATTTGATGTTGGAAAGAAATCATCTAACAGAAGCACCAGCCCATTATCTGGATTTGTCAAATGCTTGCCTTTATCCCTTCAGATCTGAAGTCAAGCTCCACAGGTAGTACTGTCTTCGAAACTTCATGCTTCATGCTTCTGACAGTAGTATAATATGTTATAGTATTTCAGTATGGAGGACTGACACGGAAATCATGCCTTTAAGCAGATTTTATGTCTCCTTAAAAATCATAGCCCAAAGTAATTTAGAGGTTTGGGCTGGAAACTTTCTGTCATAGCATTGATTGTAATTCCAGACACTATCAGCCCCTACCCTTGGTTATGCTTCATCAGTAAAATAAACTTAATGTTCTGATTTTTTCCTCCCCACCCCTATTTTACTTAAACAATAGTTTCACTTACTTTCCTCTGCACTTAATTTTCTCTGTTCAATTTTAATCCTAAAAATTTGTTTTGCTTACAAGCAACTGCCATTTTGTACCTAAAGCAGAAGAGATACAATTGTTACTTAAAAGCATTATATTCTTTTTGCATATGATAATTATTTGGTTTTATTAAAGTTTTGTTGTTGATTACAAAGGAAAAAAGGGAAAATTCTTTGTTTGTAAAAGTAAAGTAGAATAGAGATCTGAAACAGTTTTGTCAAAAACAAAATGCATTTCTCATTAGAAGGAACATTCTTTGGAGGTAAATATATATGGAGTTGGATGATAGTGTTGTGCAGTATTTATAAAAAAAAAGTAATGGAGCATGTTTATCAAAGAAGATCCAATAAATACAATAAAACTATCTTTTTTTTGGGGGGGGGGATTGGAAATTGAATCCCACTATGCTTTACCACAGAGCTACATCCCCAGCTCTTTTTATTCTTTAGTTTGAGAAAGGGTATTTCTACTTTGCTAAAGCTGGACTCAAACTTGCTATCCTCCTGCCTCAGCCTCCCAAGTCACTGAAATTATAAGCATATACCACTGCACCTGGTTGAACAACCATCTGCTGTTATCCCCAGTGAACTGTGGTTAAAGCTGGGTTTCTCATTTTCACACTACTCAATTACATCTTATTAAAGGGCTTGCATTTCTCATTAGTCTAGCTATTGGTACTGCTAGTAGTAACTCCAGGGCAATGCCACTATTTCTGTGCCTGCTTTTTTTGAGGGGGTAGGGGAGGAGGAAGGATGTGAAATATTAATCATAGAAGTTTATGTGTTATTAGATCACCCAGATTCATATATGAAAAAGTTCAAAAGGCCTAGGGTTTGAGACTCATTATGTGACCTGTCTGTCTTGTGGAAAAATTTTGGTTTGAAGAACTGATTGCTTTAAGGTGTCTGTAGGTGCAGTGTTTGAAATGGTCTAAATGGATAACTCTTTTCATTATTTGAATTAATATAATTTGGCCAGGCATGGTGGTGCATACCTGTAATCCCAGTGGTTCAGGAGGCTGAGGCAGGAGGAGGATCAGGAGTTCAAAGCCAGTCTCAGCAATTTAATGAGGCCCTGAGCAACTCATCAAAACCCTGTCTCTAAATGAAATACAAAAAAGGGTTGAAGGGTTGGGGATGTAACTCAGTGGTTAAGTGCCCTTGAGTTCAATCCCTGGTACCAAAAAAAAAAAAAAAAAAGAATTTGTAGAGTTTTATGCACATCCTCCATATCTGCCTGGAGTAAAATTACTTTTCAAGCTTTAGATAAATGAAATCTACCCAGAAACTCTCAAGGAAGAGTATAATACTGGCTGATGAAAGTCGAGTATAGGTGTACGGAGCCAGAGCCACAATTAATTTACATTTGATTTTAATTGATGACACTCTGATAGATCAGAGAAACTTTAATTAAGTAATAAAAATGTAGGCAGATTAGAATATTGGTAATTGGAAATAGAGGAGGTTTAACTAATGAAGTGTGATTTTATTAAATGTTTTGTTCACTTTATAGAAAATGCTATGTGGAACTTATTAATAGTTTTCTTTCACGTAAATACTGATATTTGGAGGATTTAGATTCCTTATTTAGAAATCTGTGCTGTGATAGAAATAATGGCTGTGACTTTAAAACCCCAAATTGCTTTTAGTGTTCTGCAGGAACTACTAAACTACCGTGCTTTATTATAAGCTATCAGAGTTCATCTTTTAGTGACTTTTGGTTCCAACCTACATTTAACAAATGGCTCTGCCTTGTAAGTTTTCCAGAGTAGCTATTCAGATCTCTCACCTCTGCTCAGCATCTCACTTAGAGTTCCTTCTCTCTTGTGTTTCATCTCTGATATCCTCACCTAAAATAAGTGTCAAAAGTGACATATATTATAATTTGCAGTATTACCTTTGCTGTAGTGGATTGCTCTCCCTGTAATTACAGCTTACACAAAAACCTGCTTGATAATTCCTTGTAATCAGAGAAATAATACCTTGTATTTATGCAGTCTTTGTCTCATGACCTCAAAGCACTTTTATAGGCACTCTTGTTAATTGTCACAGCATTCCTACGAGCAAAGCAGATGGTTGAAGAAAGAGAGGCCTAAGTGTAACCAGGTTAAATGACTTGCCTTGGGTAAAGCTGTAATGAATGACATCTATGGGAAGAAAGCCAGATCTCCTGATTCTGGACCCGCTTTCTATCTTCTTCATCACTTTGCCTCCAAATTTTTTACTGGTGACATCTGTTTCCATCATTGTCATGCTGTTAATTACTTAATATCATTTTACTGCAAGATTAGCTAAAGGGAACAGATACATTCTGAGTGCTTAAAAATATGTTAAATGCAGCATGAGAGAAAAAGTGACACTTTATGGGGACAGTCTGTAGATCAATTTTATTATATTTTGGTTGCTTGATGAACATTGCTGGTTTGGGGGGAATCTGGGGGTTGATGTTTTACATAATGGTGCTTTTTGAATGATACAAAGGCCAAGAAGTTACTGATCTAGATTTCAAATGTGCATCAAATGAGGCAAAACATGATCAATTAGTTGATTACTGAATCATAGTCAGTGGAGTGTCCAGCAAATTAGCAGATATCTCTTTTTGTTCAGTTATCTGAATATATACTAAGGGTTTGATACTCAGTTAATACGTATCTACAACCTGCTTGATAAAATGTAGATAAATTTATAAACTATTTTCCATGCCTTTTTACAATTATTATTAAAAAGTTTCATGTCCCTTTTCATATTGAAACTGGACTTCTTGCGTGAGCTTTCCCCATCCCATTCCTGAGGGAGGACAAGGTTTACAAGCACTGGGGTGAGCATGTAACAGTGTG
The DNA here is from genome assembly GCF_001458135.2 of Marmota marmota marmota. NCBI lineage: Eukaryota > Metazoa > Chordata > Mammalia > Rodentia > Sciuridae > Marmota > Marmota marmota. Next base: position 24,099,430 of record NW_026000005.1, read on the forward strand.
TTTGCTTACTTGGGTGTACCCAGTGGAAGGACAAGAGATTTGAAGGGTATATCCATCACGTTTTCCCATGATATTTGGGTCTAATATATAGAACTCATTGATTTAATAATACCAAGAACTGATTTAATTGTTATGACCACAGATTTATTGACAATGAAGTATAATTTGGTGACCAGTAGATCTTATTATTTTGGCCCTCTTGCCCTCATTTAGGAAACCTCATTTGTTACATGATACTTGATTATAACCTGATACTTGGGCTTCAATTCGTCACTTTTAATCCCACAGTTCGCTTATTTTTCCTTCCTGTCTATTTTCACTATTTTTCTTGTTCTGTGTGGGGGGGCAGGGAGGTGGGGGGATTTATCCCAGGCCTTGCACACAGTGGCTGGGTGCTGTACTGCTGAGCTGCACTCCAGCCCTCCGTTACTTTTCATTCTTGTTTTCCATGCATCTTCTTTTTACTTAGTTCTTTGTCTGATTCCCATAAAATCCCCTGGTCTTTTGTGTAAGGGAGTTGAGAATATGTTGTGAATGAAGTCCAAGTTTTATCCTTCTAAGAAGTAGGGTTTTTTGAATTTTTATTTATTTTTTGTCAAATTATGTATGCAAATGATGTCTATTTTTTAGAAATCCAGTGTCTCCCTAGTCACAGGCCAAAGTATTTAAAGCATACTTCCATCAAACCTTGAAGACTTCATTTAAGTGGGGCATTTAGCTTCCTTTGAAAAACATCTCTTTTAAATAACAGCATTGATGTTAGTTTTTTTTTTAATTTATTTCACATTTGCAGGACAATGATTTGTTGTTGTTGTTTGTTTGTTTCATTGTTTTTTTATATCTTTATTTTATTTTTATGTGGTGCTGAGGATCAAACCCAGTGCCTCACGCATGCCAAAAAAGCACACACTAGCACTTTAGCCACATACCCATCCCCAATGTTAGTTTTGATAGTTCCATGATCATAGATGTAAAAATCATAGCTGCTGGTAATACTATTATAGGACTTTTTCTTCTTTTTATCTTACTGAAGGAGCAATTAAAGCACATTCCAAGTTATTTAATATTAGTTAAGTATACACTGTATACCAGATTCTTGGAAGGCCCTAAGTATTAATATACATGTACAGAATGTAGAATTTTGCTCAAAATGTTCTTTGAAGATGATTGTGGGTATTATATTTCACTGGCCTGTTTCCCAAGGTGCTCTAGGAAAAACAGGTGACACCCTTTTTGGCTGTTCAGTCTGAAGTTCCAGAACACAGCTGTGCTCCCAGCTAATGGGAGAGCCCCGTGCTCCATGCTGCTTCTCAGAGCTTTCTAACCTCATGCTCCTCCCAGACCATGTGCTATGTGGTCAGGGAGTCACCAGTGGAAATTGGTGTAGACTCTTCTGCCTATGAATAGCAATATTACTTGAGTAAGATGGATTATTCAGAGTGCTCTTCATCCACAATTTGAAAATGAGGCATTAGTTATCCATACATTGAAAAGGGCCAGCCATTATAGGTCATTTATTAAGATGCCAGGTTACCATCTTCCTTCCGTCTCATGCACTATGAACTTCTCTCCACAGAATTTTTGTTCTCTTGATTTTTAAAATTATATTTACCAGCAATTCAAAAGATGGCCAACACGGCCCATCTTACTGAATCCTACTAATAATTCCATTGCAAAATGCTGTTATTTTCCTAAGTTTAAAGATGAGTTATCAGAGGTATAGAGATCTTGGAAATGTTCCAAATTATAAGAGAGATGGTGTCAAACTAAGAGTAATTTAACTGAGGATTCTCTCATTTGTAGGACAATGTAGGACTTCACAGCCCGATGTGCTAACTAACCATTGACGTCAACTTCTTACTCTTTGCTTTGGTACAAATTTTGTGAATACAGATATTTCTCATATTGATATTAATTAAATAGCTATATAAAGTCTTACCGTACCAGAGAGGTACACAAATTGTAATGGAGAATCTCTAAAACTGTCATAAGGGCATAAAACTGATGTAGAGCAGGGTGCTGTGGTGCATGCCTTTAATCCTAGAGGCTCAGGAGGCTAAGGCAGGATAATCATGAGTTCAAAGCCAGCCTCACTAACAGTGAGGCACTAAGTGGGACCCTGTCTCTAAATAAAATACAAAAGAGGGCTGGGAATGTGGCTCAGAGGTTGAGTGCCCCTGAGTTCAATCCCTGGTACCCAAAATAATGACAACAAAAACTGATGTAGAAACTATCATAAAAGCACACACAGGAATTTAGTATATTAGAAAGATGGACTTCATACCATAATATAATAGCAAATGTGTATCATACATTTCTAAAGTAGTGGTCTAAGGTAAAGAGAATAACTGTGATTTGCTTGCCTAAGTCCTCACTGAACACGCTTGTTGATTAGTTTTCCTCTACCTTTTGATTTCATGTGCATGCTTGCTCTTGCCTACTCTTTTCTAAATAGATAGTTTCAGCAAGGTTGCCCTCCTCCCACATGTTCAACAACCCTAGGGCTTCTTTTTTTAAAAAATTTTTAGGTGTAGATGGACACAATACAATGCCTTTATTTTTATGTGGTGCTGAGAATCGAACCCGGGTCCTGCCTGTACTAGGAGAGTGCTCTACCGCTGAGCCACAATCCCAGCCCAGGGGTTGGCTTCTTAAGTGGTACTTGACTGGATCTCATTTTCAGAAATCTCCAAATGCACATTCAGATTTTCTCATTCATTAACTTGCTAATTTTGCTCCTGGTCATGGTTGCTGGTGTTGGCTTAGTCATGTGATGGGTTACCTCATGACTATCTAGCTTTGTACTTTGTTTAAGCTTGTCAGTGACATTGCCCAAGATTTTATTATCAAAAGCTGTGCATGAATACTTTTAGACCTCGATTCTTGATTATAGCATCATCCTTACTTCCTGAATATGCATTACTGATTAGTATATGTCAACGTGACTGAATGACTGCTGAGGGACAAACAGGCTTTCTTCGTAACTAGTGGTACACATGCCACCTCTCTAGTATTACCATCTGCAGTGGTCGATTCACCCTGTGTCTGCTCACCATTTTTTTTTTTTTGTTTCCATGATATTGAAAATAAATAAAAATTTTCATATTTTCATTTTCAATCCTGGGTCCCCAAATAAATATTTGATAAATTCTAGTTTTTCTTAGTAGTTAAAAAGATACACCTTTGCAGTTTAAAGAGGCTTTGCTTTGAGAAATCTGCTTTATCGAAAAGCAACATGGTTAGAAAATCAAGCATCGTGGTCAAAATGGTAAACAGTGGAGAAGTTTGAGGAATAAGGAGCATGAGAGATACTGAGTGTGCCATTGCCATCTGCCACAGGAACGTGAAAACTGTACTTACTATCTCTTGGAGGCTTGTCTATCTGTCTTTAGATTTTTAATAAAATTTTAAATAGAAAATATTAAGTGTATGAGAAAATCATCGCGTTCTTCCTCAATATCACTTTTATTTTTAAAAAATATTTTTAGTTATAGATTGGCACAATACCTTTATTTATTTATTTTCATGTGGTGCTGAGAATTGAACCCAGTGCCTCAGAAGTGCTAGGCAAGCACTCTGCCACTGAGCCACAACCCCAGCCCTCAATGTCACTTTTAGACAGAACAGTAATACATCCAGTAGCTTTTCACTGTACCTAATGAATTCCATAACCTTCATCCAGCATCATGTGGACCAGTAAGTTTCAGTCTCTGCTTCCTTAGCTCACTGCATCCTAGCCCTGCTGGCTTTCCAATTGCTTTTTCAATAAGCCAAGCCCTATCTGGTCCACACCCACACACGCACACTGTTCCCTCAGCCTGAAAGTGTCCCTTTAGCATTCTTTCACTTTCCCACCTGCTAATCATCTTACATATCATTGATACAAAGAGGGCTTTCTTGCCTAACTCCCTAATTTTTCAGTCTTGTTAATCACTCTCCTAACTTATCACACTTTTCCTTTACAGCACTCATACAATTTTACAATTATACACTTAGCTCATGCTTGTCTCGTTCACTAGGCTAGTGCTTCTCAATCATGACTGTGTGTTAATATCATTTGCAGAACTGTAAAACATGCCATTTTCAGATGTCACCCCAGAGAGCCTGAAGCAGAGGTTAAAGCCACATCATCGGGGTTTATTAACATTCTTCAAGTGAGTCTAATGCTCGGCCAGAGTTGAGAGTCACTGGACCATGTCATAAGTAACAGGAAGGCAAAGATGATGTCTGCTGACCAGTGTGTACTGGTCAGCAGATATAGTGTGATATAGTGTCTTATACACAAAAGACTTTAGTATACATTTTTGAGTAACTAAATAAATTCAGTAATCATAAATTCTCTAGACTCGGATGATTTCTGATACTTACACATTACAGAACATCACAGCTCCAGAACTATTGTGTGTTCCCATGTTTGAATAGCCTTATCTTTACAAACACATATTAATGATATCTTGTGATACTTATTAGGAAAAATTGGTATTTTTGACATGATTTTTATGAAAAAGTTTTACTTAAAACAAAGCTGTACTTTCCATTCAATTTCTTACTTTTTCCACAAGTTAACAAATATAGAAATTATCACCCTCATTCTGATAGACACTTAAAATATGTAATATCCAGATATTAACAAAGCCCTGACCAGAAATAAGTCACAATACCTCCCAGAAGAGAATTTCTTTAAAAGTTTGTTTTTTAAAAAACTCCTTACATAAGAGGTATTAAATATCAAGATTCTTTTCCCATTAACCCAAATATAATTCTAAAATGGGTGATGTTTTGGAGATAGACGACTAGAAGGCAGGAGCCACAATTTTAAGGAATAAGTTATAGAAGGCTTTTTTGTCATGTCCATACTTCAGTAAACCAAGAAAATAGAAAAATAACCAAGGAATCATTCTGTAAAAACAGTTATGGAGGGGCTAGGATTGTGGCTCAGTGGTAGAGCACTTGCTTAGCATATGTGAGGCACTGGGTTTGATCCTCAGCACCATATTAAAAAAATAATAATAAAATAAAGGTATTGTGCACACTTAGAACTAAAATATTTTAAAAAAACAGTTATGGAATAGTTATAGAATATTTAATAATATCCTATTATTAAAAACATTAACCTTTTATGGTATGCACATCATTTCAGAAATTCAAGGTTTCTTCATTTTTGTTTTGGTCACTGAAAAAGCTGATTAAATCTGAGATGAAGTGTATTGAATTCGGATAGTACTTTATTACTTAATAGTACTTGTACATACTTTGTATAACAGTTCTTACAATCACCTTGAAAAGTGAATAAAGGTATTCTAATCCCAGTATTATCCATATCTGTAACTTAAGTGAGCTTTATGAACAGGCCCTGTAACTTATTGTAAACAAGAAAGTATTTCTTCAAGAAAACCCCACCATTTATTGGAAATTTACAATATTCCAAAGCAGCTTCCCGTCTATTATCATGCTATTATTTCTCAACTGGCATGCATTTCTCAGGCCATTGGCGGGCCCCAAGTACATAAATTATTATTATATATGTGGTTTCCTGATAATAGTATACCTGCTATTTTGCCTCAGAAACAAAGTGGGAAATTGAAGCGTTAAACTTTTTTTTTTTTTTTCCAGAGGTAGGAAAGACAGTCATTGCTTTTAAACAGATCCTTTTAGAAAAAATATTCATCGGAAAGCTTAGCAGGCTCTGTGGAGAGCTTTACCAGCTCTGTGGGTATTTTTAATTCATACCATGGTGTCCTCAGAAGGTAACGTGGAAAGATTAATGCTTTTGGAGAAGAGTTCAAAGTGTTCGGTGCCTTTTTCAGGTTAATCACCAGACCAGTTGTAGGACAAAGAACTCTAGCTCCTGCCTCAGACATGTTATTTCATGTTCATCTAAAATGCAGTCCCTTGTTTCCTTTCTCAGAAATGTGATAATATCCTCGTGGTAGGTTGTGATCTGAGAGTTAAAGGGGTGAATCGGAAAGTAGTGACAATTCTCTGGGGGCACACTGGGGTCTCCAGCCTGTGGTGTTGACAGTTAGACAGTTAAATGACTGTACACATCATTTCATGTTAATTAAGGAACTTGAGAGTTCTTTTATTTCTTTTTATCCTTAGTTGTTTTATCTGGAAGTTTTGTGTCTAGAATGGATTTTGTTATTCTTATATATGAATATCATTAAAAATAAAATTATGGTGAGGCAATTCTAAGATAGGGAGATTAACTAGCAATATTGCTAGAGGGAACTATTGGGATTTGAGGGGAACAGCTCAATTGGTGTAGACATAAACAGGTGGGACCATTTCAAGGTTGGATCTCTGTCACAGTGGTTCTGGGCACCACGTGGAAAGTCATCATTAGGCCTTAGTTACTGAGGATTGCGAGTTGGCATTCCAACACCACCACCAGAGATTCTAGCAATATCCCTGCTACATTCAAGATGTGGTACTTAATTTTGGCATGAGTGTCAATAAGATAGTGTCCTTGACTTGAAGGTATTACTTATTATATGTGAAGAGAAATAATATCTCTAGTATAAGGGAAAGTAGAAGAAATATAACAGATCTGCTACAAAGACAGTTGATTGAGTAGCAGACGTTCAGTGTTGTATGTTCTAGTCACTTAACAGGGAGAGTTAAAAATCAGCATCTTAGGTTATTGATAATTTCTAGGGTTTGTTACGCATTTATTTCCATATGTTTAGCTTTAGTCATAAAAAAACTGTATGCCATAGTCTATATTTTTTAGGGGAAGCCATGAAAATTTATCCAGACTTGCAAATGAAAGAATTCAGCATCATACCTTTCAAGGAACCCAAATCATTTTTAAAACTATTATCATTGCCAAGCATAAATTAAATATTCTAATACTTTATTAGGATGGTAATTAATGTACTGAGATCATAATTAACACATGGCTGTCAGTGGCATGAAAGAGTTAATGCACAAAGTGTTGTTGAGATTTTGTTTTGTTTTTCTCTCTTAGACTTTTTACCAGGACAAGATTTATTACTGCTGTACCTTTCCTATGGAAATCAGGTTTTCTAAATGGGTAAATTAAAGCTTATTGTAAATTGCTCGAGGTAATATTGGAGTCCTTTGTGCTGTAGGGCTTCCAATGCATGTCTTTTAACCTTGGATTCCATTTAAAGGAACATTTCCAGAAAGATTTATTCTCCCATCATGTACATCAGATGCTGTACATGATGAAGAGACAGTGCAAAGTGTCGAATAATTTGTGTTCTTTGAAAACTGAATTTCATTGGTGCTTTTAGAGTTCTCATTATTACCACATTCTGAATATATGTATTTCTAAAAATTATACCCTTGTGCATGTTCTAAATGTCAAATATAACTAGTAGAATATCTAGTCTAAAAGGGAGTACAGAACTTGAATGTAGTCTTTCCTAAATGTATATCTTTAAACTGGTTTTGTTTAATTTTGATTCAAGAAATGCTTGGCTGTTTACATTTCTTTATTTTATAAAATCCAAATATGTGGGGGGGGGGACTTATAATACTTCATCAGTAATACCTACTGTGTGTAACTCAGCTGTGCTGACTTCTCAACAAGTGAACCAGTTTTCTTTGGGTTATAATAAGCCAAGTAGTTTGAAGATCTCTATTGCAAACTAGTTGCTAAAGTGAATAAGACTAACAGGCTTTTCCCTGTTGTTGGTGAAAGTGAGAGCTGACTGTCTCTGGAAATTCAACTTTTACTTTCCCTGTTTTCATAGTAACGCTGCATTAAGATGTCAGGTCAAAATATTTTTTTCTTTCTCTCTCTCTGTTTTGATATTTCATTTGAGAACCAATATTTCAAAAAAAAAAATGTAGTGATTTAGTACAGATTCCTTAGTTTCACTCAGATAAATAAACCTTTACCAGATTCTGTGAACTGATTTATTGATAGGACTCTGAGGGATCACAAGCCTTTTTGAGAACATTTGAAACATTTCTGAATTTTCAATTTTATTGACGTTTCCCCCCCCCAGAGAGAGAAGCAGAGTGGAAAGAAAGACTTCTTTTCTCTCCATAGATTTGAACATCTTAACAAAGCTTTAACTTTCTTTTTTTTAAAAAAGTCACTCTTTTTTTAAAAACATACATATACACATATATATGTATGTATATATACAAATATATATTTGTTTATATTTATATATATATATATATATTTTATATATATATACAATTTAAAAAAAAAAACAAGAGAATTAGCAATACAAACCTAGTGCTGGGCACTAGTGATTGATAATAGGAATAATATTCTGCCTGGCTGATTTCCCATGGTCCATGGTAATGAGATTCAAAACTGGCACAAGTATTTGGAGTAAATTGAAAATCACAAACTTTTTTATACAGTGAATTTGACATTTTTTGTAATCAAAGCTGGTATCTCTTTCTTTTAAAGAAAATATTAATCCTATATTGCTTAAATATTCCTCTTTTTTAAATTATTCCTTTTTTTCTTAATTACTTTTGGAGACTTTTCACAGACCCACCCAACTTCTCTGTATTTCTTCTTAAACCCAAACAACATCTCTTCTGAAAAAGCAGGTAAATGGAAAGATCCCACACATCAAGAGGCTGTTCTTGTGCTTTGTGATGAGCACAGGTTCAAGCCTAAGACCCACTGGTTGCGGCAAGAGAGAACCCAGTGCCTCCGTGACACCTTCTAGTTCCTCCTGCATGGAGCCCTCCCCAGAACCTGAAGGGCTCCTCTGAGCTGAGCTAATGTCCTTTTCTGAGCAGGGCTCTGTTGTCAGGCAGCCCAGCAGTTACATGTACCAGGTTTTGGATCCTGCAAAGGACTTACCAAGGCAGTAAGTGGTTTGTATCACAAGAAGGCAAACCATGATCACCTAAGGATGGTTTTGTATGTTACCCAGTTTGTGATTGTTCTATCTTATCTTACTGGATTCCACATTAATTGAAGTATTTGGGGGACCAATTAATGGGCCTAAAAGGCTGTTTTGGAAAAGCAGAGGGAAAATCCACTCTTTCTCTCCTTTGAGAGAAGGTTCTCCTCTGTTGCCCATCCTGTCTCTCACTGAGGAATCAAGAAAACTGAAATGACAAATATAACACCAGAAAATTAAGATTTTAGAGGGAAAGCGAAAGAAAAAAAAAAAAAAGAAAAAGTGGGACACTAAAGAATGCTAGCCATAAATTAGTAAAGGGGACCAAACATTCCAACTTATATGACCTTATACACACACACACACACACACACACACACAAGCTAAGAATAATTCAAATGTAAACCAAGATAAAAAAAAAAGATGCAAAGAATACAACAGAAAGAATTAAAGAGGCTAACGGCACAGATTCAAAATGAAGTACACTTTAGCAGCAACAGTGAAGCCACCTTGACTTTTTAAATGTAGCCTTGGAGAACAGAGAAAGCAGGATGTGTTTGTACAGTGGTCCTCTGAACAGAACCAGCTCCAGTGGTTGGGGGCTCCTTGGAGGCCTCTTAAGGCAGCAAGAGCTGAGTGCTGGAGGGTGAGGCACAACTCCGGGGGAGCTTCCTGTCAATGGCTCCTGTCCCTCAGTTCCCTCTAGGACACCTGAGAGGGCAAGAAGATGTGCCCTTCCATAAACAGCAATCCATCAAGCTGTCAGCTGCCAGCTTCCCCTGGCTGGCTCTGCACAAGCAAGGCAGCCTCCATGCCATCTCCACCTCTTTGGTGACGCCCTGTTTGAGGGAAGTGCTCTCTTTCAGTCTGGAGGCAGAGTACCTTGCTAATCCATCACCTGGGCAGCTATTTTATAATTTCGTACTTTACAAATGCAACTGTTTATTCCAATGTGGACATTTTTACAATTAGTTACTTTAAACTTAAAATAATCAGGAGCTTTTTAAATATAGAAAAGCTTTATAGTGAAAATGTCTACTCTTTCAGCAGCTGGTAGGGTGATTTTGTCAATTGTACCTGACCTCACTCATTTGAGACCACCTATTCATCTTCCCTCCGCCCTTCCCCACCATCTCGTTCTCGCTCTCTTTTTCTCTCTCCCCAATCCCCTTGCACAGCCTATGTGGACTCATAGTTTAATTGTCCAAGAACTGGGGGGAGCCAGAAAAAAAATTGCACAAAGTAGGTTTGTCAGATAACTCGAATTTCAAGTTCCCAAACTGGGTGTCTAAAATTTTCACAGGGATACACGGAGGTGGGGTGAAGAATGTGACCCACACACAGCAGACCATGTTCACACAGCATGTCCTTTTGCATCTAATCTTGGTCTCCAATTTTTTTGAGGTGGCCTTTAGAGAGTTGTTATTAGGACCACAGGACTAACAGACACCAGCCACATTTTGTCATAAAACATGCACTAATATAGGAAAGACGTGAGCGTGAGATGTTCACAGTCCTGTACTTTTGTCTCTAACCTTTCAGTCCAGGCTCATTTCTTCTATTTTGCTTCCTGTCAAGCTCCAGGGAGGTCCAAACATAACCATTCCAAACATAACCAATGAACTGGTTGGCATTTCACAAACTGTGAATTTCCAGTTTCCTACTCCTCTGTCTTCATGGGTATTTTCCTTTTTCTTTCATGAGGGGCTTCCCAATCTCACTGTCCTATAAGATCATGGTAATTAAGTCTTACCTTAAATGTTATCCTCCACTCTATGCCGTGCTGAATGGCATCCCTGTGAACATAGAATGACTCTTCCTGTTCACCTTCCTGCCTTGGTATGTTGCTCATTCAGCTCTTTAGTCCCATGTCACTCTGTTTACATTGACTTGTATATTCATCTGCACTTCCTTCCCTAAACTGATGGGTTCCTGGGATAGGGGGCTGCACCCTCAGTTCTTAACCCAATGTTCCTCGTGTGTTGTGCACTGAGGAACTGTCCTTGACTTCAGGAATCAAACATTTCACCTAAGTTCTTCACAATGTTCCTAAGATCATTTAATCTTTTCCACTCCTTGAGGCCCAGTCAAGGCTAGAATGTGCCCTGTGAGTCTGTGTTGACTTTTGAGTTCTCATCTATTTCAACTCAATTTTCCCTCTTTGAATCCAGGAAATCTTCCATTCTTCTCCATTATTTCCTAGTAATCAACTCTACCCTGGGGATTCCATAATTTATCATCTGATAAACCGTATATATTTTTAAGGAACATTGAAGATACTTCTTCTCCTTCTGGGTTTGAGACTTTTTTTAAAAGCTCTATTTTTGTTTGTTGTTGGATCAAGTGTGCGTGTGTGTATCTATACATGTGTGTACATGGAAGATTTGACAGATAAATAAACAGGTAGATGGACAGATTTAAAGGAATTAAATGCTCATGTAATTAAGGAGATGGAGAAGTCCCAAAATCTGCAGCCAGGAAGCTTGAGACCCAGGAGAGCCCATGTGTGGATCCAACTCAAGTCTGAAGGCCTGAGAATCAAGACAGCTGATGGTGTAGATTGCAGTCCCCAAACCAGCAGAAGCCACAAGAAGAGCTCACGTTTCAGGCCAAGTCTGGAGACTGGAAAAGACCAACATTCGAGTTCCAGATAGGAGAGAAAGAATTCTAAATCTGACTTTTTATTCTACTCAGGTCCTCAATAGCTTGGAAGAGAGCCACTCACAGTGGGGAGGGCAGCTTCCTTTACTCAATCTACCTATTCACATCTTAATCTTATCTAGAAAAAATTCACCACATACTCAAAATTAAGGCTTAACCAAATGTCTGAGCACCTAGTGGCCTAGTCAAGTTGACACATAAAATTAGCCTTCACAGAGGCAGCGCTTTGCATATATAATTTACCAGTGATGCCAGAATTGACTTCTGGAAGGAATTCTGTCTTTAAAGAACATCATTTATTTTGCATTTGAAAAATAATGAAATTACAATAATTTTGAGAAGTTTGGAGTCTAGTCTCATTTTGACAATCATATGTTATTCATGGAAAAGTATAGATTAGAAGGAACTATGTAAATGAGTAAATAAGTGAAGTATGTTGGGTATATGTCAAGGCAGAGTAAATAAACAGGTAGGTGGAACTGTGGTGCCCAAAATGACTCAAGTTCTCCTTTGCATGTCTTAAAGATATGTGAATTTTTATTATTTTTATAAAGCTTCAACCCTAAGTTTTTGGTTAAGCTCTTCCCCTTGTTTAGTTATTAGGTAGCATTGTGAATTCAGAAATTCATTTTCCAGGACTTAGTTATTTTATTAGAATTGATGGCTAATCTATAATCTCAAGATTTTTTTCCATGCATTTTTATCTGCCAGTTAAGTTTGAGAGGTTTCTAAATAACACCTATGATGATTTAAAGAGTTCTAACAGGAATTCTAAAGGGAAGTGACAAGTCAATTATTTGAAACAACATAATTTGCTTTCTGGTGATGGCATAATGAATAGGTCTCTTGTTTTGTAAAATATCAAGAACAGAAATTTCATAATCATATTTTTGTATCAAAAACTACTTTGTACACTAATGTGCTCATGATGTAATGTGACCAGATTTCTTCATAATTAAGTAGCAGGTCTCCGCAGGTATTGCTACCTCTCTATCTGACTATATGTGTGCCTGCTTTCAAAAGATTGAAAAATGCATCCTGTTGTGAAGCAGGATAACTTCCAATGCATATGCGTTGGTGTGTGTTGATTTTTCTTGTTCAAAAGCTTTTCGTATAGTCCTGAAACCTTCAAACTATAATTTAAAGTGAGACAGCCTCTGAGGATTTATGGAGTCATTTTCCCTTTGGCTAAAGCCCTCGATGGTCACAGACCACTAGATTTAAAAAGACAGCCAATTCTGTCCAAAGACCAACATAAATTTTCAGGGGAAGGAAAATGGTGCCTGCTTATTAAATTAGTAAGAATATAGTGTTTGGCAGCTACAAATAAATGATGCTTTTCCCCCTGAAGCTCCAAGCAAGACTATTAGAGATGTGTGATATTTGACTTAAATTTTTCAGGTTTAGCTGTATTCGTTCAGAATAATTTGCATGTTCTGTGCTTACTTTAAACTGCTTTTTGGATTTGACTAGATAAATGGGTTTACCTTTGCCCCAAAGTTCCCAGTTATGAGCACATTTAAAATAATTTTTCCCCAGCACACACAAAATGACCAAGAGCATTAAAAATAAAAAAGAAATCTGTCGTCTCATAGATTTTGTCTTTAATACTCTGATATTTATGTAATGAGATTTTCCAAGTGCAACATTAGGAATGCTCCATGGGTTGCTTGTGTCTACTTTCTGTTTGTCCTCTGGATTCATAGAAATTATTAATTTTGTTCCAATAAAAATAGAAGTTTTTCTTTTGGTGATTCATTATATGAAATCATTTTCATTGACTTCAAGGATCTGGGAAGAAAATATTTATCCTTAACAGATCTTGGTACTTTTCCATGTTTCACAGGAACATTTCCAAGTCTTTTTTTTTTAATATAAAAACAAAATAAATTATAGGATGGAGACTTTCTAAATTAAGGTTGATTAACTGTACAAGCTTCCTAGAGCATTTTCTGAGATAGTACCGCACACTGTGTCCAGCCATGAAGCCTTCTTGAAAAAATATTGCAGAATGGCAAGTGTCTCCACTCCCAAGAACTTCAAAGATGCACTTTTAAAATAAAATTGTTTAGTAGTGTCTGCACTTGCAGCTTTGTTTCATTAGGAGACTATGCTGTGTTTCTATGGAAATGGGAATTTCTTCTCCTGATCCCTATATCAATATTCCCTGCATAAAAACTCTAGGTACAAAATGTCAGATGAATATTATACTCTACTTAATGTCTTTCCCCCAATTCTTACACAGTTAAATCAGCATCTGTGTTTTTATTTTAATTTGTCATGTAATTCTTATTATTACCTGACAAGGCAACATACCTACAAATAATATTACGTATCTTTGTATTTGATAAATGTACTCTGTACCAGATAATGCCTGCATTCCTCAGGTATTAGTCTGAGTTTTATAAATCAAATATGTCTTACGAGACAAATATCTTATCAAGAACTGTTCTTGGATTGGGAGTTACTTGGTCTTTTAAAGTGGATTTTGTATATTTTTATTTAAAGCATAAAGATAAATTCATTCATTAAATGTACACTTATTAAGTCCTCTCTAGAGACCAAATATTGACCAAGATACAAATTTGAGTCTTAAAGGATGAGCAGGACTTTGGATCAGCACTGATGGTGCTAATTAGATTGATAACTGACATTAAAGAGCACTTCCTTTGTATCCAGACACTCTGCTGCCTCATGCCCCATGTCACACACTTCCTGAGGTAGGTACCTGATAACAAGGGAGTGTTGAAGTCGGAACAGTAGCTTCTAATGATGGCTTTATCACTTAACTGACCATGTAAGCCATCTAATTTCTCAGTACTCCTGCCCCCATTTCAGAGACATTGATATAACTACTTCCTAGGGCTGTCAGGGAAAATAGGTAAGATGATATAATCTGATACGGTGTGCACTGAATATGGCAAATATTCATTCTATCTTCTTGTGTGTATGAAAAAATTAAAGCTCTGGGAAGCTAAAGAGCTTCCCTACAATTAGAAGGTGATTCAATCCACTGAGAGAGTCTAACTCTGGAGTCCGGGTTACCATGCATTGGGGAGAGAGTACTGTAAATATAGAGACCTGGGGGATGGGCAGCAGCATAGATGTACAGGGCATGACGCTGAATTTGGTTTCAGGCTACTGAAGACATTGTAAGGCCTAAGAAAGAAACCATGATGTTGTCCTGTAGGCAATCTAAAATAAACAGAAAATAACCTATTCTGCAGTTCTTTTGCATTGAAATGAAAAGAAACATCAGTGGATTTCCCTTTGATTCAAACTATCTTCTAAGCCAATTCTATATTTTCAGTGAATAACTATGAGCTAGAAGTACAAGTGGAAGAATCCCCAAGATTAAGGACTTTCCCCAAGAGGTCTCACCAAGTATATACTGAAAAATTTTCTTTTTTATTTAACCACAATCCAGGTACAAGAATTATAGTTCCATATACTCTGTCTTCTCACTGCTCTAGGTTTATTTGACTCAAGAATTCTGACTCCAGTTACCAAAAAGTTCACTTGGACAGTAAGCAGATGTATAAAACCTGCCAAGGGAACTAGATATTTTATTCACTGGCCAACATATATTTTCCCTGTTGAGAGATTGATGTGGGAAGTCAAATCACAATCAGAGGTTGTTTGGAGAAAACAAAATCAGCATAAGGGTTAAGCCACATGATTTTGGGGGGCTACCTTCCTGGGCAGGTGCTTTGCTTAGGATTGCATGCTCTCGCAAACCAAGGGCCCCTCACTTAGTTTGATCCTTTGCTGTCACCATCTTGAAATTCTTCAAAGTATTTGATGATGGGCTTCACATTCTCATGATGTGCTGGGCCCTAGAAGTTTATATTCTCAATCATTTAACAATATTCATGCATTTAACAATCATATGCTGTGGTTCCCATATGTCTTTGCCCTTTTTCCATAAAGGCACTGCCAATGAACAAGTCCATCCCAGTTCTCCTGGGCTTTGTGACTTTCTCTTAACTCAATGACACACCACCATATTAGCCTCTTCATATCAGTTTACTGTTGTTCTAGGTATGTATTTTTCAGTTCATTTGGGGTATTTAGAATTTGACCATTCTCTGTTTACTTAATAGATTTAACTCTGTGCGAGAATTCATGTTTAATAATTCTTTGAAAAGTGCCCTGTATGTTACTTACATATTGTAGATGAAATAAATATTGTTTGAAATTTGCAGGAAAGTAAGAATCATTGGCAGAACAGATTATGATGAAATAGAACCAAGAGCATTTTGATAAGAGAGAGAAGGATAGCTAGAACCCAGGAGTCAGGCAATAGAACAGCTTAATCAAATAAAGAATCAAAAGAATTGAGTGAGTGGTAAGGGTGCGCGTGCGTACACACACACACACACACACACACACACACACACACTTTTTATCCATCACTATCAATGGTCAGATCCTTTCTAGAGTTTTTAACCGTTGGCAATTTGTGGGACACGGAGACAACAGTTTATAGGAAAACCACAGAAATGATTGATAACTGGATAGTAGGGTATAATAGAAGGAAAACTGAAAGATAATAAAATAATTTTTTCCCTGGGGGGGGGTACAGAAAATAACTAACATAATCCTAAAGTATTCAGGCACTCAAAAGATTTTTAAAATGAAATTTGTGAATTTGTTTTCTGCATTTCAGTATTGGATTGATCACGTGGGAATTGAACAAAGAATTTGCAGAAAATAATGAGAAACACTTGGATTATGTAATCATTGAAATATTTGAATTTTATTTGTGCATTTCTTTCTTGTAATAGCTCTCATCCATCTGTATTTGTTTAGAATATGAATGTATGATTTAAAACCAAAGGTCTATCAATCAAACATTTTCCACCTGTTCTCTCTTAAGGGACTATCAAAGCAGTAAATTAAATAAAACCAACATTGTTTAACTACTTGCCCTTCATAAAGTATTACTTGTTCCATGTGAGTGCCCATTTACAAAGGACCTTTGAAGATTTAATAGGGGTTTTAAGTGAAGGGAATACCATTTAATGAAAAATTTTACATCATAAAATTGAAAGGTAAACTGACAAAAAATTAAATTTGCAAATTAAAAAAACTTAATATGCTTAAAAAGTTCTTATACATGTTAATGAGTAATAAAAGAAATGAAAAAGGAGGGCAAAGGGTTTGAACAATGCACTGCAGAAGTAAAAAATGGCTCATAAAGTTATTTTGAATGTCCCCAGTAATCAAATAATTAAATTTTAAGTAAGATATAATTTTATCTGCAAAATTT
Organism: Marmota marmota marmota; assembly: GCF_001458135.2. Taxonomy (NCBI): domain Eukaryota; kingdom Metazoa; phylum Chordata; class Mammalia; order Rodentia; family Sciuridae; genus Marmota; species Marmota marmota. Next base: position 24,116,209 of record NW_026000005.1, read on the forward strand.
GCAATGATTGAAAAATAATAGCACTTAGTGTAGGGACTATGCAAAGATGACCTATACTTTCATGTGTCTAGAATAGGAAAATGACAAAATTATCTATGATATGCTTGAAATATTCAGATAAGATATGAATTTTCTACACTTCTTATAGATTGAAATTAGGGAAGATTTCTCTGAGGAAAATCCTAATTGAAAATATCAGAAGTCAAAATCACATGTTTTGCAGCATTAGTTAAGTAACATTAAGATGTACAAGTATATACCTCGAAGAGACGATGAGGGAAATCACTGAAATTTGATCATCCTGTCCCTACTTTTTCTTACATACACACTATTTGCTGCAGGGAAGTTAGGGAGTTTTGATTCCCACATCCTCCTCACCTACATTTTTGCTTTGAAAACAAAATTCCAAAGTAGTAAAGTAGAAATATGGCCCTTGGGTCTGGGAGTATTAGTGGAAGGACTCGTTTTAGGAAGCCAGTATTGTCAATGGTCACAGCAACCTGGATTTTTGAGTCCAGTCCTAATTTCCAAACTTGTGTTCCATTATTTGCTGTAAGTTTGCTCAGTGTGTTTCAACTTTTTGAGTGAGAAATAAATCATAATCATATGCCTATAGAACATATTCTAGTGCTTTAGGAAGAACTTTGTACTAAACCCATAAATGTACAGCTACCTTGCAAAGACCATCATTCTATAATTAGAGACAAAAAACCTAAAATATAACTACGCTGGAAGAGGTAAAGTATCACCTGTGACTGTGAGGAAGGAGCAAGGACCTCAGCCTTCTTGTTCTACATCCCCAATTAGCAAGGCCTCATTCGATGTAAATTTCATACACCCACAATCATAATTACAAATCTTGACATTTAGATGCTCCCAAAGTCAACACCCATCTCAGCGGGTTAGCCACATTATCACCAGTGAAGGAGATGGAGAGCAATTAGAAGCTAAAGGAAAAGGTTAGCTCTACCACTCGGATGAAGGAGCTCAGCAGCTAACCCCACCTGCAATTGCAATGTTAATTTTTTTACATATCGGCTTTGAAGACTTCCTTGTCACCCATGACAAGGAAGGTCTTAGTCTAAATGGAATATTTAAGAGAAGTGCTTCCTCATCCCTCAATCATGCTGCATGCTGACCTTTTCATAGTCTCTACCGGTTGTTCAGCTGTCATGAAAGGCTGGAGAAGGTAGAACATCATTGGACCTGTCATGAGGTCAATCAGCCAGTGCTCAGACCAATTTGCTAAATGTATCTGTGCTAAAGAGTCTGTTCCCTAACTAATCTGATGAAATGTAGTACCAATTAATCACCAGCAAGATTTCAGGGTGTTGTGACCTTCCCCATATTTTGAGAACAGTTACTGTTTTACCTGGCCTTGAAGTAGCTCTAGCCCGAAACATGGGGCCACGTCAGGCACATAGGAAACTGCCTGCCAAAACTTGTATTTTAGGGGTACCAAGATGACAGTCCAGGGGATGGGTGTGCCCATGGCACTTGCCTCAGGCCTATTTTTGACTCTTCTGTATGGTTTGCAAACCCTAAATATATTCATACAACTCAGATGCATGCAAAAATATACCTCTCTGAAATTTTTAATGATATAGTAAGATCTCATTGTTTTTTCTATCAAGCTCTCAATTCTTTAGAAGGTGTTAGATTTGTCATCATTTTCTACAGAGGTTTATTATCTGAGAGCTCTTGGGTTGTCTTAAAAGCAGGGAGGTTTCTTTTTTCTTTTATAAAATAGACTGCTCTATTTGTAGCCAAGTCTCATAAATTAAAATACTTGTCAAAATAAATGAATAGTATGTTTGTTATATTCATGACTTAAAATCACATTTGATTGCTTACTCATTAATCCACAAAATTAAGCAATACACCCTGGATTGCAGTCATTAGTGCAAATAAGCAGGGTTCTTCTAACAGTCAGATGTCATGGAGAACACTGTACAGTTGTGTTTGTTTCAAAACTGGGTATGTGAATGTACAAATTAGTTTTACAATTTCTAAAGGTTTCCTCTGGAAGAAAATCAAATACATAGATGTAGTCTACCAGAAAACAGAATTGGGATCATAATAGACTAAGTAGATTTTAGATGGAGAAATTATAAAATGCAATTTCCCATCAAAACTCAAGGATGGATAGGCTATTTTGCTGTGTATACATGGTTACACTGGAGCACACATGGTTATGGAATGACCTTTTCCTAATTGAATGGAAAGCCAGGACACAGCATGTCTACATAAAATGTAAGCCCTCTTATAGCACAGTTTTACCCTCCCTTTTGGGTATGGCAGAGATCTTTGGTTGCCTATTTACCTGAGTGATTTTTTTCCACGTACCAAGTATGATACCAGAAGATTAGAATACAAACACAGTCATACTTTAGTTCTCTAATCTACAAATTGAGGAGAATAATGCCTTTCTCAGAGAATTTCTGATTGATGTAAAATAATGTTTGTGAATACATTGAGCAATGCCTAGCCCATAATAAGAGCTATATAAGATTAAATATATTTTAATGATATGACACAGGGTTTCAACTAGTGGATAATTTACGTAGAGATAGAGGCAGGTGAATCAAAGATCCCCATGTTATGTAACAGGAAGTGATAGAAGCCTGGATATGGAATAGTAGGAACACCTGGGAGCCTGGTTAAGGGGTTTGGATTGGAGTCTTGACCTTGAAAGAGTATGATGAAGAACTTGAAGCTGGACCAAGACCATGTCCAAATCTATATATAGAAAGAGTACTTGGTAATAGCAATGTAGTTGAATATAAGGGGAAGATTAGAAAGCAGATGTGAATCCAGGCCCTTTCTGAATTCTAGGAGATGCAGAGACCTGGCCAAAGGCAACCCCACATTTGATTGCAGAGAGACATCAGCCCTAGGTACCAGTGAGTTACTGCCTGCCAAGATTCATTGACTTAACCCTGGATGACTGAGGCTACACTGTCCCTTGGCTAAGACATTACTAACAAGTATGTTTCTGAGACAATTTCAGCTTTGATTTTGGTTAGAAAATAGCTATTATGAGGAAATGCAGAATATAAAACTTAGCCAGTTGTACAATATCAAGTATGGAAGTTGCAATGTTGTACATGTATGTATGCTTTATAATTCATAAAATATTTTTCTACATACTATTTTGTGTTTTCTAATGTTGGCTATACTTGTTTCAGATATAACATTATTTTTAAAATGCTGGTAAGATGTGTGTGATTTAGTTGAGAACAATTTAAAGAAAAGCTATTTGTGTGTGTATGTGTCCATGCATTTTAAACACCCAAACTTGTGTTCTGTCTTAATTTCCAATAATGCACACCTTCCTGAGACCTTCAAAGCCCTTGAGATTGGATAAAATTGAGGAGCTATCTAGCAATATGCTAGGTAAATGACAAGTGAAGCCACCCAGTGGATTGGGATCACCTTTAAGAATTTTCTAGCCTACTTAATCCAAGTATTTTATCTTCAATTTTCTTGTGTGTCTGTTATTTTTTAATATATGCAATCCAGGGGCAGCTGGAATATTATTATTGACAAGGCAGGTATATTGAGTTTTAAAATTTCTGACATTTGTGTTATCCCAATGATGCTAGAAACTTGTCCTGGCTCCAATAACTGTGTGCTTTTCCCATGGTGTCCCCCTCTTTCATCTACCACGAGGATCAGGGCTTTCTTGGCTGCCACCTGACCTCCATGGGATCCTTTGCCTTACCAGTATTGTGTGTGGTCAAGGGCACATAGGAAAGGGCTTCTTAGGCTTCTCCTGCAAATAGTAGGTGTGAGTTGTGAGTGTGGCTTAATAAATTGTGAGCAAAGAAATTAAAGGATGCAGTAAACCCAAATTCAAGATTTTCTCCCACTCATCAAGTGATTACATTTTAAATTTTTATTCATATCACTCAGGGGAAAAATATGATTCAGTATAACGTGTTTAATGTACACCTGATGTCCTAGCAACTGACTACATACTTAAAGAGGTAAATGAATCTAGGGCTGAAATATGGGTAGTTTCTTAATAGGCATAGTTTTCATTGTTATGGGGCAATTTAAGTGGATGCCTCTTTAAAAAGTGATAAGGATAAATAGGGTTCTTATTACAGTTGAATAAATTGTGTTACTTTCTTTAGAATGAAGCTTAAAGCTGTAAAGTTTATAAAGACGCCTATTGCAATTTTTCAGTTTGAGGAGGAAAGGAAAATAGATTTATCTCATATACTGAATATCCACTGAAGTATCTAAGAATCAGAGCCGCTGTGTACCTGCTCCACGGATGCTAGATCTGATGCTGGCATCTGATGAAGATGCTAATGTGGGCCTGCTAATTTTAAGAACCCAGATTAAATGTTTTTAGCTTGCTGTCAAAATCCTATGAAGGAAAAGAACCTACTTTGAAACCTTTTTTAAAGTGGCATAAAATTAGTTCTCATAGCCAATTGTTATTTAGTTACAGGCAGATGCATACATTTAAATGAAATTCTGCAGTGCTTCAATCCCTCTCAAAGGTGATAATGTGTTTTCCCCTACTTGTGAAATTGTTGTAATTTCACAGTCTTACTTAGATTTAATTGTGTTTATTAAGATTTGAGACAAATGATTCCAATTTTACTTTGTAGGATTTTTTTCTCTTTGTCTTTTAATTTTACTTGATAGTGGTAACATGGAATGTGTAGAAAATAGCAAAAAAATAGCAATACATTGTTAAGTTCAATAATTTAACCCAAAGAACTCAGTACAGCAAAGAAGCCTTTCTTTATATTAGTTCATTAGTTCACTTGACATGTAATTAAAATAGAGCCACATATTTCTCAGTGTAATTACTAATAAAATGCTTTTATAAATGTAGTTTATTATGCTCTGTGAGCATTTGGATGGCTCTTTTTTATTCTCTACATAGGCTAAGGATAATAACATCAGATTATAAAATCTCAGGCTATAAAAGTGACAGAATGCTACAAGTTGACAACAGAATAAACCACACCATGAATATTGAGGAACTTGGTAATAAATGAATGTGGTGGCATTTATTGTTAAAATATTTACTTGGCAGCATAGAAGCTACAGGCCTTGGTACTGTACTTCGAGTTATGGTCGGCACAGGAGAGACTGTGGAAGAGCAAGACTACATGCCCAAGGGTTGTGTGTTGTCGTGGGATGAAAAGTGAGACCAAAAAAAATAAGAATCAAAATTACCCATTTGATGCGTTTGATCTTGGTACTTTCTATGTTCCTCTGTCAATGCTGTGATGAAGAGATTAAAGAGAAACAACAAAGTAAAAGCAGAATAGGGATAAACAAGTCAAGTGGGACTACTCTGGAAGCCAGGGAATGATCACTAGGCTAGGAAAATAAGTTAAATTTGGCCTTCCATTGTGTACCTGTGGACGGGCTCTGTGCTAAGAATTCGGGCATATTAGGAATTTTATCAAGGAAATTAGCATTCTACTCCTGCCACTTCTCAGCCCCCACAAAACACAAACACGGACACAAGCATACCTTGCTAGGTGATGCATGACCAGCTAGACATTGATTAAATTGCCTTACTGTTCCAGTATAAACACAGGTCTGAGTCCTTGAGCAGATATTGGAAGTGCAAAGTTGCACATATCCCCCGTTCGATCATAAAAAATCTGTTATTCAACCATGAACGTTTTAAGTTATGCAAAATTATTTTACTTCTTTTTGATCTTTGAACTGTTGGCTTTTCTGAGCTGGAGATGTAAGTCAGTGGTAGAGCACTTGCCAAGCATGTGTAAGGTCCTGAGTTTGGTGCTAAGCACCACAGGAAATTAAAAAAAAAAAAATGGGGTATCTGGTGTAAAACCAGGCAGGAAGAACAGAAAATATAAAGACAGTGTGGTAGGAATGAAGATGATAGTACAGAGGAATGGAGCCCTGAGAACTTAGGAGAGAATAATTGGAGGACAAGATCATATAAGTTATGGGGAGCCAAAGACCTTAATGGCCAGTGCAACGTCTTGGTCTTCTATCCAGGTGAGGTGGGTCTGGTCAGAGGAGACATGGTCTGACTTGTGTTTTAGCAAGATGGTTCTGGCTGCTGGTTTGAGTTTTCCTTCACTGAGGGAAAGAAGCCTGGGTAGAAATGAGGCCAGTCCAGAGGCTGTTGTAGTAACACAAGGAAATTATGGTAGCTGGGTCCAAAGTGGTGGTGGTGGAGGTGGTGAGAAGTGGTCAGAATCTGATTATTTTTTTGAGATATCAAATGTGTCATGGAGTGACAGAGACAGAGCAAGAAGAAGGGAGAGAGTTGAAGGATTACCACAAGTTTTTTGCCTGAGAAATTTGGAAGAATGAAGCTATTAACTGGGATTCAAATGACCATGGGAAAGCTTTGGAAGAGCATCTCTTCAGTTTTTGAGAGGTCAGGAACTTGACTATCTGAGCCTGGATTTAGACATATGCTCTTTAGCATTTTTTTGAAACACAGTCTGGGAAATGAAGAGGAATAAGCAAAGGGAAATTTAATAAAGGCCCTGAAAGTTAAAGTACAACACAAGGGATTGTGAGGTACCGGAAGGCAAGCGAAGAAAGTGCAGACCAGAAGACACACAGAAGGTACAGCCGCAGAGGACCGCATCCAAATCAATCATTGCCTGTTTGCATTTTGCGTGAAATTTAGGTTATTACACCTCCTGGGCTGTCTCAAAATTCCTTTACAAGCCACAGAAGTTTACTATAGGTGAAACCTTTTCATGAATGTGTGGATATGTTTAAAAGCAGGTAAGTAAGCTAGGCCATGTTCATGCCCTGGATGCTCTGGAAACCAGCATGCCTTCTGTTGAGGGACCAGAGGGCAAGTTAATGCTAATCACTGCATCTCTGAAGCACTGTCTTCTGGGAACACTGCTGCTCAGTAAGGTAGGTGTTCCAATGAATCAAGTAATTTAGTTAACAAGAATCTACAATGTGCGATTTCAATGAATTATCCGTGTGGACACAAGTCTATGTGCATTGCAAATGTTGAGATGAAGACTAGATGGAAAGAGCCTCTCAGCCAGCATCTGGAGGACAGTGACTTAGATGGGCACCACCGATTCAGGAACTGGTTCTCCTTTTCCCAGAAGCCAAGACTTTCTTTCATCCAAACCAAGTTTAGCTGAAGAAATTCCTAGCAATCAGGGGAATGGGAGACAGGTTACATAATTAATTAATCAAAGAGAATATGAGATTTGGGGAATACCCAGGTCTCTCTGTTATTATCTGCAAGAAGAGTCATGTGTTTCTGTATCACTGAAAACTGAAGTTCATATTATTTAGGATATTAGGCCTTTACGAACAAAATATAAGTATTCTACAGTGTGGTCACTTTTTTTTCGGCTTTTTGGTTTTGAAAAAGGTCACACTGTGATCTGAAACCCTGGGTTGGGAATAAAAAAGACTTGATTCTATTACCAGAAACCATTTAGTCTATGACCTTGGGAAACAAAATCTCCAAAGTGCTATGTTCTCCCATTTGACAAATAGGTATACTATGGTTACTAAATATGCTATAACCTTGTGTGAGTATAATGTGTGGAAAACAGTGAAGTATTATTAAAAGAAAATGTATAGGTAATGTGATCTAACTTATGAGTTAACAATTTTAGGTTTTTGTGTTATACTTCTCATTTATATTCTATTTCTCTTTACCATAATATTTAAAGCACATGGATTATGCTGCAGTTAAGGATGTAGCAAGAGAGAAAAGTACAACGTATTAAATAAAACTCTTCACAGTGCCAATATAATTTACCACTGCCTAGTTGATTGTATATTGAAATTAACATCATTATTATGTGTTAGAATTCACCAGTATGCAAAGTTGAATTTATAATTATGGTGTAGAAATAGTGATGAAAATAGCAATTCCATCAAACTTTTCAAAAATTGATTTTATTTTCCTTTTCAGGATTTAAGGTGTTAAAACTTTTCATTTTGGCCAGATGATTAGAAAGATATATAGATCCAATGATTATTTTTATACTAGAATAATCTTTCATTATTAATCCATTTGAGTCTTATCTCAAATCAGTTCATCAGTGCTAGCAATTAAAAATAGAAAATGCTTGTGCTCAATTTCAAGAATTAAAAAGAATGCCTTGGGAGCAAGCATTTCTTTTCTGTGGTGAGGATTGTTGGATTCTCCAATTAAAGAAGTCTCCATCCTGGAAATGAGTAGTCAATTATGAAAATTATTTTTGAATAGCCAATTTACATATCCCTAATTGTATTCATTTCTTTTGAAAGACTGAAGTTGGAATTTATGATGTTTTGATTGGTTACCCCCACACTTGTGTTATTAATACTATTGCCAAAAAGGTTCCCCCGATGAATGGGGCTTTGAGTGCCTTTCCTGAATAAATGTTTGAATCATAAGTAGGTTTGTTTTATTTAATGAATGAAAAATATCAAAAGATTTACCAGCAGTTTTCACATTGACACTCGCTGCACTTCATTGAATTGACAGTAGCATCTCTAGCTTCTTCATGAACTTGTGTTGGACTTTTCTGCATCAGCTATTGAGAAACCTATGAAGTTCCTCTATGGTGGGGTAACCTGTTGGCTAATAACGCAGTCTCAGCGGACCTCCCTTTAGGACTTGTCTGTTGTCTGCATGACTAGTACAAATTTTAAAATATTTTGCTGTTATTTAATGAAAAATGACTTGGAGAAGACATTTCATGTTTTTGTATTAATGATAAGCATTCTCTTATATGAAATAAAATTAAGAAGAAAATGGATATAATTAGTTTAAAAATGTGAAGGTTTAGTCTCATTGCATTAGCATCCATTGAAGTTAACCTAGTCCACTCAGAGTCAATCATGAAAGAAAAGAATAACTTGAATAAGCATGGAAAAAATTTGGGTATCTACATATACAAGATAAACACAAACTGTTTACAAACAATCTGTAAGAATGTGGGGATTTAGTTGTGTCTAGAAGGACAGATATAATTGGGATTTTGTAATGTGTCTTAGCCTTTGAGTCTGGAATGTTTATGTTCAACTTTTGTAGATTTAACTTTCATTTTGGGGAACATTCTTGAAACAAAGAGATAATGAAGTCTTTTTAGGGATATTAGAGAAAAGTGGTAAGGGGAAGAGGCAGCCATTTCATTCCTTTAAGAGAGGTAGCCAAAATTGGTTCTCTATTTTAGGAATAGACAAAATAAACAAAAGAACAAACCATTCATTATGTCCTGACCATGGTGTTTATAGACATAATATTATTGAAGAATTAAGAGTTGTGGTACAGTAACATTAAAGTTTCAAGACTGAAGAGGACATTTTCTTTAAAATCAAATAAAGATCACAATCAGCTAGATACAGTGTCCCTTAGATATGTGTGTCCTATAAAGTAATTAGTGTTGTTGGACTTGTTTGTAGCTGATTGCTGTGTTTGACGAACAAGAACCCCTCCACAAGTTTGAGAGCCCCAGCGGAAACCCTGCAGATCGGCAGAGCCCGGATGCTTTTGAGACAGAAGTGGCTGCCCAACTGGCTGCGTTTAAACCAATTGGTGGGGAAATTGAAGTAACCCCTTCTGCTCTGAAATTAGGTACGTGTATTTTTAGTGGTATGCTTTTCCCCTGGTTGAAAACACATCATCTTATTGACTGCGTTGCTTTTATCCTGTTAATAATTTTTTTCTTAAAAAAATGGGTTTTCCTTTTCTCTAAAAAATTATATATATATATAATATATATAATTTATTATATATATTATAATAATATATATAATTTATTATATATATTATAATAATATATATAATTTATTATATATATTATTATAATATATATAATTTATTATATATATTATAATAATATATATAATTTATTATATATATTATAATAATATATTCATTATTTACAGCTGCTGGTGCTCAGGTAAGTATATGCATTTTTTTTCCTTGAACTGAACTGAAGGTGAATCTGAATTGCATGTCCTTGAAGAAATATCAGGGGTGGGGGTGGGGGGAGTCAGACTGTAAATGATGAGGTTGACTATATCCTCTGAGGATCACATAAAAAAAGTTCCTGAAAAAAAAAGTCATTTGGCGGAGCTAAGGGTTACCAAAGAATCCATACTAGAAATAAAGGTCAGTTTCTTTCTTAGCCATCTTCTTTTTCTTCTAATATATATCTCAGACTCTGGGGAAAATATTTTTAAGTTAGTTTTGAAATTCTTTCCTGCTGCTTTATTCAAACAAGGACAATTCATCTGGTGATTTTTCTCAGAATTCTTTTTCATGATATTTGTTTTGAAGGTGTTTGTAGAAAGAGAAAATAGACATTCTTGTAAAGTTTGTAATCAATTTACAACTCCAAGAGAAAAAAACATATCAGTTTTTGGTGATACTTCTTAGAAGTTTAGGTCAGTTCAACAGCATGAAGTTTTTGAAAACCCACCAATATTTTGGTACTTAATATGTATTCCTGTTGAATGTGTTCACACCATTCTGAGAATGTTCAATGCATCTACCAGAGTTTAATTCTCAAACTTGAAGGACAGGCATTTCCCATGTCAAAAAAGGAATCTTACACTTTTGAAAGCACAGCATATGTTTAAAATTGCAAAAACTGTACATAGGACTTACTTTCCCTATTTGAAATAAAATATATACTATTAAGTTGATTTTACATACAACCACACTGAATAACCATATTGTGTCCTGATTTTCTAAAAAGTATCTCAATGTCCTTTTTAAAACAAATCAAATAAAAAATAATGACCTGTGGTCTTCACGATTTTCCTCCATCTTTTGGAAACCCAGCTAGTGAAGCAGTCTGCTGGAGTAAGGGTGTTGGAGGGCTCGGTGGCAGCTTTTCTTCCTCTGGAGCCAGGCTGCTGGCTTCAGCAACCTTGTAGCCTCATCATTTATTTGCATAATGGATGCCTTTTTATCCATTATGCAAATGGCATGAGAGGAAAATTAGGCAGTGAGGGAAGACGAAAGGAGAAAATTGCTCTTGCTTGTTTAGATGTTCTATTTATAAGCAAGTTCTATGGTCTTCAAAAGGCTGCACCTCAGAGTAACCCCTGTGCCTGGAAATTTGTGTTTACCTTTCTCTTATAAGTTTTTTCAGGAGAAAATTTTGTTTTGTTTTGTTTTCCCTTAGCACTTTTGCATTTCTTTGTTTGCACCACCTGAGCAACATTAGCAATGTTGAGTACAAGAAGACAGTGAGCTGAGGTCCCCCTTCTTTAAAATTAGTCTTTCAGTTTTCCCCACACTGACTACAAGACAGGGATAGAAGATAATACTAAATGGGGGACTATATGCCAGGCACTGAGCTGAAGGCAGTGCTCTGAGTAACCTAAACACTTGACTCAGAATGACTCATTTCAGTCCCATGATACCTAATGAGATTTTATTGTTCACACAGCTATTAGGTGACTAAGCCAGAATTTGAACCCTTGATGGTTGCAGTGTCAGGAACCATTTTACTGTTCTGCCTCTGAATAAGCTACTCAAAATATAAAAAGTTGATATAACTTTCCTGGAGTTTACTTTGTGAATATATACCAAAATCTTGAAAAGGCTAACTAAATTCCTTGGCTTGCAAATCCAATTTCACTTAATGACAGATTAAATAATGAGATTAGCTAATACTCACTTTTGGGTGATTAATTGTTGCCTTCCAGCCTTTTGGCCCAAATCCTTGGCATCCTCTCCATCTTCTCTTTTTGCCCCCACCATCCTCCCTTCTGTGCTGCTTAGCTTCCTTGTCCACAGCCAGGGTATAGGCCAGAGATTCATCATCTGTTACATCCTTGCAGAGGCCTCAAATGGACCTTTTCCTTTACAGTGCCTGACCTCTTCAATCCCTGCTGATGCCAGGCTACCTTTCTAAATCTCAGATCTGATTATGCACTCCTCTGCCTAAACAACCTTTGGTGTCTCCCTGTTCTTCCAAGAACCATGTCCAAATTCATTAGCAAGCCAGTGTACATGGTTTCTCTGAATTGGCTGGAGGAATTTGGACAGAGATAATTATAGATTAAAAAAAAAATCATTTCTTCTCCATCTTCATGGTTTAGCAGATTTTTTTTTTCTGGAACTTAAAGAACACAGTAAACACACATTTATCAGGTTTTCAGATACAGAAGTAAAAGAGGAAAGCAAAACAGCCAGCTCTGGTGTACACCCATTCTGTTTTCCTATTCCTGGCCCCAGGGCAGGACTTGGTCATAGGCCACGCATCTCAGGATGGAGTGATATGGTTGGCAATAGATGTAGTGTTTGTGGCTTTTCTGGGAGTGACCCGGTTGGTTGTCAGATCTACACTGAAGTTCCCTCTAGATGCAGAATGCAAGAAGGCAGGCAGAGGAGGACAGGGCTTGTATTCCAGCAACCCACCATGACAGAGTGATTATAAAGTAAAAGTCACTGAACCCCAGGCCTTTGTTTCTATTCCCTACTTAGCTCCCACAGGCCATTGAAACTGGTTAAGGGTACTTCTTCCCTGAGTTCTTTCACCCAGGCTGGAACAGCAGACACAAGGCCTAATTCTTGCTAGTTTTCTCATGATTAAGGCCCATTCAATAAAATACAAATTTTACTCATTGTCTCCTTGTATGTTTTTTTTTACTTAAGGCAAAAGAATTTTTTAAAAATATTAGGAATCAACATATTTTTACATCTAGGCCATGCTGTCACTATAAATTTATCTGTTTTACTGGCTTATGAAATCAAAATATTTTCAATGTTTAGTAAAATTTTTGTATCTCCTTTTTCAACACAAGATAGCTCTGAACAGGGCAGAGGCTGTGGCTCCGTAGCAGAGCGCTTGCCTTGTACATGTGAGGCACTGGGTTTGATCCTCAGCACCACATAAAAATAAATAAACAAAATTGTGTCCATGTATAACTAAAAAATAATTTTAAAAAGATAGCTTTCAACAATATTCTCATAAAAACTAATAACTTTTCCTATATGGTGCATAAAGAGATTGGCCCTCCTATCCTTCCTTTTACCTCCAAGATGAAATACCTTATACACAGGATACTTATTGCATGAAATTCATTTGCACTGGCTCTTTGTGACCTAGCTGCTTCCTCTTTGCCCACCCTTCTTGCTGGCCACCCTTCCATGGCCAACATAACCTGTAAACATCGTGAGTCACTTGCCATTTCCCAAATTGACTACTTTCAAATCTCTGTGCCTTTGCAAGTACTGTTCCGTTTACCTGCCTTGCCCCTGCAATTCTTTTTTATTTTTTAACCTGGTTAAAAAATGCACCTTTTAAGCCCAAACTCAAATATGACCTTGTTTATAAAGACTTGTTCAAATATTTGAGAATAGTACCAGAAATGTACATTAAATATATTTTAAAATATTCATTCAGCAACAAAGAGTCACAAAGGTGAACATCAGAAATCTTCTACCAATCTAAAGAGGTTTGTGGTTTCATGCCCTATATGTTAACAGTGCATATACATATGAAATATATTTAATTAATATATAGGATCTATATTTATACATATATATAAGTATATGTATATATTTAATTGGTAAGCAGAGTTTTAAATCAAGTGGGCAACTGCATAATTCCAACCTCATTTATCTAAATTATTTCCTACCACTCCTTTTCTAATGGAATTAGATTTTTTAATGGAATGACTGAATAGCTGAATTCTGACTTAGTCATAACTAGAATATTATCCTAACACTTTAAGATTCTATGTTTTTTTGAAACTGTCCAATGCCTTTTACCATATACTCTAGATATTGATAACCTAAGAGTTTACTTAAAAGAAGATACACGGTGGACAAAACACCAAGGGTAATAGCAAAAAGTCATATTTACAGAATTCATTTGCATTTTTAAATCACCTAGTTTAAGGATTTTCCAATTCTTGACTATTGAACTAACCCTGTAGTTTTTCTGAGCATATTTCAGTGATTCAACAAATATTTAATTCTAGTGTTTTGAATCAGTGGAACCCCACCTTCAGTTCCCCCAAAGGGATTCTGCAGCCATAGCCTGAGGTTGCCCCAAATCCCTGTCCCTTGAGAAACAGTGACATGGAGCTGGTCCCAGACCAGTATTAGAACTAGCTGTGTGTCCTAGGAAAGTCATTTCACCTGCCTCTATCAGGACAACGTTTTTCTTTTTTCCAAATAAAAAGTAAAGTAGAGTAGGACACATTTGGATTTCTACAGATGTGAAAACTCAGAATCAAGGACATCAGGCTACCATCTCTTGTGTCTTCACCATATTCTCTGGGCCACATTTTCTTATCTATAAAGCAAGTCTATCTTGCTCCAGTGGACTGTGATCATTCCAGGAGTATTTCATTAATACCAAGCTGAGTTTGAATTTAGCTCCATGTTCCTGTCAATTTCCCTCCCATGGTCCAATTAATTAGTAGTTTTATTTTGTGCCTTTTGATAATTTTTCTCAGTGCTTCCTGATTGAAATTTGTTATTTCAAGTTCAAGCTTGCACAAGAAAATATTTCTTTAGTTATAATTATTTTAGCAATGCAATTTCAATAGTGTTTCAAGATAAAAAGAACTTTAAATTTGGCTGTTGCCACTTGTGTGATCTTTGTTACCTAGATGTAAAGCAATCTGATTAAAGTTAGGAGCGAACTAGTATGAGCTTTATTTTCCTCTTTGTGTTAAACTTTGAAGACGAGCTACTTTCTATTTGAAAGTGATTCTTGTTTCTGAGACTTGAAAGGTGCCTCAGATGCTTTATTGTTTCCTTGTGTGTTTGTGCTTCTTCAAAACAGAAATGGAAATTATGATTATGTGTTTGTTATAATATCATTATTTTCAAAACACTGAGTCCCCTCCTCTTTATTTTCAGTAGTTCTCAGAAAATATTGTGTAGCCACAGATTATTGTTGGAAATTGTAACTATTTTCTATCTGATTTTGAATAACTCACCGCACAAAGGAAACATATGGGAACATTTTTCTCAATTCTTAAGGAAACCAAATCCCTTTATGGCAGTGATCCTCAGGAAAACATAAAGAAGGAGGAAGTTTATTCCTTTAATTAGGCTGCAGTGTCTAAGTAGCTGCTGTGCCCATAATGTGAGTTTAAGTATTGGCATCTGATCCTAGACAAACACACTCACACCACACACATAGCAGAACTTAAGCTCAGGGATGGGTTGTGCTTCTGATGGAGCCTTTGAATTCTCACTACAAAGCACGTAAGCACGTAGGGTTCCTTATTGCTGGAAGCTCTGCTGTTGGCTTCAAACCCAGGGTTAAAATTACCAAGGAACTGAGGTCGTTTGCTTGGATGAATCCATAAGTCATAATTTGGTCATTGCGTTTCATCCTATTTGTTTGCTGTTGAGGCTGATTATTCAAAAGTTAGTAGCTATAGAATAGCTTTTCTTTTCTTCTTTCTTCCCTGGAAGTCTGGTGTTTTTTTTTTTTTTTCCATGCAGGCTTAGATGAATGATGTTGTAATTAGCTATGGTAACCTTGCTAAGCTATCATCAATCAGTCATAGCCATATAGTCAACAAAATGTGTGTGTGTTTTCTGGCAAGTCAATCAGGACTAAGAAGGTGACAGCATTTCTAACCTATTTTGGGCACCATTCTTCTTTTGCTATTGTTGCTTTAGTTTTTATTTTCAGAATAGGTGAAGGGTTGCTTTGGGAAATAAACATGAGTGTGTTCACTAAATATCCAAATTTTTGAAAATACTTTGGTAAAGGGCCAAAGATGCTATTTAATTGAAAGAATGAAGTCAATGCCTGAAGACAAGCAGCTGCTAACAAATATTAGAAGTTAATCACCATACAGGAGTAATTTTTGTTTGTCTTGAGGGAAGTCCAAATAGGACTAATATTTTTAATATGCAGTTTTTAATATACCTGACATTTCCTCCTCTTGTGCAGCATATCTATTGGCTAAATTTGGCACCTAAATTGGTAATAAGTCGGTCATGCTCTGATAGAAAATCCAGAGGGAATTTACATAGAACCAAAAGTATAAGAGAGCACCTGAAAAGCAAGCTTTCATTCTTGTTCCTTCTCAGCTGTATTTTATCAGTAGATTATATGACCTCTAAAAAAACACAAGAGTTCGCCATCTCCCCTTTGGCCTCTTACTGATGCTGGACCCACACTGAGATGGAGTCTGCAGATCCTCTAATAAACAAACCGAATGAAAGGTCACCTTTCCTACTGTTCATTTGATATTAGACCCCTGGGTTTTTAAGCCTCTTTTGCAGATTGCTTTTTATGGTAAGGCCAGTAAGGCCGTGTTTACAGAGGCCTTGTCCCTAAGTAGTGAAAATATTCTCAGTAATGCTGTCATATTCACCTTCTTATACTGCCCTGTACTCCTGATAAAATGATTTTTGTGGTGTGTCCTCTTAATAAAAGAAAGAGAAGAAACAAACAAAACCCAATTCATGCACCCACTATTTCTTCTCCCCCAGTTTTAGGTATTTGTGAGGCAGCTCAGCCCGACCATGGAGAATTGCCCTTTGGTCTCTCTGTGGAGCCTACCAGTGTTTATTGTTGCATGCTTTTATATGTCTATTATAGCATGCTTTTGAATATCTTACCTATATTAAAATTTGTTAAATACATCTCAAATTTTAAACCTGTAAATCTTTGTGGCCATAAAATAGATTACATTTTCTCATAAATTTCTAATCACCCCTAAACAAATTATTCATAACCAACCTGATTTTCTTCTGCAATTTGTATTTCAGCAGTCTTGCTAAGATTTCAATATAGGGTAGAGTCTTTTCCTCTGACAGAAATATAAGGTTTAGCCGTTTGGAATTTCTTTCCCCAAGAGTATGCACGTGGGCACATTCACATGATTCTTATTTTCTTTATGCCCAGATGCGCAAAGAAAAAACTCACTAATTTAATTATTTACAGAAGATCCATCTTAAGGACAAGTCACTCAGAGTTGGACACGCTTTTGTGACTGGCTCAGGATTTTCTCATTTGCTTTGTCTGATAAAGTTATGTGATAAATTATGCCCCAATATATACACATTTGGCTATTTCCCTTTTTTGTACCCTATTTGAAACTTTAACCAATACCTTGGTTTGGTCCAATGAAAGTAAAAAAATACAGAAACAGCTTGATCTGTTCATTCTCACATCCAAGGCGATAAGGAAAGTGACAGCCTGTGCTTAGCAATGGCCTTAAAAATAAGCCCTCTTTTGTTTACCATTCTTTTAATATTTACCAGATAAAGGAGCAGGACCTCCCAGACAGCCCCACCACACCCTGTCTATTTATCTCTGAAACAATGTATCCTTCCTCTGGAACCCAGAAATAGCCCTCATTCTGTTTGTTCATTTACTTGATGAGAAAGTTTTTGAGAGCTATCAGAAAATACAGGTAACCTTCTAAAATACCAAAATAAATTCTGATCACTGTTTTGTGTAAACATGAGACTGTGTGTAAACTGCTCAAGCTCCTTTACAGATGGAAGAAATTTGGGACTTTATGCCCCCCCCCACCCCGTGTATAAAAATTAGAGGAAAGGAAATTATGTGGTACATCTTATTTTCCTTTTGTTTAGATGGAAGACTGGGCTATAGTAACTGAATGCATGTATGTGGAATATATTGCGATCAAAGAAAATGAATAGGCTCTTTGCCTTGCCACAACCTATTTGAAATCTTAACACATATATTTGGTATCTTAAGATAATATTGACTAAAATAAGCCATGACTTCAATGTCCATATTTCTTAAAACTGTTAGGAAAGATGACATTTCTAAAGTCTTTTTGCACTATTTGTACTAAAAAAATGGCTACATAGCAGCAAGCTGAGTGGCCTGGTGTCATCTGGGTGCTGTGTAATTGTGATGATCAATTAAACTCTACTTGTGTTTTTAAAACAAATAGACTCTCTTCCCCCCAGAGATCTGAAAGCATGAGGCAAACTTCTTGTTTTAGTCACAGTTCAGGAATAATGTCCTTTGACCTCATGACTTTAATTCTGTGTTACAGTTAACTGCCTCTGTGGCAGAGGGTTTAGCATCTGCATAGCTAACATCTGCTCTTTTAAGAAGATTGGGCTTAAGAGTCTAGCTATAGAAATCAGTATATCTGGTGTCAATGCTAGAAAAAATGGTGATGTGCCTGTCACAGGCTTCAGTTAATCAATAATTATTTATTGATGGCCTGGTAGATGAAAAGCATTCTGCCAGGCTACCAGAGGAATATAAAATAACATAAGTCATAAACTCATTCCCCAGCATCTTGCAATCTCGTTGACTTTAAATAAATTACAAGGTGATTTTCTTAACTTTGTTAAGATTCCATTTTTTAAAATTTATTACTGTTGTTTTAATACTGCAGAACATACAATGACAAAACCTTATAGATGAAAAGATCTTGCCTCATAAGTTAATTAAGATGCTCACAAATGCTTTATGTGTGTGCTATTAGTCATGTGCAATTTCTCCCCATAGCTTGGTTAATTGTCTTTTATTTGGGTCTTCAGTTGATGGAGAGGTAAATGGCAATAAAATTTCAAATTTTTAGTCTGATTGTGATATTCCAATATTCGAATCTTTGTGACTCTCTGGTTTTGGACAGTGTTGACTTTATCTCCAAATTAGCAGTAAGAAATATCTGAGATTCCCAAGACCTTCCACAACCCCCAGTCCTGTCCTTTGCTGCCCAAATGAGGTCTCCACAAATCACATGGCTTGATAGTTGATTCTGTCTGTCTGCCCATACATCCATGTATCCATCCATTCACATATCCATCCATCCTTCTCTCTAAAGACACTCCAGTCAAATTCGGACTTTTAATTTTAGGTAGTGAATATGGAGCCCAGATTCCTACTCTGGTTAGCCTAGCAGGTGCACTATTGATAAGAATTAATTCTTCCTAAAAAGAAAGTAGATGTCTGGGACCTACTCTTAACTACCTTTTCACTAAGCCCCATGTAAATCACTGACTAGGCACCCCAAGAGTGATCTTTCCTGCTTCCAACCTGTATACTACCTCACCCTAATTTATTTGTGAGTTACAGAGAGGTTTAAGCAAATTATGTTTTCAGTCCCTCTAATCATCATTCCCTGGTTTAGGGTCTAGATTAGTTAAACATGATTGTCCTGTATGTGAACTGTTCTACATTCTGCACTGCATTGCAAAGGAGACACTTAGAAGATTACCTTGGAGAAGTTTGGAGAATAAGTTTCACATCCTTTTTCCTCTTTCAGACCAATGATCACCTTTAAGAATTTGCTCAAAAATTAATTTTCTTTAAAGGACCTTCCCTTAATGCCTTTTTTCTTATTATTAAATAAATATGATGTTTAGCATTTGTTTGGTCATTTCCACCCATTTGACATCGTAATGTTCTGTCATTTCAGTAAGTTGAAGACTGACATGAGGTCGGTAAATGTTCTCTTAGAATTCTTCTTGAAAATATTTTTCCCCTAATACTCAAAGTATTTAATTTTATTTCTTCTCTAATATCTTGATAATGTAAGCAAAGAATAGTTTATTTCCCCCAAAAAAAATAACAAATGGAGAAGGACAGAGATGACAAAGCATTATGTGTTTACTCCACAGTAGTGTAGTGTGGAAATTAAGAATACAAGCCCTAAGGCACATCTTCCTGATCATATATGGCTCTGCCCCATATGGGGAAGTTACTTCACCACACTGTGTCTGTTTCCTCACTTATTAAACTGGAGTATTATTAATAAATATCTGATTGGGTTATAGCAAGTGCATTTATATGAGTATATCAATGTAAAATGCTTAGAATGGTGCCTGCCATACCAAAACTAGTCACTGTTCTTATTTTCATCATTATGTTGGTCACCTGGAAGAAGAAATCTAAAATCTCTTTGTGTTCATGCAATACATCTTTGGATCTGATCCTTAGTTCTCCCCATTTCCCATGTTTCACTTTCAACCCATCTTTGTCTCAAATACAGGTTCTGGCCATCTTACACTCTCCTTTAAACCATAAAATTAAATTTTTTTGTTTTCCTTCTTTTTAGGCATACAAGATAAATGGTAAAATAGTTTACTGAAACCAAAACAATAGTCAGGGACATTAATCAGAATAGTATAATAGCTGCAGAGGCTTCAAACAATACCTTTATGCTTGTTTTTAGAGATTTGTAGAAGAGTAATTGCTTTGGTCCTTTTAATCTTTTTCTTCTTTTTAACTCAAATATGGGTTACTTTTATTTCCTTCTCCTGACTTATCATAAAGTTCATAAAAATTTTCTTTCGCAATTGGTAAATGCATGTTGTCCATGTTGAAGAGTACCTTTACACAAGGGAATAAGAATACTTTTAAAATTAGCTTAAGTGAATTAAGATTAGCTATGATTACCCATATCTATTATGCATGGATCTGCCCCCAAATCCACCTTTAATCAAGCTCCCAAATACCAGGGCTTGGAAAAAACAGGACTTAGATGCCAGTTCGCACTAGCAACTTCCCTTCTTGGCCCACAAATCTTAGAAACAGTGTGCCCTCAAAAATACTTTGCAGTACCCTAAAAATGCTAGCTCATATTTCACACCAATACCAACTCAGTCCAGAACTCAGAATATTTAAGGTCAAGCTTAGAGAATGACCTTAATGTTTTCCAGTCAAATCTTTTGAAACAAATAAAGACCCATTATCGTTGCCCATAAATGATATGCAACAATTCAGAACTAAATAGACTGTGCATTTTCTCAGGACTTAATTTAATACAGACCTAAAAAGGAATTAGTCATTGTATCAAATAAAAATTAATCTATTTTATAAATTGCAAAATACTCTGTAGGGCTTGTTTTTTAGTTTGTTTGATTTTACTTGAGGGGAAAAATTTCAAATTGCATGTCTAAAAGGAGATCGGATATAATTACCTAAATGTAGAACAACTGAAAATATTTCACCTAAGATATGCAAATAATTTTTGTCTTATTCTTCTTGGATTATCTGGATAATTGCCTCCATTTTCCACCTGAGTTAGTATAAGCAGACAAAGGTTGAAAATTTTTCAGGAAGTTGTTACTGTTTTTTTTTTTTTGTTGTTTGTTTGTTTGTATGTTTTCCCTTTTCAGAGTGGCTGGAAGGCGAAAGTGATAATACTGTGAAATTTTGGTATGGTCAATATAATTTTGGTTATTCAGCATGTGGTTGGACTTGATTTTCAAATACTGTGTAAGAATTTCCTTATTTGGTTGTTGCATTCTGAAATAATTTTGGCATTACTAAATCATGAGCAAGAATTGTTAATTTTATACCGGTGTCCTAACCACTTGAATGTGTCTTTTGGGTTGACATTCATACAGTTTCAGACTAAGACTTTAGTAAACAAGATACCCCCAAATGTGCATGAATGTGAGTGTGTGTGTGTGTGTGTATGTGTGTGTGTATGTATGTAGAGTAAGGAGAAGTAAATTTAGTCAATGATTAGGAGGAGATAATTCAGCCTGTGTGAAGAAAATATGAAAGCATTTTTTACCTAAATAAAAATTATAAAAAATTTTTTTAAGATTTGAGAAAATTGTCACTGTATTCATAATTTAGTGGTTAGATTAGAAAAATAATTAATAAAAGATGCATTTCTTTCCAAAAAGGACTTGACTTACATTATTTGACAAGTATTAATAGATCTTTGTTAAAACATATTCATAATAGTCAAGATTTTTCAATCTTCCCATTAGTCAGTTGAGAATAATTAGTTTTCACATATGTGTGGTTGTATAAATTCTGCTACTTTATCACTGCAATTACTGGAGTTTCATACTGAGAATGGAGTGGACTTACAATGTAATAGCACATGAGGGAAAATGTGGCAAAATGATTTCATGGAGTTTTAAATTCAGGTTGGTGACAGCCAGACCCCTAGGAGAAGTAGAACTTTCTTTCTGTACTTAATATGAATAACATTAATAATAAAGATAAGTTTGCATGTAACAGATAATCCACAAAGGGGTACCATTGGATACCTGAGTTGTCAGTTATTTGGAGAAGTGTTTAATTCAGTAGCAAGAAGTTGAGTGGGCTTGAAACTTGAAGAAGGGGCTTTCTCCTCCTTGAGGACTAGATGCTGTGCTTAGAAAGAGAAGGACCACTAGAACCTTGCACATGTGCAGCTCTAACCCCGCTTTCCACTTACCCCAAGCACTCAGATATGGTTTTAATGAGGTGGAACTCTGAAGCAAGAGTCCTGTGTAAGTGTCGAGCTCATGTCTGATGTAGGGAACATAAGGGAGGTGTGGAATAATCATCTGGGAACAGAAATATTTTTTCACCTCTGTTCTACTTCTACCCCAGACAACTTCACAGTGACTTAATTCACTAAGCACCCAACCAAACCACTTAGCACAAAATATTTTATACTCTCGCCAGCTGCCCGCGCTGACGAGATGAACTGGGTTCAAAGGAGCTGGCTGTAAATTTAAACTAAGAAAACGGGAGAAGAAATCACACAACACATGGACATGAGTTTCTCAGATAGAGGGTGGGACTGCTCTGTGACCTCAAGGGTCCTTTTCCACGCTGGAAGGCAAGAGGGCAAGAGAGGGAGTGCACCTGGAACCCCTCTATATATTAGGAAAAAGACATTTGATAGAATATTCCACCCAAATAAGGCAGGGGACCATGTTTCAAAAGGGGGTTTGCCCAATCCCTTTGGATAACGCTCAAGCCCAGAGCTGAAGTACTTCCTTGCTGAGCAAAGATAAGGGCCACTTGCTTCACACAGCGTGTGCCTACGATGCCAGTCCAATACCCCCTTTACTCAAGGCTGAGGGGAGGTGCTTAGCTCATGCATGGGGCAGCCCCCTACATTATGCCATATTTGGCTTATCTCACGATGACTGTAGGCATTGACCCAAATTCAGTAATATTATAGGGTTCCAGGTTAAGAACCTGTCTAACTTTTAGTATCTTGAATTCTCTCTTCTCCCTCCTTTCTCTCTCTTTATTCTTCCTTTTGACCCCTTCTCCATTCCTTCCTTACAGTCTCTTCCCTTTCTTCCTTTTCTTTCCAGTTTGCCATCTCATTCTACTTTCCTTCTTTTGACAATTAGATTAAAGTGCAAACAACAAAACTAAATAATAGTACTCCTCTTTCTGAAGAATTATAAACTGTATGAACTTGAATAGTAGGACTAAGGATCAAGTGGTTGTGTGAAGACTGTAGAGATATCAAGAGGCAAATTATATGGAAGAGAAATGTTTTAAAATTGACAGAGAGTGTGTGAAGTCACGACCTCAAGGGAATATGCACAATTTATTGAAGACTTTGCCAAAAAACAACAAAGAGGAAATTGCAATATGTTTGTGTACTTGCCCTGACCACAGGCATGGTGCCTGGAGTTTGACCAAATGGCTGAAAATGCACTGAGTTTCTTCCATTTTATCTAACATCAATAGCAGAGCACCACCCCCCATGCCAACTTAGTTATATGTAAAGAATCAGTTAAAAAAAAAAAAAGGAAAGAACTGATAGAGCCCTGTGGGCCTAGCTGGCTTCATTTGTGGGGAAGATGTGTCAAGGGTTAGGGAGGTGTGTATGAAATCAAGGAAAGAGGTGAGGATGGAGGAAATATATAGACGGCATAGAAAGGGGTTTAAACTGTGTCCATCTGCTAGGGACCATCTTAAGTGTGTCCAGTCTTTTGCATTTTATGCTGACTTTGATAGTTGCCCTCTATTGGCAAATCAATTGTGATTGGATTTCTTTAGCTCACTTGCTCCTGTCAGATGTCATTGCTGATTGGAAGGACACCTCACAGCCTGCAGGTAGGTAAGTCAATCCATTGTGTCAAAAGCACAAGAAATAACAATATAAAATCAAGCTGCTGAATCATCCTTCTTTATAATATGTGTGGAACTATGAAGTGTTATAGGCAGAGCAAATCAACCCTAAGTGTGATTTATCTCAACATTGGCAATTATTAATTTGTAGTAATCATCACTTTCCCTCCCATAAATCACAACCTTGCCTTGTGCTCTTCAATCTACTTTTGTAATACATCAAACCAAATGTAAAATCCAGTATGACAGCCTCTCAAATGGTGATGTTCCTTTTTTGGTAGGTCTCAGATATCTATTTATGAATAAGAGGAAATCATGGAACAATTAAAATCTTTGACAAGTTTATATTTCTAAAGTATGCAATTAATATTATTGCATTACTTATAACATTCTAAAATTATTTTTTAAATTTCAAGGTGAGGATTATTCAAAGCATCTAAGCCAGTTCTGTGGTGTTTTAAAAAATCTCTTTGGCAAAAATTCATAATGTGATAGCAGCAAGAAGGATAATTGTCATTGGAATGACCTTTTCAGTGAGTAATTTGACAGACACTTGATAGACAACATTCTCCCATCTCTCAGACAATCTTTTACCACCTGCCATAAAATGCAAGAGCCAAATTTTAACTCCAGAGATAAGATTCTCAATAGTCATTTGTTGCATATCTCCCTCAGTGCAGTTCCACAAATTTTGAATGCTCTTTTTCTTTTCAAGGTATTTTTCATTACCTGGAGAAAATGTTTCCTATAGGGAGATATTCTAAAACAATAGTACAGGTGCTGAATCAAATTTCCCAGGTGTGTAAGGACTCTCTAAGGTTGCTAAATAGTATTGGTTTGGTGTATTATTAAATGGCACTCCAGTGTCCTATAAGTTTATACAACTTTCAAAGGTATCTTTCTGTATAACAAGAGAATAGCTTCGACTTTGAAAAAATGTGGACTACAAAATCCTCAGTTGAATTATTCCAAAATAAAAAAAATAAAAAAACAAAAACAAACAAGCAAAAAAAAAAAAAAAAAAAAGGAGCAAACACTTACTGGTGAAATGAAGGCAATCAATTTGCAAACAAAAGTGTTTTTAAAATGTAGCCCTGGAGTAACATGCAGATCCTACTAC
Source organism: Marmota marmota marmota (assembly GCF_001458135.2). Lineage (NCBI taxonomy): Eukaryota > Metazoa > Chordata > Mammalia > Rodentia > Sciuridae > Marmota > Marmota marmota. The sequence goes on from NW_026000005.1 coordinate 24,141,082, forward strand.
TATTCCTATGGGGGGAAAATATTTTGAAAAATATTTTCTCTTGAATTATGAAAGTACCACCAGAATGGAATACTTGTTGATTAATACAACATGTGCTTTCATTAAGAATGTCTCATATCATTTCCTTTATCAAAGAATAATTTCTCTGCAGTTTGGAGACACAAATTATAAAGATGGTACATACTTGATTTGTGTATGTCAGTTTTTTTCTTTCTAGAAGGTAAGTCTATGAACTCCAGGACATTGTCTTTTTTGCACACTGTTGTATCTTTAACCCCTGGAACAATGCCTGATGTATAATAGTAAATATTTCTCAATGAATGCATGAACAAATCCAATTAACAAATAAACCACTAAGTAGATTTTTATCTTTTTCTTCATAAATTCTTTCCAGTGTTTTAAGACTGAGGCCTTTTCATTCAGTCTTTGCAAATTGACTGGGACTCAATCTTATTTTGCTGCTTCCCATACAACAAAAATGTTAAACATGTGTCAGCAAAAGTTAGAAACATTATCTGCAAATCCCACATGGGCAGGTGGTTTCATTCCATTAGCTTCTTTCTGGGAGTTCATGGGTTTGTCAATATTAATCCAGCTGACAAGCAGAATCCAAAAGGTGACACTTTTAAAATGCTGAAAAAAAGAGGGATTGTTAAGATGGAAAGGAAAAAAATCAGGTTCAGGGCAAGAGGTGGTTAGATGAGAATCTGGCAAGAAGAGAAAAAGAGAAAAGGAAAGGGAGAGAACCTAGAGTCCAGAGGATGAGGACATTTAGGGGAGGGCACATCTTTGGAGAAGTTCTGGAAAAAGAAAAATGAACTGATCAAGGTATACCACGGAGATAAAAAGCTGGGGTCAAGCAGAAGGCACTAGCAGTTTACGCATGATAAACCCTGCCTCATTACCAGTTTAATTTTGCCATTTGGGGAATATTGAAAGCCCAATAAATAATCAACAATGCCTTCACTTTCTCCAGGAACAAATTTTCGACCTAAATAACTATATGTGGCAGAGAAGGGGGGTAAAGACAATCAAGAATTTTAGATTTAGAAATGATTCTTCATGCCATATTCCTGAACTGGCTTAGTTTTCACTCACATTTAGAATAAAGACAAGCTAAGTTTACAAGAATTAGCATGTTCATGTTATTGAATGTCATTCCCTGACACACACACCCCAAGAAAATTTAATCTTGAGTGTAAACTACTTGACAATTGTTTTAACAGCCTTATTAATATTTGTACACACAATATCTTTGAATGATGCCATGAAATAAACAACATAAAATGTATTATCCTACTTTATTGCATATACATAATTATGGTTAAAAAACACCTTGAAAGAAGAATTTCCTACACCACAACTGAGGTGTTCTGACTGTTGATATGGAGCTAATTCTCCTACTGTTTGGTCATCTGCCATCTACCTGCTCTATAATGTAGATCAGGCATTAATGCTAAAGATGAAGGGAACCTGAGGCAGCTTTTTTATTCATTTTTTATTCAGCTATTCATTTGTTCATCAAGGAATATTTACCGGGTGCCACATGTTCCAGGCAGAGTTACATAGTAGACTTGTAGCAGTGCACAAGGTAGCAGTGTCCTTACGCTGTCACAAGCAGCCTATTAGAGGAAATAGTAGCAAAAAAGATTTAAGTCTTATTCAAGGGACCTACAGATTACCATAGAAACACTGGGTGGATTCCGTTAACCTAAGAAGAAACTGGGTGGGAGGTCCAGAGAAAGTGTCTTAGAAGAAGTGAGACAGGCCAATGAACATGGAAAGAATATTCCAGAAAAAAAGCACAGCATTGCATGTTCAAGGAAATGAAAACATCTGAGGATAACTGCCATGAAAAAACTCCAAGAGTGGGAGAAAATAAGAAGAAAAATTATGGTGAGAAATGCCTCCAATCTAGGAGGCAACCATATCAAAAAGGTCCCAAATAGCTATGGTGAAGAGCCAGGACACTAACCTAGAAGCCATTAAAAGTTTATTTTATTTTTTTTTTTGTATTTCTGTTTGTTTGTTTGTTATCAAATATTAAATTGATAGAAATGATTTTTCTGAAATTTCATGTAAGGTAGGAAGAGTAGCAATGCAGTGAGCACCCATATACCCAACACCTCTGTTGAAATAAACACATTATTACCATTATCTTTGAAGTCCTCATTGTACCCCTAGCCAATTCCACCTATTTAACTTTTCAAAGCACTTTACCATGTACTTCTTTATTCCTAAGGATTATATTTTTTTATAGTTTTGTATGACTTGGAACTCTGTAAATTCAATTATAATGTGAAAAATTTTCTGCAACTTGCTTTTTCTTCTTAAGGCTGTCTTCCTGAGGAGCATCTTGTTAAAAGTAGCTGGTACCCATTAATTTCACTGTTGTGCAGGTTTACAGTTTTTCTTCTGATGTACATTGTGTTATTTCCAGGTTTTTGTTCTGCATTATGACTGTAGACCTTCTTCTCCATATATGTGTAACAGTTTGGTATAACAATTTTCTCTAGGAAATATACCTCAAAAAGAAATTGTTGATTGATGGAGTATGTTACTTTTAAAATATGCTAGATAATTCAAAATTGCTTCCCTCAGTAAGTTTACCAAAATTTTAACCATTAAGTGTAAAATAGAATTCAATTTTCTACATGGTCAGCAAACTATTTAATATAATATAGCTAGATTTTTTAAAAAAAAATCCTGTTTGGGGGATGTGAAGTGCTTTATTTTAGTTGAGCTTAGCATCTTTTAATATTATTATTGGTCATTAACTTTTATGTGATGTTCCTGTTGACTTTTTCCCATTTTTCTACTTTTTCATGTTGATTTGGAGGAATTCTTGGCATGATCAGAGTATCAATCATTTGTAGATAATATACATTACAAATGTCTTCTCCCATTTGATTTATCTTTTTATTCTTACAAATGTTTTGATGTTAGGACTTATTGGTTTTAATAGATTCAAATTTATCAAACTTCTTCTTTGTGTTTGGATATTTTATATCTTACTTTAAATGTCTTTCCCTATCTAAAAGTCAAAGATTCTTTTACTTTTTGTAAAAATTTTACAACTTTTTCTGTTTAAATTTTTAAAGTACCTAGGTTAAATTTTTTTTGCACATGGTGTGAGACAGGAGTACATTTTTTTCCTCCATACATATGGTTAATTGCCAGGTATCATGTATTATAAAGTCTCAATTCTCTACTAGTTCAGGCAACTAGTTCTGTCAAATTCAAATTTCTTAATATTTCTGTGTCTGTTTCTGGATGCTCTAAATTATTTCATTTGTCATTCTGTCCATTCCTATGCTAATGCTGTGCTCTCTTAATTAGTACAGCTCTAACAGAGCCCATGGTATCTGTCAAGGCCTGTCCTCCATGTTATCCATCTTCTATAGGAGTGGCCGGGTTATTCTTGACCTTTTGTTCTTTCATTTAAATTTTAGAACTGTTGAGTCTCAGAATCAAAAGCCTGTTGGATTTTAATGGAAATTGAATTTGATCTATATGTTAATTGATATCTTTATGATATTGAGTCTTTAAATCAGTGATCATGCTATATTTTCTTTCCATTTATTAACATTCTCCCTCTTCCCCTTCAGTAATGGTTGATGATCTCCTCACAAAGATTTTGCTCTGATTTGAGTTTATTTCTGAATACCTGATATTTTGTTTGCTAATATAAAAATATTATTGAAATTTTTCTAGTCATTGCTGGCATGTAGAAATTCAACTGATTTTTTTAAGTCAGAAAATTTCCTAAAGACTTTTGTGAACTTTGATAATTTAATTGAGTTTCTACTAGGTATTTTACACAATCATATCATCTGTGAGTGCTTTATTTAATCTTTTCAAATTCTTTTATGTCTTCACTAATACTTCTAGTTTTCTTTCTTGCCTTAGTATGCTCATATGTCCAATGTCAAATAGAAGTGATGAGACAGGAGATTTTATTTAAAATATTAATAAAAATTTGCTCAGCTTTTTAGCCTTGATTGTGATTTTGCTATACACATATATGTAAATAAATATATGCAATTTTCATCATTTTATGTCTGTATACTTAATTTTTACATTTATGCAAAATTATTTGTTCTGTAAACATTGGTGTAATTGTAAAACATTTAAAATATTGTGAGTATATTATTATTCACAGTCAAAACTGAATAGTTTAGTGAATTCTCATTTTCCTATCAGGAATATGAATAAGATCACTTGCTGTCACCAAGTCTATTCAATGCAGCACTGGTACACTTAAAATGGTAAGGCAAGAAAGACATGAAGATTACAAAATAAATGAGAGAACTATTTTCAGGCTGAGGAAGTTTCTGTAATTCCTGGGAACTAAATGTTTTTGGCATGAATGAGAATTTTGATACACATTTTTTTCTATGTTCACTATAGTGATTAAATATTCTTATCCTTTTACTCTATTAATATGATGAATTACATTGATTACTTCTTCAAATTTAAATCAAACCTGCATTCCTACGGTTTCCCCAATTTGGTAATATTCTATTTTTTTAAGTGTTGCTAAATTCAGTTTGCTAATATTTTTCTTGAGGACTTCTATACTGTGTTTTCAAGTGAGATTGTTCTAGTCTGGTTGCAGATGTTTGATCAGGGTAGAGATCTGCTCAGTTTGAAGTTTAGCTGTAGGTAGCATAGATCATTTATGCAAGCATGTGCAAGCATTAAATTTATAGAGAACTCTTGATTATCAGATTGCAAGGTTCTCTCCAACCCTAAAATGTGATTGTTCTATAATTTAATATTACAATGTACTCTGTGCTGTTTTTCCATAGCACTTATCCATGTCTAACAAAGTAACAATTTATTTTTATGTTTGTTGTCTTATAATGGAAGCTTTTGGAGAGCTCAGATTTCTGACTTGTGTTCTTCCTTTGTGGTGTAGTGTCTGGTACATAGCAGATCTTTGCCATCGTTATTTCTGTCATTGCTACCAAGTCCTGAGGAAGGCTCAGAGATGGAAGAGATGGCTGACATTGTTCCATCAAGTAGAAGAATTCTTCAAAAGATGATAGTCTCTTGAGGATGATTTTTTTTAAACATTACCTCAGAATTTCCATTGTTCTATACTTTCTGAAGTTAATTTATGAAACATTTTCTACTTTTCTCAGGAACCTGCAACAGAATGCACAAAGAAACTATTGAAAATTGATTTCTGAACTTGGAAAATATTCTTTGTCAGTCTTGCCTCATAATAATGCCAGGTGCACGCAATCTTTTCTTTCCACTGGAGATGAAAACGTTTTCCCTGTGAAGTTTAAACTTAATTCCAGAGTTCCAATCTCATCGACAACCATTCTCTGTTTCCCCTATATATTAAAGTGGTATTCTTAATTGCTGCAATATTCACAAGGAGGCCATTGGAACTGAGTAGTGCTCTCAGCTGAAATAGAGAATAGTAAGTGATAAAGATAAAGTGATGCTGAGAACTACCTGATTTACTTCAGTGAATTCCATCTTTTTCAGGAGGCAAGTGGTACATAATACATTTACCTGAACTTTCAAAGTGATGAGGAAAATGTTTGGTATGCATTCAAGATCCAGAGAAACTTTGAAGTTTTATAGCAATAGAGTAGCATTCAGAAGAATATTTTATTTACTTACAGGATATAAGGGAAGTATACATTTTGAGTTCTTTTAATCTGGGGGTTTGCAGAATTGTTATCACTGAGAAATATAAGTACTGCTCATGTCAAAGTATACTTTTCTTTTGCTCCTTGTGCCTTTGCAGAAAAAGTGTGCATCTTTTGTGATAAATTGGGCAGCTTTGTGTGTTATTACTGAAACTTTTACTGGAATGTTATCATATAAATCATTGACTGACTAGAGTACATGCTGCATTATGGAAAAGTTCTGGACAGTACAATCTTAACAATAAGCCCTTTCCTGCCTTAATGGGTCCAGTGATGCACAGCTTGATTTGTGATGGTAGGCATGCTAAATTATGTTTTCAGTGTAGCTGTAGCCTTGTGTTTTATACTGTGTGACCCTGTTCAGGTGTCACATATAAAACCTGTTGCTGATATTTATTGAGTGTGTCTAGTTGTCCATGGACTAGATAAGATTTCTGCTACCAGCTCATGCTAAAGAAGTAACCTTTCTTTGTTCTGGTTTTATTGGTTTTCTTAAGAATTTCACATTTGTTTTATTTTATATGATGTATGTCTCAGATATATGGCACAGGCACATATAAGGTGACCACTCTTTTTCCAAGTGAGAATACAAAAAATTCTTTAAAATATAGTATATGAAATAGCCAAATATCTATTTAAGTTTAATTTGTTAACTTACTAAGGTATACATTTTTGGGCCAGGAACCATGGCAACACCTCTGTAATACCAGCTATTCAGGTGGCTGAGGTAGGAGTGTCATAAATCCAAGACTAGCTTAAGCAATTTAGCAAGACCCTGTTCAAAATTAAAAAATAAAATGGGCTGGAGGTAGATTAGTGGTAAACCACCCTGGGTTCAATCCCCAGTTGCACACACCCAAAATAGAAGGGGTAGGGATGCAGCTCAGTGACTGACCACTCCTGAGTTCATTTCCTAATACCATAAATAAATAAACAAATAAATATGTTTTGTATAATCCCATGTATACATTTTAGTTTACAACCATTGATCTTTCCATGATACCATTTTACATTCATCATAGTCAAATTTATCACATTTATCAATAATATTAATGCTGTGTTATTGCATAAACAAGTTTTCATCTTTTATTCTGGTTTTCTGACTACATCCTTCTTACTTCCATCCATATTGTTTTAGATAGTAAACCTTTTAAATCTATGGAAGATAGTCACTAGAAATTCCATCCTGATCATCCCATGCTTAACAGTAGGGATGTAAGGGGGTTTGTTTTGTTCTGTTCTCTATATAGGTGTATCTTTGTGATTTCCACTTTACTGTATTACTTTATACATTCCTCTTTAAATGAATATTTACAAGAACAATTGTGAGAGAAAACTGCAGGAATGCTAACTCTGCTATATATATATATATATATATATATATATATATATATATATATATATATATAGATGA
>NW_026000005.1:24149217-24154576 GCF_001458135.2 Marmota marmota marmota
TATATATATATATATATATATATATATATATATATATATATATATATATATTTTGTTTCTTTCTTTACTCATTCATAGTTTATTGTGTTTTATAGATTGAGCTCTTGAAACTTGGTTGCTGAATATAGCAGAATACATTCCCTTTTCATACACAGTCCATTCTTGGTCCAGGTGCCTCTCCAGAGCTACAGTCCCCACTTGATAACTCTGAGCCAGGGTGACAGTCATTGTTGTTGTCTATAGCTATAGCCTCCAGAATACCTGGTATTCTTAGTGGATGCATGAGGTCAACATGTGGTTGGTTGAGACTTAGTCAATTAAACACTTTGGCTCAGAAGTTATCCATACTACTCAGTCCAATGATCACATGTCATCAGTGAAGATGATGGGGCAGCAGGGAAGATTCCTCCCATGTACTTCAAAAGAGATCTAATGTGGGGAGATAGCACTAGGCCTCACCACATCCAAGACTCCCTTTGGTTAGAGGTAGTCTCAGTCTGATATGAGCCTTATTAAACAAATTAGAATACATCTAGGAGAAGAGAAGCTTTAAATTGTTGAGACTAAATTGGGGAAGACACCCTCACCTAAGATCTCACATATGGTATTGAGGGAAGAAAGTGAGAACCAGAAATACATCACATTTTAACTGGCATCCTTTACGTATTCAATTTCATAAGAAACCTTGAGACATACCTCCCCCCAAAAAACAAATTTACTCTATTCTCTAATCTAAATAGCTACTTGTAACATTCATATTACTCACCAGAGTAACTTACAAACCCAATTGCCTGCCCATCAATTCCTTTAAAGTTTGTCAGTAGACATGTGGTAGATAATGTTTAAGTCTATATTCCCAGCTCACCCTTCAAATAAGTCCTAAAAAAGTACTGACCTTCACTCAAACAGCCTTCTTCCCACCCCCTTACAGAATGTAAACTACAGTAATTGAATAAGTTCTCCTGCCCCCAAATGTCTCCTGTAGACATTTCAGACAGACCCCATCATTGAATGGCCCCGATCCCAGGCTGAACTTTCTAGCTCTGTGCTCTTAATATGAAATATCCCCTATTCCTCACCCTCACCTAGCTTCCTCTGCTACTCACAGCTTTACCTTGGAGGAAGCATTTAGCCTCCCCAGGTCTAAATCAAGTGCTCCCTTTTTCACAGAGTTGTCTTTGAGTCTTCCCTTCTGTCCCAAAGCCCTGCCTTTTCCTTATCTTGGTAGGTTCAACCACTTCTTATCTCCCATCACATCTATCTCAATAATTTATCCACACCTCTGTCTTCTGTCCCCTGAACCCTCCTGCCTGCTCTTCTGAAATAATAATCTATTGTCCTACACTTCCAGTCTCATTGGTCTCAAATCAAGGTAGGGTTGAGTTCCTTTGGGAAGCTCAAGGGAAGAGTCTGTTTTCTGGCCTACTTAGCTTGTAGAGACCTGTATTTCTTGGCTTCTAGATCCCTTCCATCTTCAAAGCAAGCCGTGACTGATCAAGGTTTTCTCATGCTACACGACTCAGATATTGACTCTTCTTCCTCCCTCTTCCTCATTTCAGAGACTCCTGTGACAGGGGACATTGGCCCAACCCATATAATTCAAGACAGTCCTCCTCTCTTTAGGCTAGCTAATTGGCTACATTAATTCCATCTGCAAACTTAATCTCACTTTGTCATGTAAACAACACAGAACATTCACAGGTACCAGGAATTGGAAAATGGACATTTGCTGGTGGTGGTAAGGTGGTCATAATTCTGCCCCCTTCCAGTGGGTTACAGACCTTCATGATCTTGCCCCCATTCTCTGACCTCAGCCCTACTACTTGCTCATATGTACCTGCTCGCTGGTTTCACAAGGCCTGTTTGCTGTTACTTAACAAATGCCCCATAGGACCACCTAAGGACCACCTTACCCAGAGGTACACAGATCTGATTATCTCTGTCTCTCCCCTGAAAGCTCAAACATCACCTTCTCAGTAACTTTTATACTAATCACCATATTTAATATCACAACGAACTCTGTGCTGTTTTTCTGTAGCACTTATCCACATCTAACATAGTAACAATTTATTTTTATGTTTGTTGTCTTACAATGTAAGCTCTTGGAGAGCTCAGATTTCTGACTTTATGGTGTAGTGTTTTGACTTTATGGTGTAGTGTCTGCCACATAGTAGATAAGCAATAAATATTTGTTGAATGGGTTAATTCTTAAGAATTATAAATTGTTGCTTAATAAATATGAGTTTTAGGGCATACATCAGATCTTTCCTATAACATCCATGAGGGGGCACGACATGGCTTGCTTTGGGGCCTTTCAAGAAGTACGATTTGGAAATTAACTTTTAGACACTCAGCATAAACTGAAAGAAATTGCCAAAGTGGGGTCTTGGGAGAGGCACGAAGGACTTGTTGTTTTATCAGTCTTGACTGGATTTATGAAACAGAGTTAAGGAGAATTTCAGGTAGTTTCACTTCACAGTCAGGGTAACTCAGGGTCTGGGCTAGGTTTGCAAGGCAGAGAGAAAGTGCTACATTCTTATTAAAACTTGGGGTATCACTATATTGCTTCTTAAAATTACCCCCTCCAGGTCTTCAGCCCTAAGGGCTCTTTTGTTCATCTCATGGAGAAAGCTATGGAAGAGAATATTTAATCATTTAGTGCATTGTCAGTGTGGATGATGAGAAATATCCTGTATATTCTAGCCCATGCTCCTGCTTCTGCAACGGTTCACCCTGAGTAAATGAATCGAAGGGTGAGGATTTGGAAGACCAGGTGTTATTTATTTTTTTAAAAAAATAAGGTTTTGTTATAAAAATAAATGAAATCTCTATTTTATCATTTCAATTCAGGTCCTAAGCATGCACAGTAGTTACCTTTCATGAAATGTTCTTGCAATAATGCTATTTCACTGGGCTTTGTAATGAAGCTTTGATTTGCATCGGTATTCTGAGAACTTTCTGACAATGCTAAGGTAATATTATGAAGGCAGAAGGAAATGAAATGAAACGGTGGTAATGCATGTCCATTGTGAGAAATGTTAAGTTGCCAAGGCAATGTCATATCAATAATATTTTCATAAATTAAATTAAGATACATGTGGCAAATAAATATTGCATTTCTCTTTATTATCACTTCAACTCTGTGAGGGTAGCTATTAGGATTAAAACCAGAAATTAGACATAAAGTATCTCTGCTGAAATAAGATGTGCTATTCATCAGTCCAACCTGATGTGCTCTCAAGATTCTTGTCACGTTTACTTCAGGTTTTCAATGTCTCCTCCCCCGTGTACTCTAGCAGTCTCTCTGCTGTCTTCTCCTCTCACACTCTATTTCTTGGGCGGAATTTTCTGTGCGAGTTAGTGGGAGAGTCTACTTAATTTTATTAAGCCTCACTTTCATATTGCACAACCAACACTCTGGTTTTAAGTCCTCTTCTTTTAAGAGATTAACTGGTTGTTTGATTTGTCTGTCTCTCTCCCTCTTTCCTCTTGTGCCCTCCCCCTGTCTTTCCTCCTTCTCTTTTTCTTTCTTCTGGTATTTATTTTCAGGTTGTTAAGAGTATTTTCAGTTAAAATCACAACTTGGGAAGATGTTATCATGTTGGCTTATTAAAATTATGCTTTCAAAAATGTGAAAGAGCACCTCAGTTTTTTTTTGAGTTTCCCTGTAACATGGGAAAATAGGCTATATGTCTCATAGGTGGTCATGGAGAGCCAGTGAGGGGCCACAGGTACAGAGCCTAGCACATCGTCTGGCCCTGGGAGGGAAGAATAGGACTTAACTTGCACTTAAGGATTGGCGTTCAAATTCTATACCTTTCCGTCACATCAAAAGGTAATCTTTAATTAATATATGTTTATGGGAGATAAATATTGGTAATCAAAAGGAATAAAATGGATGTTACTGTAATCCATGACCCACAACTAAAAGCGCAAGCACACAGCATGTTCTTAACCAGTTTTGGGGGGCTGGGGCTAGAAACCAGGTCCTCACGTGTTTGGGGCAAGTGCTCTACCCCTGAGCCAAACCTCAGCCCTAACACACCAATATCTGGTTATATATGTTTTCAAACTCTAGTTTTAAAAATAGAAATGGGATCATAAAACACATACCTCCTTGGTTATCTATTTCCTCCCAGTAAATACACTCTGGGACTCAATATCAATTTATTTCTTCTACAAAATTTTTTGAGAAAAGCTGTCATAGAGCATTCCATTTAAATACCCAGGCTGAGGTATTTAAATGGTACCAGTGTTAGGTTAATCACTCTCAATATCCCAAATGCCTCCCGTTCATTAAAACAAAAAATTACGTCAAAGTAGAAATAATATTTTCATACAAAAAAAAGGAGTGACATAAAATTTTAAACTAAGTTTATAGAAATAAATTGAGCAAATAATTTTACCCTTACTCCCTGCCAAGTACTATCTTTTATTTCACTTAATGTTTTTGAAGATTATTTTCCCCTTTTAATCTTTGTTTTATTATGATTAGTGGATCTTGGAAGGTAATTTTCACTTTCAAGTCTTCTCTCCTGTGCTTGGTTTTTGCTTTTAACAGTAACCATGTGGGCAACTTTGAAGCTGTGTTATCTTGAAAATTTACTTACCCTTTCTGGCATACAGGGTTGTCATCTCTAAATAAGGGACTAATTATTACATGAATCACATAAAATAATATATGCATAATATCATTCCCAGAATAAATTCATATTTTCTTCTGATAGTTGTCATTTCTATCAAGTCTGAAATTGACTTACCAAAGAAAAACTTTTTTGTCCTGTTCTATGTTTGAAGGATTCTTTGCGTTTCTATGTCTGTTATCCCTCAGTTTATTTAGTCTAGGAATACATAAAGGTAATTTGCATTTATTTTTCAACATTGTAAAATGTAATAGTAGAACAGTGGAAAGCAAGAAAGGAAAGAAAGAGATTTTCAAAACTGCATTTCCAAAATATTAATAGTAATGTCAAAGGTCATTGAAGTTGAGGGCAGAGAAAGGCACATTTCACGAGTTTAAAGGGAAAGACAAAGCAAATTTGTTCTGAAGGTATACGAGGGGGATTTATCAGTTTTCACATAGTTATGTTAAAGGCATTCTAAGACTTTCTCATTAAAAGATCTGTTTTTATCAAAAAGACTAAAGATGAGGAGTGCTGGATAGGATGTAAAGAAACAGGAATGCTGACAATACCGTAAATTGGCAGTAAATTAGCAGTTATGGTAATATTGCCATTTTGATGATGTTAGTTCTGCCAATCCATGAACAGGGTATATTTTTCCATCTTCTAAGATCTTCTTCTATTTCTCTCTTTAGGGTTCTGTAGTTTTCATTATATAAGTCTTTCACCTCTTTTGT
>NW_026000005.1:24156051-24208978 GCF_001458135.2 Marmota marmota marmota
AAAAAAATTAGCAGTTATGGAAGGCAATATAAAGTTTTCTCAAAAATATAAAAAATAGAGCTACCATATAATCCAGCAATCCCCTACTGAGTATACATTCAAAGGAAATGGATAAGTGTGTTGGAACGATACCTGCACTCTTATTGTTAACAGGACTATTCATATAGCCAAGGAATGGAAACAAACTAAGTGCCCATCAATGGGTGGATATGTAAAGAAAATGAATGGATAAAGAAAATGTATACAGCTGGGTGTGGTGGTGCACGCCTGTAATCCCAGAAGCTTGGGAAGCTAAGGCAGGAGGATCCAGAGTTCAAAGGCAGCCTCAGCAACTTAGCGGGTACTAAGTAACTCAATGAGACTCTCTCTAAATTAAAAAAAAAAAGAAAAGAAAGAGCTGAGGTTGTGTGACTCAGTGGCTAAACGCCACTGGATTCACTCCCCAGTACCAAGAAGAAAAAAAAGAAAAAGAAAAAGTAAAACAATGTGAGACAAACACAATTAAATACATTTAGCCACAAAACAATAAAAAGTTGTCATTTGTAGCAACATGGAAGGAATCATTATGTTTACAGAAATAAACCTGACAAAGAAAGAAGGTACTACATGATCTCACTCACATGTGGAATCTAAAAACATCGGCCGTGTTAAAGTCAAGGGGTGAAGAGGAGAGAGAGAGTGTGGGGCAAGTTTGATCAGTGGGTACTAAGTAAGAGTGAGGAAAGAGCAAGTCCTGGTGTGCTGCCAGGCAGCAGGGGACTAGAGACAACTCTCATGCACTCCTGTATGTTTCGGAATGCTAGAGGAAAGATTTTGAAAGTTTTCATCAGAAAGAAATGGTAGTGTTTGAAGAGAGAAATACATTTAATCTGACTTAATATTACAAAACACTATCCCTTAGGAAATCTGGGATCTAGAGTAGCATGAAGATATGCACCACACTTTTTACTCATATTTGATATTGTCATTGGAACTCTCCTTGTGTGTTTAAAAAAAAAAGCACTGTTTCTTGGTTCATATGAGTTCAAAGTTATTATGTCTCTGAACTGTTTTTCTTTTTTAATAAATTTGCCTTTTATAATTACCAAATAGCCCACTTTATCATACTTTGTACTCTTTAAATTTACTTTCATTCATAGGAATATCATCATTTTTTAAATTATTTTTGTTTGCCCAAGCCAATCAACCCATTTATTTTATTTTAAACATTTTATTCATAAAAATGTGCAAAGCTTTAAAAGTCTAGTACTATCTCAAAGGTAGAGTGAAAAAGCATAGTACTGTACAAATGACTAGTATCTATAAAATTATTCCCAAGTTTTTGGTTGTCTCTTCTTGTACTGATCTTTTTACTTGTAAATAGGAGTCTTGTTCCCTTTTGATATTTATCTTTCAAGTTGGAACACTATCTCTCCTTTTTCTCCCCCTAATAATGGAAGATGCATATTCAAACTCTTACCATGCCCTCAGTTTTCTTCTTCTCCATCTCTCCAGTACAATATTTTAAAATTTGGATTCAATCAGACTTTGTGCTTACATTATTTTCTGTGTGTGTATACTTGGAGCATGTCATGCATCATGATTCCCTTCCCTTTGTTCTACTGATTTTTTAAATGTTAAATAACATGTATCAATAATTTTTTAAACTTAATTTTCAACGGTAATGTAATCATGCCCACAATGTGGCCAGGCAGGCCAATTGACCATTTGGGTTTTTTTTTTTCCAAGTCATGGCTACTGGCATCCCTTTTGCACCTTCCCCCTTAGTCTGTGTGGTTTGCTGACAACATCTGTGCGTAGCAGTAAGACAGAAAATTCCCTTTCCCTTTCTCTTGGCTGTAGCCTCCTTTGCTGGGGTTTCAGAATTCCTGACTTATTCCTCATTTTTTGTAAAGCAGACCTTGCAGTAGCTCTCTAAGAAACATTACATGCGAGCAAAGATTTTTTGAGACCTCGTATTTCTAAAAAATTCCTTCATTCTCCCATCATGCGTGATTTATAGTTTGGCTGCATATATAATTCTAGGCTAGAAATCTTTGTTGCCGAATTTGGAAGCTACTCTTTATCTTCCATCCCTCTGTGCTGCTTCCAAGAAGTAAAGTGCCTTTCTTGTTCTACATATTGTGCTTTCGTTTTGGTTTGGTTTTTGATGGTTTTTCTTCTGGGAAACTTAGGATCCTCCATCTCCAGTGTTGTTCTGGAAAGTCACCAAGGTGTGCATGATCAAGTCTGTGTATTTTCACTGTGGCCATGTATGCATCACCTTTTATTTTTGACATTCAGTATCAAGTCTTCAGTGCTCTTCACTGTATGTATATTACTTCGCTGTCCCTTCTACTGATTACTTTGGCCTTTTACTTTAGAGGTTCTTCTCAATTATCTGTAGTCCTAGTGGTCTGTTCATATTTAATAATGATCCCTCAGTAGAGTAGAGGAAAGGGAACCAGGGAGGAAGGACTGGAGGGAAAGAGGAAGTAAAGGGGACTGAATTAGAGAAAATTATATTTCATGCTTTATAATTATGTCAAAGTGAATGCTAAATGTTATGTATAAATAAAAAGAACTAGTAAAAAATTTTTTAAAAACAGAATGATCCCTAAAAGTATCAGACTAGAGCTCTTTGAGTATGGAGTTTAGTGGCAGTGTGGTCGGGGCATCCTCTGAGCTGTTAGCACCTTGGGGCTGATTGGACAGAGATCCTGTCTTTGCTCCTGAATGTTGTTATCTACCCCCTTGTGCACTTATCTGGAGATTACTCAAAATTTAGCTTCAAGTGACAAATGTTGTCATCTCACAGTTTCTTAGTGTCAGGAATGCAAGTGAGGGTTAGCTTTGTGATTCTGGCTTACAGTGGGTTCCCAAGAATTTGTAGCCAAACTATGGGCTGCAGTCATCCCCAGGCTGGGTCAGCACAT
Organism: Marmota marmota marmota; assembly: GCF_001458135.2. Lineage (NCBI taxonomy): Eukaryota > Metazoa > Chordata > Mammalia > Rodentia > Sciuridae > Marmota > Marmota marmota. The sequence goes on from NW_026000005.1 coordinate 24,158,967, forward strand.
TCACACCCATGTCCTCTTCCATGGCTGTTAGTGGTCTTTAGTTCTTGCCTCAGGGTGTGCCCACAAAACTGCTTAGAACTTGGTAGAGGAGTTCCCCAGAAAAAGAGCCTGAAGGAGAGAGCAATTCAGTGAGTCTGCTCTGAAGAAAGGGAGTGCCCTTGTCTAACCTCATCTCAGAAGTGACATAGTGAGACTCGTTTGTGACATATTTTATTCATCACATAGACCAACCCTGACCCAGTGTAGGAAGGAGCTGCATAGAGTGGATCTGGGAGGTGGGGATTGTTAAGCAGGGTTCTTGAAGAAGCTAGTCTGATATGGTCTTTTTCCTTAATTGCTTTCCGCAGGGAAAGATTCCTCCAGGCTCCTTGATATTAGTGTTTTGGAGACATGACTTGGGAAGAAAGAAGAGGGACTCACTTTTTAAAATCAGATATTCACTTAGTTCTTTAGTTTTTTTAGAACAGTGTGTCATGCTCTCTCTGCATTTATCTATGGCATCTGACCATTTTATGGGGATCTGTTCACTGAACCCAAATGACAGAAAAGTACTAGGATGAGAGAGAAGTAGTCTCTGGAGCACCCAGGCCAATGGAAGGAGATGGCACCAGGTCCACCTTGGCAGTTACCAGGTTTTTATCAATCCTTCTACCATCAGCCCCACCTCAGCCTTCTGAGTTGCCTGGTTTCCCTAGTACTTGATTTTGCAGGGTCTCTGAAGCTTCAGTTGGCCTCCATTCCCCAGTAGGGTGTTAGGCCTCAGTTTTTTCCAATCTGGTGAGATAGCCACCACTGATACTCCACATCCCCTCTCCAACGTTTTATTAGCATCTTTTATCTACTTGCCTTTTTCTCCCCAGTTTTCTTTACCTGTTTTGTGTTTTATTTATTTTATTTTTTCACTACCTTCGTGGCTGGGTTTTAGGATGATTGCATTTCCGTATTTAGCCTACCATTTAGTATGCATTTCCATTTTTCTGCTTGTATAATCTCAATATATACCTTGATAGGTAATGTTTTCTCCAAAATTTACTTTTAGAGAAAGAATTCAAAATGTTAACAGACTAATCAGCTTATCCTGCCAAAGCTTTTGAGATGAGAATAGAATGGATTTTGCTTCCCATGACTTCTTTGATTTTTGGCTGTGTTAGGATGTAGATTTATAAGAAAAGAAGATGGAAATGGTCAGTAGCATAATGTGTTGAGAATCAGCTTAGGGTTTTGAGGATTTGGGATTTATCTTGGACCATTCTTTAAAGCACCGATCACAGAAAATACATGCTAGCTTAGCACACAGAACTGCATTAAAGATAATGTTTTAACTGCACCTATAACTTATGCATATCTGTATTTACTTTCAGTTTTCAGTGTTTATACCTACCTGTTCCTGTAGTGTTGGGATCATGGAAAGAAAGCCATGAGCAAGTTGGAAATATTTATTACAGTACCTCAAGGTGAAACCACTAAAGTCCTTCCATGAGTAATTTATTACAGTGCTAGATCTCAGACACAGAGATACTGTCCTGAGCTCCCAAATGAAAGCACTTCCACAATATTGCATTTCTAAAGTTAATGTCTTTTTACTTGTCTATCATAAACAGAAGAATAAGATATATTTAAAGTTTTAATCACTTTGCTGATGGACCTAAAATCTAATTATTATTTTTTTCTAGAGTCTAACTTAGAATATTGTTCACATACCAACACTACCCAGGCAGGCCAGTACCCTTCCTTTTTCTTCCTGATTTTAACATGAGTCTAGAGCCAAATATACCTCCACTCAAGCAGGTGACAGCTTGCTACTTGAGATTGCACCAGGCAGGCACAAAGTCATAACCTCTGGGTTTGTATTACCTGTAATTCAAATGCCAATGTGTATTTGCTTTCTCTGACCTTCTTTTGTTCAGCTCTTTCTTTTTCTAGAATTCATAATTGATAAATGTAGTTTAATTATTCACAATAGTTATCTTTAGATGTTGGAAATTATTTTCCCCCTCAGACTCTCTTGTGTGAAAATGTCATTATCCCAATGAGGTAGCATAATTTTCAGGAGAGAATATATTCTCTTCCTCCTTGTGAAACCTGTGTATAGTGCAGGGTTTCCTAACCTCAGCACTGTTGACGTTTTGAGCTGGAGACCTCTATGTTGTGGAGAGGCTGCCCTGTACATTTAGCATCATAGGGTGTTTAGCAGTAGCCTTGGTCACTATCCACTGGATACTGCTGAGACCTCAGAGCATTCCCACATCCTAAAGACCCAAATGCCTGCAGTAATTATCATATGGCCTGGGGGCGGAAATGTGGGTGAGGCAAGTGGGTAATCCTCAGGTATAGTGGACATGCTTTAGAAGAATAACTGAGGTTTGTACCTGTCACAGCAGGTTGAGGAAGGATAGGGTGAGAAGAATCAGAAATCTGATCTTGATGAAAGACTCAGGAATGCATAGGAATAGAGAGCAAAAGCAAAAGGTCCCAGCTGTTTCTGGAGGACTGATTGACAGCTCTGTAAATCAGCATCTGCAGGTCTGTAGCCAGCATCAAAGGTTGAAAACCATTTTAAATGAGCAAGTGCCATGGTATCCCAGGGCCAAAGGGCAGAGTTCCTGTAGGGATGTAGGAAAAGATGAGACCTGTACTGTCACAGTTGTGGTTCCACAGTTGAAGGAAGTAAGAAGTGGAACAATTTAGGCAGTTTGAGAACCAAGGTGTCACCCTACTGTGAAATCTGCAGGCTCAGGACCATTCCATCTATCTTTTGATCTTTCAGTCCTTGTCTGTCTCTAAGTTCCCTTTGCCAAGAGCCTTGCTGCAGACTTAGCTTACTAAATTGTCCTTCAAACCAACTTCACTCCTGGAACTGGGGACGGCTCAGGAAAGCCTTCACATAGTCCTACTGGCATGCTGTTACTTTAAATTAAATGAAAATAAAGTCAAACTGCAAACCAAATAAAAATAAAAATAGCTTCATTTGCATGCTGTCACTAATATCAACCCAATTTCTTATGTCCTTTTCAAATTAGTCTGTGAAAAACAGAAATTTCCTGACAGCTGGACTTCAACCACAGCTGCTTTAACCTCTCTGCAGGTGCAAGTAGATTTCTGTCATTCTGCATTTGTGATTCTGATGTCTGACTGCCACATGTACGGTTATTGAAGTCCACAGGGTAGAACTTCCTTCTTATCTATCGTTCTCAGGTTCAGAGCATGAAGGGATAGCCACCACAATGGGGATCCTATCTAATTCACAACTAGGATGCTCCAGGTTGTGGGCTGAGGAGATGGTGCCTGAGTAATTGTATTCATTAATATTTACTTCTAGGTTTTGGCAAATAATTTTTTTCTATAAAGCTATATAGCATGCTTTAATAAAATGTGCCCACAATTGATATTATCTTGGTTTTGAAAACTCACTGTTTAACAACTATTTATGGAGCATCTCTTCTGCACCAAGCACTGTGTTGGGTGTGGAGAACACAGCTGAAAGCAGAGAGAGCCCAGGCCTGCTCTGATACAACCCAGAGTCTAATGAGAGCCACAGAAGCTAATAAGCACAACTCCAATCTGAGAAGTGCTGTAGAGTCAAGAGTACTGAGGGAGCCCAATTTAATTGATAGTCAGAGAAAACCCGTGATTAGAGTAAAATTTACATTGAGTATCTTTTAGGCAGAAGGAATGTCACTGTCATAGGGCTGTCCTACTAGTCTGCGGAGATCACCTTCTCTGTGTTGCAGAAATACATATGCATGTATATTTTTAGCACCTCATATTATGCTGTCATGTTTCCACATTTTCTACCTGGCAAGATGCACACTGAGTTCTGAGAAGGTATGGATGGTGTCTTGCCCATAGTGGTGTAATCCAATTTTGAACTTTTCACAGTAGGTATTAAATAATATTTGAGGAAGTGAGTGAGTGACTGAAATAAATGAATCAATGAATGAAATGAGTTGGAGGATGCCATATGGTTGTTGAATAATTCTGTTAAACTTGGGCACCCCGATGAAGAACCCATTCACTGAAGGGTTTTTTTCTTTTCTAAATATTCAAAATTAGATGTTTAGAAGCATAACATTCTGTTTCTCCATAGAGCTGCACAAATATTCCATGAATTCTTCCTCCTCTCTCAATCCCCCTACCTCCCCCTGTCTCCAAATTTCTGTTCAGAGGGAAGCTGTGTCTGCAGACCCTCATGCCATGAAGGAGAGAGCACAGGCTTTGGAGTTAAACAGACCTGGGTTTCTACTCCACCCTGCCTTGTATGACCTTTGAAGTCTTGGCCAAATTATGTCTTCCCTGCATCTCGGGTTCCTCCTCTATCAAATAAGGACAATCATATCCATCTGTGTAGAGCTCTGAGGATAAGTAATATAGAGTACAAAACAAGTGAAGGGAATACCTCATCCACTGATATGGAATATCAGGTCACACATGCGTAGGGGAACTGGGCCCCTTCCATGGCACAGTTGGAACCTCACACCCTCAGTAATGCATGGAAATGTAGTAGTTATTGTTGCCATAAATATATGTCCTTCCAGGAAAAATGCATAATTCAGTGAACTCAAATGTTATGTTTTTGAAGTTCAGCCTAATTCTAGTTCTTGCCTGTGCAAATCCCCTGGGTAATTTTGCTGGGCCTTGCTTGCCCTATTATCTTCCTGGTCAGAGACGTTTTGGCAGATGGCTAAACCCATGTGTTATGAGTAGGTTATTGTTTTTATTTTTTATTTTTATTTTTTACTGCTTATGGAGTAACCACTCCCTGAACTCAAATTTTGAGGTTGTTTTCCCAAAACCTCATGTATAATCATTGTTTTTGACCTTTATAAACATCTGCCCCTGTCTGGAATGTTGTCCTTTGAATAACATCCCAGCATTTTGCCTGGTTTTGCTCACTGATCATAACAAGGACTCTCATGCTTCCCAGTCCCCCTTCCCTATTGTCACCTGTGTCGATGACTTGCTTAATCATTTAGCTTCTGCTTTCTTTCCTGTTAGCCTAAATAATGTGGCCTTAGCCTCCACTGAATTGTCCTTTGTAGGCATTGACCAAACCCTGGACTTGTCACTGGGGGATTAGCAGGAAGATAGGACCCCTGGCATAAACAGTAGGGTTCAAAAGGGGAGCTAACAAGAGGGAACAGATAAGTGTGATTTACAACACAGTGTAAGCAGAAGTGATATTTAGGTGGTTAGAGATAAGAGACCAGAACTCTACTTTGAAAATCTGTACTTTTGAATAATAAGAGAAGATAAAGTGTGTTGCTCAGGTGTTCATTCTGCAAGTGTTTAGTGAGCACGTGCTGTTGCCAGGTGCTACACTCACCCTGTGAGTGTAAATGGCAGTGACCAGGCTCCTTGGAGACATTCATTCTCCAGCTCCAAATTAGGAGACCAGATTTCTGGTACTTAGAAACCATGTAACTATGGCAACCATTCAGTACCTCAGTTTTCTCATCTGCAAACGAAGAGCATTGGGCTGACGACTTAGCCATATCATGAAAAAAATGCATGTGCTGATTAATAAAATACCCATAAAGTGATGCTTTGTTTCTATTTCATTTATTGTCATTTCATGGAATATTTGGCTTGGCTAATGAATTTCGATGTTAAATAAGTTTCCAACACCATCCCTCCCCAAACTTCACCTCTGAGTTATCTAGGACTTTCTCAACTCACATAATAAACGTCATTTTTTTTTTTCATGTATCAGAATGCATAGTTCTTTTTTTTTTTTTTAACAGCTTACTGAGGTTTAATCCGTAATATATAATTCCCCCATTTAAAGTGTACAATTCACTGAGTTTTGGTGTGTTTGCAGAATTGTAAATTATCTCTTTGATCAATTCTTGAGCAGTTTAGTCATACAAAAAAACAAGCCCTATATGTACCTTCTAGCATTACTTTCCAATCTTGCTAGTCCTCACCCAAGCCTTATGCAAACCATGATCTACTTTCTGTCTCTGTACTAACCTATTCTGTACATTTCATGTAAATAGTGTATTATGATACTTGATGCTTTGTGTCTGGTTTCTTTCACTTCATTGTACTTTCAGTATTCCCCCATGTTGTAGCACATTTCAGCCCTTCATTTTACTGACAAATGATATTCCTATTGAAGGTATTTATCAGTTTATCAGTTGATAGATATTTGTGTGGTAAATACTTTGGAACTATTATGAATAGTGGTGTTATGAACATTCATGTAAAAATTTTTATATGTACATGTATTTTTATTTATTTTGAATATATACTCAGGAGTAGGATGTCTGGATCATGTGATAACTCTATTAATCAATCTAAAGAACTGCCATGCTCTTACCCAAACTCATGTTACCTTTCCCCCAGCGATGAATTCAAGTTTTAATTTTTGTACATCCTCACTAATGCTTCTTAGTTAAAATCATAATTATTATAGCCATCTTAATGAGTGTTACAGATCGAATATGAGATGCTCCCCAAAAGTTCCTATGTTAATATAGTAGGTGAAATGATTTGATTATGAGAGCCATAACCTAATCAGTGGATTAATATGTTTGATGGAGTAGTAGTTTGAATGGATTCCTGGGTAGTAATCGCAGGCAGGTGGGGCATGACTGGAATAAATAGGTCACCAGGGGTGTGCCTTGGAGATTATATATTTTGTCCCTGTCTCTTCCCACTCTCCCCCTCTGTTTCCTGGTCCTCATCAGCTGAGGAGATTCTTCTGCCACACCCTTCCATCATGATATTCTGCCTCCCCTGGAGCCCAGAGCAATAGAGCCAGCCAACCAGGGACTAAGCTTTTGAAACCATGAGCCAATATAAACCTTTTTCTCCTCAAAGTTGTTCTTGTCAGGTATTTTGGTCACAGCAGTAAAAAGCTGACTGACACAGTGAGTATGAAATGGTACTTTTTTTCCCCTGAAAGTAGAATGAATGGTCATTCAGAGAAAAGTGTCAAAGTAACAAAGACAGAAGCTTAGGAAAAGTCACAGGAGATGAAAAAATACGTCAGATAGAAATGTAGAAGTGTAGGGAGAGAACTGGTCAAGAGACTAGGGCATGGCAGTCGGGATGAATGTCCAGAGAGGTCAGCTGTCTAGCTTACAGCCATGACGCAACCTTAATGGTGGTGAGCTTAACGGCAGTCTTCCTCAGTTGGAAATGCAGGGCTGTGTCTGTATGTAACTCATTCTTCCACAATAGTACTCCCAGCACATGAGCTGCATCTCCAGTCTTCTCAGAGTGGTTGGTGTGTACTCACTCCTTCATCTACCCTCTGACCAATCCTACAGGTCATGGTCTTTTCTATCACTCAATCATTGATTTTTGCAGTTAATTTCTAATGACTTCCTTGATTTTCTGATCCATATTCCATTATTAAGGCCCACCTGCCTGGTGCAAACTCTTCTGACTGTGGACAATGTTGATGCTTCATTTTAGCCCTTGCATAGTATTTAGGAGGTTACCATTGCTCAGTTTGTAACTTAGTGGTAAATCTATCTTGCATGGTTCACATTATTTTATGAGTGATTTCAAGTACCCCAGTGTGTTCCTTGAAGGGAAGCCATGAGTTTAGACTACTTAATGTTACCTCTAAAACCAGAAGCATAATAGTTGTTTAGTGCACATTTGTTAAATTAAATCAAAGTGTTGTTCTTCTGTTTTCTTCTAAACTCTATTTAGAATTTCATAAATTCAGACAGGTTCTCACTGGTCTTGGGGAAAAAAAATACCCTTCTTTATAAATCACTGAATAAATAAAGGGGAGTTATTTTATGAATATAAATAATAATAAGAAGGGACTTATTTGTAATTCTCTATATTTTTAGATTTAAAATAAGTTTATTTCCAGGTTAGAGTATGTTTTAAATCATAATATCTCTTGCAGTCTTTATGCTTGGTATGTGCAGAAGTTTGTTGTCTACTGGGAAATTACCTTTGAAACTTCTGTGTTGTCAAAGGTAGATAGGCAATATTGACTTAAGACACATTTTTTTCTCCCAATTTTGAAACCCTAGAGTCATGGGGGTGGGGAGTTTCCCTTCAGGGACTCTGTTGTTGAGCTGTCCTCGGGGTTGACCTCTGGAACATTATACTCTAGATCTGTTCTTTAAGCTCTCAACCCCAAATCAGGGATGAGCAAAGTCAAGCAAACTAGGCAAAGGTTAATATGGGCAGGCTAATGCTGAACAGGTGGGAGCCATTAGCCCAAAGTAAGGTCCCACTGGATCTGTTCCCTTCAGAGACCCCAGGTCACTTGATTGGGAAATTTGACCAGGAAGAGACTCCCCAAGCACTAGCCTCTGAGCACCTCAGCTGAAATGTGGCAGTCTTCATAGAAAGGTGATGGGACATGGCAGGGCAGAGAAAGCACAAGTTATTTGCTTATGTATGTATGTTTTGTGTCCCCAAAACAGCAAATGTTGAATATAGCAGATAATGCAGATGTGAAAGTTTCCGTGAGTCTGCGTGGATAGGTTTACCACCAGACAGGGGTCCTGAAAAGCACCATTTCATATACTTGGTAGAAAATACCCACACCAGCTGAATCTGAATTTTAAATTTCTCTTGAGGATTAGGGGAAAGATTGTAAATGTTTTTCTGATTCTGGGCAAGCACTGGGCCCACAAATCACTATGGCTCATGTTTTAAGGTTTCACTTCTCAGCAGCTGTTCAGACTGACTCTGGAAGAGGTTATTTAGAAGGACTGACTGTTATAACCCCCCAATACATGGGGTTACTGTTTGGCATGCAGGAAAGGAACAGTATATATTGAGCAGTGATTATGGTATAGGCATGATGTTTCATAGACCATTACTTGTTCAAACTTTCCAGTGACACTTTACCTTTTTAAAATTTGTTTTTAAATTTCCATTTTAAATATGAGAAACAGAGACCGTAGAGTTTAAGAAACATGGCCTAGTTAAATGTTAGGGAATAGCAGAAAGAAGGGACCCTGAGTCCCTGTGACTCCACAGCATGGCTTTTCTCCCACACTTTTCTGTAAGCCTCATCTAACACCTTTTGCTTGTATTCATAGAAAATAAAACATAAAATGCCATCTAAAAATGTTAAAAATTGTATTTTTCAGTTCTTTATTTATGTTACTCTTATTTCCATAATTTGATCCTTTAGCCATCTGTTTATTTCATTGTTTAGATTGATATAACAAAATAAGAATGATAAAAATTCGTCTAATTATATTCATTAAGGTTAAGCTAATTGTATTTTACACATTAATTTATCACAATAAGTAAATAGGTTTTAAATGTCCTCATAGTTCCTGTTCATATCGCCTTTCATTCATGATTATATGTATATAAAAGAACCATGCTGGTATCTTCTTAAAACCAATCCAACTTGAAACATAGTTTCTATGACTGAATTTTAACAGAAACTAGATACTTGCCAAACAATATTGAATCGTAAAATGCCTTCATTCAAAATTCCCTACAAATGATATTTGGAAATGCGTTTAAATTTTATTCTAGCTAAACCAAGTTAGAGTGAATCTTAATGGGCTAGAGCAAAATAGATCTGGATGGCTTTTTTTCTCATAAAATATGCAAAGCCCTAGTTTTAAATAGATTTTTTCCTATAATAGTGCTCCTTTTCTCTACTTAGCAATGCATTTGTTTAAAACTTTTTTTTTTAATGTTAGTTATAACTGGAACTAACTTCTTAGAATGGCCAAGGTGAATGGAAAGCCTAGCAACAATTCAGATTACAAAAACCAGCATTTTACCTACAATTGATCTCAAGAATGATGTGCACACTTTACTATGTAACTGTTCTCGGTCTCCATTCTTCAGAATATGATCATTTGTTAAGCAACATAATCATGCACCCTTGCAACAAACAGAACACTCTTCATGGTTTTCCCTCTCTCATTCCACAAAGTCCACACCAGACAACATCTATGCAAGGTGTTTCTCATTTTTCTCTTTTGCTTGCTTCTTGTTAGCTACAAAGATACATACTGTGCCAGGCACTAAGCTGGTTTCAACAGCTATTTATTTAGATTGTGTGAACTGGAGCTGAACTTGAACCCAATTAATAGCAACTGAACTTGAACAAACTGATATGAAATCATTACAGGCTCAGTTCCCTGGTCCATTATCCCTGAAGAGATCATCCGACAGCACTCCAGGTGCCTTTTCTATGCCAAATCTTGGTGCAGTGCCCAATCAGAAAGTGTCGGGGGATTAGAAGTTGGGTTGCATCGGAGTTAGCTCATTACCACGTTTGTGATAGCTTTCACAGAGAGGAGAGGTGGCGATCCCACTGGGCGGGATTGCAGAGAAGGCTTTGTTTTCAACACCATCTGGCACATGGTTGGCACTCATTAACACAGCACAATGTCGATTAAAATAATAATTGTACACGGCAGCAATGCTGCTTAGACAGGTCTCCACCTTTGGCTTCCCAGAAAAGGAAATGGAAGAACAGAAAGGCTGAGTAGTTGTCTCTCGTAACTATGGCCTTTGGGTCTGCAGCATTCTCTTGGTGCCCATACCATCCCCAAATCAGCTACTTCAATTTTATTTTCATGTGTTTATTTTTAGCTAAAGTTTTTTTTTTCTTTTTCTCATTTTGGACTGGGTATGCCATGACCCCTCAATTTAGTGTTCAAAGAAATTACTGTGAGAGATGACTCCTCTCACAGGAGTCATCTTGTGTCTCTCTGCTCCCCAAAGGCCCCAGGGATAAGGATCCAGCCACTGCTAGACTCTTCATACTCAGACAGGAAATATGTGCTTAAAGGGGATTCTATACAGAATTATTTTCTCAACTCCAGTTAGGTATAATTAAGGGTTTTAGGCTTTCTGCTCTAAAGGATGTGTTGATGGACTCAAGCATTCAGATGCTTAGTTAGACTGCACCCACTTTCCTGAATAGATGTGGATTTATACCAGCTTCTCCAGGACTTTGGTCTGGCAGCATCAGCTTTGATTTGGTCTCAGGAATCTGTCTTTTGAAGGCTACACTATGCATAGGTATAGGAGTATAGGTTGTTTTCTTTTGTTTTATTTTTACATCTTGGATTTGAATCCTGTTTCTATTATGTCTATCATGTACTAGGTGTGTAGCTAGAAGCAAATCACTTAACCCTCTTTTGGTCTTCTTTTCCTTTTACTTGGCTGTCTGATGGGATGATAGTCATCTCAACTTTACAATCACTGAAACTCTTAATATAATACCTGGTGCATGGTGAGCTCTTAATGCAGGCTAACCACGGTCATTGTTATTATATTTTTTTTCTTGGTTTTTGTTGTTGTTGTTTGTTTGTTTATTTGTTTTGTTTAAACAAAGATTTATTCTTTCTTGAGCATGCACCTCATAACCATTTAAATTTTATTCTTAAAGAACAGGACTTACTAGCTGTGATGATAGAGGTAATAGTTAATCAAAAATTTGTCTAGATATGTGGTCAAGTCTTTCTGGAAGGACACTATGATTCAATCCCTTCTTATGCCAGATAAAGGTCAGGTTTGATATGGATTATTTCCCTACAGATATACAATACGGTCATATCATAAAATTTAATAAAGCATATCGTTTGTTTCCTGAGCAGATTACATATATCTTACACAATAGAAATTAGTTGTATATTTCAGCCTATAGGTAGGTGTTACAACTAATGATAATGGGTTTATGCTTTTCAGTTGCAGAACCATAAACAGAATGCCCTCTGGCTACCCAGTGATTTGTGTCCTGTAATGCTGAGTGTAACCAAAGTTTATCATTCTGTTTGCCATTTGGTATGTGGAAAAGCCTTCAAGAAACTGGCTTTCTGCAATAGTGTTTAAATATCACTCATTCCACCCAGAGAAGATGACAGACATTTTAGATGCTGAAGAAAGATTAAATGCATTCATTTTAACTAGCAGCACTAAAAAGGGCTGCATCTTTGTATTGTTGCTGTTTATCTTCTTTCCAGCAGTGGAATATTGAGCTTCCCCAGGCTGTGATTCAGGTATTAATGCCGAGTCGAGGTCAGGCAAGAGTGTGTTCAGTCTGCGACACTTAGATAGCAAAGGCAAACTGCTCACGGCTATTAGTCAGGAGTTTCTGTGCACCAGTGATTGCATGCGTGTGGCTCATAATCAGGGTGATTCACAGCCACTGTTAAATGGGCTGCTGTGGCTCTTTTCCTTTTGGGCTGCTTTCATTGCCAAAAATGTCAGCCTTTCTCCTATAGACCTGCCCATATGACATATGCCAGTGCCTTTTGGTTGTGCTAAACGGCTGGCTGCTAACATCATGGATAACTTTTATTATCTTGGAGAAGTCATCACTCACAGTGAGTCCTTTGAAGAATAAATTGAAACAACAACAAACAAAAAAAAATGTTTTGTTGTCTTTTTCTTAAGTGCTACTCTGGGACTGTTGACAGAATTTGTGCCACAGTGTTTTCTTGGGCTGTTTGGTTTCCAGATTCCGGGTCTTGGTTTAATGCTGCAGACACTTGAGAAGCAGCAAAGTGTCAGGTTATTGGGTATCCTATATCTTTGTGGATGGATCACTGGTCTGGTTCCTGCTGAGAAGAAATGTGAAAAGCCTCAAGTCTCTTGGGTTTAATCTGAGCCTTGTTCCAAGGTCGAAGCCTGACCCCATTCCTTGTTTTTTCCCTGCCATAACCATGATCTCCTGACCTCTTGACACACCTCCATTTTGCACCTGACCTTATAAGTTAAATCAGAGACCTGTATTGCTGATTTGTCAGTTAATTTTGTGTCCCCTGATTCAGACCCACATCTATCCATATGATTGCTCACCTGCACCTGCCTGAACTTTCTCTATTTTTCCTTAATGTAGCAAACATTTAGACAGCCCACAGTATGCTAGGTTCTGAGAATACAACAGGGAAGCTAAGAAGCCTCCATTCTGGCTGATAGAAATTGTATTTCAAATAAATGTGCAAGAGTATCTCCAAAGGCAACATTACAGTGAAGGAAGGAATTAGGACAAAGAGAGAAGTTTTCTAAGAGAAGACAGGAGAGGGAATGGTGGAAGAACATCCCAGACAGAGGCATCTTTCTGGTTCAAAGCCCTAAGTGAGCCTGGGGAATTTGGAAAGGGGCCCAGGGTGTCAGGAGTTCAGAGATTCAAGAGGTAAGCAGATCATAGAGGGTCTATTTTTAAATTTTATTGTAAAATACTTGATTAACAAATAAATTGTTTGTATTCTAAGCATGTGAGATGATGATTTTATATATATGGTGTACTAATTATCAAAACCAAATTAATTAACACAATCATCACCATCCTTAGTTGACATTTGTGTGTGAGGGGGAGGGGGGCATTAAAACCTTCTCTTCTACCGAATTTCAAGTAAACAATACAGTTTTATTCATTGTAGTCCCCATGTTGGGGATGTGTGTGATCTATGTGTCTCTCGTATATTTTGAATATTAACCTTTCATCAAATATATGGTTTGCAAATATTTTCCCAGTTCGTAGGTTGCCTTTTCATTTTGTCCTTTCCTTTGCTCTACAGAGGCTTTTGAGTTTGATGTAGCCCCAGTTGTTCACATTTGCTTTTGCTGTCTGTGATTTTGTTGTCATCTCTATAGAATCATTGCAAAGATCAACATAAAGGAAATTTTTCATATTTTCTACTATAAGTTTACCATTTCGGATGTTTCATATAAATCTTTAACCCATTTTTTAGTTGATTTTTTTTATATAGGAGGTAATGCAAGAATCCAGTTTCATTATTTTGGATTCTTTCTCTATTGTGTATTTTTTATATCCTTGTCAAACAGTAGTTGATCATATATTGCCAGTTTTTTTTTCTATTTTGTTCCAATGGTCTACATATCTGTTTTTATGCTAGTAATCTACTCTTTTGTCACTATAGCTTTTCAATACAGTTTAAAATCAAGGTGTATGATGCCTCCACCTTTGTTCTTTTGCTCAAGATTGCTCTGTAATATAGGCAGTTTAACAAAATTCATTTTTTTCCCAATCCATGAATAGAAGAAAACTTCCTCTCTCTTTCTGTCTTCTTCAATTTCTTTCATCAATATCTTACAAATTTCAGTATACATATTTTTCATTTTTCTCACATTAACAGAATGAAAAATAAATATCATATGATCAACTCAATAGTGCAAAAATTCATTATTTAACAATAAAAAACAATGAATGTGACAAAAAAATTTAACATTTTTTTTTTCATGATAAAAACTCTTAATAAATTAGGTCTATAAAAAAATGTACCTCAACATAATAAAGGACCTGATAAGGCCACACAGATATATTCCAGAGTACAAAACATTTCTACTTGACCTAACAGAAGTGTTAGCCAAAGAAATTAGGCAAGAAAAAGAAAAAAAAAGTTGGAAAGGAAAATATATAAAATTGTCTATGTTTACAGATGGCATGTTATTTTATATATAAAATCTTGGTGTCCCACCAAGAAACTCTTAGGTCTAATAAATAAATTTAGTTTTAAAGTTGCAGGATATGAAAGTCAGTTGTATTTGTTTGCATTAACAATGAAATATCTGAAGAGGATTTTAAGGAAAAAAATCCCATACACAATAGCATCAAAAAGAGTAAAATATTTAATAATAAACCACACAGAATCTTTTAGGTCTTGGTAAGGAGTTGATTATATTCTAATGGTTATATCCAGAAACAACAGTTTGAAGTGTTAAAATCAAATTTATATTATGTCCCTTTCAGCTCTTTGCTTTATATATAATCTCCACTCCCATACTGGTTGGCCCCATCTCACCTATTACCTCATGTTTTTGCCTTTAGCATTAAATATATACACAAATATGTGTATACATAATTTTAGTTTATTTATTGTATCTAAAATATGCTCCAGTTTTGTTCAGGTATTGGGGCTTTTCTCTACTATCCACCATCACTCACAGTTTCCTCCTTAAAAAGAAGTTTTCTTCAACTCCAACCAATAGACCTACAGGCTATTTTTACAGTGCCTGATACCTATCACTTTTTCTGTTCTTACCTGGTCCTTAAGTCTCTTTCTCCTATGTATTTAGAGCTCCTTTAAGGTATTCCTTTGTTTTATCCATCTAAATTACCCTGAGTTCTAGGTTAGTGTCCTGAGTAAGCATCCTCTCAGTAGAGGATGGATGCATTGGAAGAATGGATGGAAGAATAGAAGGAAGAAAGGAAGGAAGGAAATACGAATCATCACTTAGATGTCAACTATCCTGTGAAGCCCTCTTCAATCGCTGTAATTCTCCTTCTTGTTCTCAAATACTTTGAAATTACTGCTTGTATATCTCTAGTGACACTATTAT
Organism: Marmota marmota marmota; assembly: GCF_001458135.2. Taxonomy (NCBI): domain Eukaryota; kingdom Metazoa; phylum Chordata; class Mammalia; order Rodentia; family Sciuridae; genus Marmota; species Marmota marmota. The sequence continues at coordinate 24,174,234 of NW_026000005.1, forward strand.
AAATTACTGTATATAAGTCAGTCTCTTCAAAGCCCTTTGGAGGTCAAGGACTATGTCAAAATAATCTTGTTTCACTAGGAGTTAACACAGTTCCTAGCACTTAGCTGGTTTCCAGTAAATGCCTGGGCAAAATAAATATTAAGCAGGGGAAAAAAAACCTTCAAAAATAGAAGGGGCATGGAAGCAGATTATCAGACAGAATTCTGGGCTAACTGTGTTTCCTTAAGGAGTTTGTTATCCCCAGAGACTTCTCAACCCAGGGTTGCAAACCAGCTATAGAACATGCTTCAGGAAAGCAGGAAAGCAGCTTTAAGCTAAGCCTTTTTTTTTTTTTTTTTTTTTTTTTTTACTTTCCCCAAATTCTTTGACTGTAACTAAAAGCCAGAATTAAATTTTGCACTGCAACACAGTATAAAACTGTTCTACAAAACAAAATATATATTTTCTATATCTGATATTTCCTAAAGCGCCAATGGGCTAGATTGTTGATCATAGCCTGTTAGATTATTTTCAAGACTCATGATCAAGTTGCAACCCAAAAGAATGAGAAAACCTTCTTTTGAGGATGAAGATATTTCCCTGAGGTGAAGTTCAGAGAAAGGAACATGAATTCCATGTGAAACCCAGGATGCTTGGGTACACACTGGCTATTTGTTCAATATTTATATAAAAATAGTGCTGATGACATGGCAACCAAAACAAACAAACAAACAATCACTGACAAACACAATTAGCTTTTGTACCAGGGCCAGCAGTGTAATTTAGATTTGAGGTGTTTTGGAGTGCTGTAAAGTTGTTGGAGATAGGGCCACTAGTTGTTCTGTCATATCCATATAGAACATTGTAAATATTTTAGGTAAATGTGTTCCTTCTAAAATGAAACTGTAGGCCCAGTGAGATATAGGGAACTTAACATTTCCTCTGCCAATATGTCGATATAAATATTGTTGTTAAGCATGTACAAATAGCAGAACTATTTCAGTCTTTTTATCTCTTTAAAACTAATTTAAATCTGAGCATTAAAAGACTGTTTGATACCATATGTTTGTTTTAGATAGGAAACGGAATCTATTCTAAACATAAGGGCTTATGAAATCTGTATTCTAAACATAAGAGCTTATAAAATCAGAGTATAGCACTGGAGGCAGTGGGTAAATTGTTTCATGGCCACAGACTCCTCCCATCTTAGCAGTGTGTCCCTTTGTAATGTGACTTCGCATCTCTTCCCATCCAGCAAGAGGGTCTGTTTCCTCACCCTTGGCTAAAATATGTTACTCATATGCTTTGCTGAGAATCCAGCACTTGCCGGGTAGTCTTTTTACTGTAATATGTAAGACTAGTCTGAAATTGCTGTTTTTTTCTCTTTGAAGACTATGTAAAAGCTACTTTTGAAAGTGGCCAGAGGCTATGGACACACAAACCTTTTGTGAAAATATTAGATCGACTTTAAGAACACAGACAAAGACAGTGGCAAACTAGAAAGATAACCATCACACATCCCACTTAGTTGTATACATGGAAGGAAAAAAGTGAAAGATATTGCAATGTCACTGGCATGCCTAACCATTTAGCATACTTCATTTTGAGGCCCGTATATCTTCTCTGTGAAAGCAACTCTGTGCCTGTGTGTGTTCCCATCCAGATAAATAAAGTACAGTGGTGGAATGTCATAGACATCATTATCCAAAGTACATGAATGAAGACACGAATTGGTGTCAACATTCTTTATATTCAACCAGAGATATGAAAAATTGTGCTGTATATGTGTAATAAGAATTGTAATGCATTCTGCTGTCATTTATTTTTTTAACAAATCTAAATAAATAAATTAATTAATTAATTAAATAGAGCGGAATGACCCGAACAAGTGTCACACGAAGAGTTCTGACGGCATCTGAGCTTGCATACAGAGCTCTTAAAGGTGATTCCTTCTTTTCTATAACAACACTGTGTGTATTGGTTTGCTTGCCCTGAAAAGACCTGAAAGATGAGATTGTGATCCTTCATCTCAAATTAAAGGATGCTTGGCTCAGGAGCAATTGACAAGTTCAAAAGTGGATGATTTAGATACCAGCCTTATATTAGCACCTTTCAATTTAATGTTTGCCATAGGTGATAGGTCTGTGTGTTAAATTTTGTTATCAGATTCCCTCTCATCTTAGTAGATTCTACTTTAAATTGTGACTTCTTATCAATATTGTCTATGTCATGCTATTAAGTTACAACAAATACTAAGCTAGTGTAATTCAGTACTTATGGGTAGTGAAATAGAAGCATAATGAACTTGTGATAGAAGGTAGATAAAACAAGTATCACCTTCAAGTTTATAATAATTTCATGTTCTGGGATAGTATGGTGTATTCATTCCTAGGAACTGTAGGGAAAACAGTGAAATGAATTTTCTTGTTCTGACAATCCCTTAAAGAATGCTGGATTTCTCATTCATTGACTTTTTTTTTAAAGTTATTTATAAAAAATCCAACCAATCCCATCCATTCCTGTGATTCTCAAAAACCCATTTATGGGAAACATTTTAAATTCTAACCAAATTCTATCTTTCCCATACTTTAGCAGACACTCTACATCTGTTTTTCCTTTGAAAGTTGGAACTTAAATAATTTTTACGCAGTTTTCCTCTTCCTGAGGAATCAGAAACAAAATCTACTTTTGTACCTATACTCTTGCATTTTGATGTACATTGAATTTGATGCCAGGAGTTGCACAGAAAAGTCAATAATGGTTCGTGGATCATTGCCTCACTCTGCCGTTGGGTGAATTAGTCAGCTGGGATAATGTTCTCCAGCTTGTGTAATGGACCTATTTAGTAACAGGACAGCAGCCATATGAAACACCTGGGTGGCCTTGCAGAGTTCTTTCAAATGGATTAGATATCAGTTATCTAATTTGAGGTCAAAAAAGCTTGGACAGCTGGACCAGTTCCACATCAAGGACAGAATATGACCTCTTCCTATTGAATACATAGGGTAAAAGATGCCTGAGGTAATGGCTGAGGTTGCAAACCACAGTGGCAAATGTTGGGAAAGGCTTCATGCAGGAAGGATAGATTTTCCTCTGGCCCTTTAATTAGGCACCTTCCCTGCTAGAGAAGGCCAATTCTGTGTTTTCTGGATTAAGCTGCAGTTGATTGACTCTTGTTTAGAATTTTAAGTGCTGTTAAGTATAAACCATGCCTACCACATCCATCAGGAAAAGAAAGGGCCTGGGAGGCTTTTTGATACTATACAGAAAACAGCATTTACGCACATGGACAGTGGAATAAAACCACCTTTTGAGTGTTCTTAGAGATAACAGTGGCTCCATGGCCCACCACTTCCTCCAGTTCTTTCAGGGATTTTCAATGATCTAATAAAATGTAATGATCAAAGGTTTCAAATGCAGCTGATAAATCTTATAGGTTTGTGACCAGGATGCCTTAAATTGATTTGTGGATGTTTCTCATTTATCAGGGAGGACCGAGGTGATTTGAATTTAGTACTTTGATGTTGCCAGTAATTGTTTGCAACTGCAACTCAGTGGCCTGAAGGCACGCATCCCTTTTTCTTCTAGCAAAGAGCTAATGAAGAATTCTTTTAGTGGCTGCTCTGCCCTCCCTAGGAGCTCTTGACTAAAATGTAGAACAAAAGAATGGTTCCATAAGTGCCTGGTTCAGACCAGCATCACTGCACCAATGAGCCATTCCAAATGTGCTCCACAATGAATCACATAATCATCCCAAGTCCAAATCCCCAAATTAGGTGCCCGGGAAGTTTCAGTTCATAGTTTTTATAAGGAAATTATCAAACCATGGGGAAAAGATCTCTTCACTATTCTTTTAGTCAAGATCTCCATACATTTGTTAGGTACAAATGTCTTTCCAAAGTACATTTTAACCAGTTCCTCAGTACTCTAGAAAAAATGCTATAGATTGTCTTTCGTTGGAAGCCTCACCGCTCTTAGAATGAAAACTCTTCCACCTTTTTGTTTTGCTACAATGTTCTAACCAGAATCAGAGTCTTCCCAGTTACTTGCTTCTCTAGTCACTTGGTTCATTTTACCAGTATCCCTGCTTGGATGTCCATTTTGAGTCTAAAACCATGCGTCCATCTACTCACTATAAATGTATTAGTTTATACCAATGTATAATTTCATATGTCTTGTGCATTTCAAAACTGTGTCTAAAATTCAGTTCTTCCAAAGAATCTTTTCAGGTAAATTCAACTATTATCTTTCCAGCTATTCCATGGGTTGCCATAAATCTCATAAATACCTAGGCTCCAAGACTATAAACTATAGAAAACCAAAAGATCAAATGACAGAGCAATTGATTCCTTCATAAACCACAGTAATTGACAAGATCATGATCAATATTTCAGAACGTCTTCTGGGGTTGTTTAGCATTGGTGTTGATGTCACTTTTATGTTCATTTATCATTAAGTTGCAAGGGTGATAACATATGCAGCATTAGTGTGAATAGTGTTTGTTTTAAAATAAATGTTGATGCTAAAGAAAAAAAGTGTTGGTTAAGGGGAAACAAACCTGACAGTAGCAGGTTTATTTACATATTGTGGATGCAGACCCTTTTTTTGTGATACGGAAAATTTCCTTGTCTAGGACTTTTCAGGTTCCAAAGATTTCCGGATTTTGAGCTCCACCTTTGTGTTCCCTTTCACATATGTCTGTTAAGGGCCCACACTGCTAGAGACATAGTAATTAGCTCAGGTGAGTTACTTGTCATGAAAGAGCTTACAATGTGCTGTTGTTCCACCTTCCCTCCTCCATCACTTTCTCTCTCACATCCGTATTTAAGGTCTTCTTTACCCAGTCTTAAATGCCCATGTTTATATATTTGCTTATTTATTATCCATCTTCCCTAACAACCCAGGGACTCTTCCATAGCAACACCTTTGTATGTTGGGTACTGATGTATCTGGAGTGCCTGGAACTGCCCGGCATGTTTTAGGTGTTCATTAAACATAGGTTAAATGACTTAATCAATAAAACATCAGAAAAACACAACTATATACATAAAAGAAAACGTAATATGACAATCTAAAAAGATATAGAAGCAGATCAATATTTTGTGGGGCTCTAACTATATGCAATTGAGGGAAATTGCTATTTAAGAAAAGGAACAAAATTTCTGAACACAAAAAAGTATATATGTAAATTAATTATTAGAATGAGAAAAAAGTTACAGATTTTAAAAAATATAGATGACAAAATATAAAAAATATCTTATTAATTAAAAATATATTAACACCTGAATATATATCATTATTGTGCAATTTTCAATAGTTTTTTGGCTGCATAGTCTTTAATCACTTCTCCATAAGAAATGTAAAATCTTTCTTCAGTGGAAAATTCAATCTTTAGCTCAAGTAATCAAAATGGTTTTTTGTTTAAGAAGTGCTATTTGAGATGTATAACCATGGGGCGTCATATATATTCTCTGTAATCTGTGAAATTGCTATAGGATTGTGTCTAACTAGCATGAGAAATTTAATTCTATGCTGCATTTTTAAGTATATTCCAGTTAGGTAAGAACTTCCCATTTGTCAAGGTGTCGATGAGAACTGAATTATCTACATACAATTTTATACATCTGGTGAATGAAAGAATTTTTCATAGCCTAGTTTTTGGCTTTGTATATTTCAAATCTTGTTTATCTTCCAGTACCCATATACTTCTAGTGCTGGATACAGAAAGAGCACAGTCATGTCATTATGTCACTTGGCCCTATATATATTAGTGGGTAAGATGATGCACTTGGATGAGGGAACATAGATGATGGCAAAATGGGACTGTTCTATATTACTCGCTGGAATGACCAGCACTAACTAGAATCTGTGAACCACGCAAAACCAACCCACTATATTCAAACAAATTAGATCATCAACTCAGTTTCCCCTTTACTGGATTCTAGAAAGGCTCTTGGACACTGATGGCAGTATCAACCAATAGAAAGAAGAGTGTGATAGAAGGGACATTAAAGTGATTAGAAGGGACCTGTGATGGAAGGGACAATTAAAGTCTTTTACATAGGTAAATTTTACAGGGTCATAGTCATGTGATCATGTAACTGAGAGTCCTCCTGAGATCTTGCAGGGGACCCATGCAAATGAGGGCCCTTGAAGTTACTCTTTATTAGCTCCATGACATAGCTGCATCTGAGTGTTCCCAAGAAGTAGAAATTGTTTATTACTGTTGGGAGCAGACCTTTAAAAAGAAGCAGTATTATAACTGATTATGATATCAGAAGTGATAATTTAGAGGTTGGAGGATGCAGGGCATTTTTTAAGCCATAGCAGGTGATCCTATTTTGCGTATACCACGGGGCAAAGAATATAGTAGAAGATGTAATTAGAGAAGTTGGTTGGGGGAAACCACTGAGGTCCTTGAAAACCAGAATAATGAACTAAAGGTTAACATGCACGTGTTGAATTCCTTTCCTTCACCTCTATGATTCATTATACTTTATCTGGATTTATTAACTCATGTATCTTTTTTTCTGTATAATACTGTATATTCTTTATTTTGTATACTTTGATTTTAGAACAAAATAAAACAACAACACCAAAACATAATACAACATCCAACTCTGCTGCTGAACTAGACAGGAGATGGGGACTTGAGGTCCTTGTTTCCCGCCTTGAGACTCCAAGGATAGGAGATAAAACCACTAGAACATCAATCAGCAGCAAAGCCCGGTGGAAAAGGGCCATTCAAGGGTACTGTAGGACACTATATTGAGGGCAGATTTCTCAGTGGCAACTCCTAATCTACTTCTTCCATACAAAATGCATCCTCATCACCCTCAAGAAGTGGGTATCTCATCAAGAGCAGCGTTGCTGGTTCTTCTCCTGTTATTTCACCTTCATCAATGCCTAGGCCTAGCTTTATCATGCAGTAGATGTGATTGGAATAGGTCTAGGGGTCCTCAAGAGAGAAGCCAGAAAAGAGCAGCACAGTTTCAAATAGCAGCAACACCAGGTCCTTGACAGCCTTGTCATTTTTGTTTGCCTCTGCCTTTTGCTCCACAATGGGGTGGCCACGGCTGATCTCCAGGTGCTTTTTAGCCATCATATACTCCATTGTAGAGTTGTCTCAAAGTGCCTGGGGCCTTCATGATCCACCCCATGTTATCTTTCCATCCATAGGTGCTGGTAACCATGCAGCATGGTGAAGACATAAGCCTATTGGAGATTGTCACCTTATCAACCTTTTAATCCAAGATTTCTTTCATGAGCTTGCAAAAGTTCTCAAACTTTGCCTTGCTTTCCTCCATTTTCTTTTTTTCCTCCTTGTCCTCAGGTAGCTGCAAGTCTCCCTTGGTCACAGAGACCAGGCATCAAACCTTCAAATCCTTGAACTGCTGCATGCAGTACTCATCAATAGACTCAGTCATATATACTACCTCAAAGCCCTATTTCCCTACTTCCACACACGCTACACAAAAGCAGAGTTGGCTGTTTGCTTTCACCAGTAATGTAATAGATGGATTGCTGTGTCTCCTTCATGCAAGAGACATACTCTGACTAAGGAGTCATCTTATTTCCAGACTGAGAGGTATGATAGCACAGCAGCTCAGAAAGGCATCACTGATTAGTAGAATCTTCATGGATTCCAAGCTAAAGATATTTAGAGAATGCCTCATAATTTTTTTTTGTAGTTCTCCTTGTCTTCTGCCAACTCCCAGAAGAGCTCAAGTTGCTTCTTCACAATGTTTTTGCAGATGACTTTCAAGATTTTTCTCTGATGGAGCATTTCTCAGGAGATATTCAGGGGCAGGTCCTCAGAGTCAACAACACCATGAATAAAGTTGAGATACTCTAGTATCAGCTCATCACAACTCTCCATGGTGAACACATGATGGACATATAGCTTGATGTTGTTGTTCTTCTTCTTCTCAAAGAGGTCAAAGGGAGCCTGCCGAGGGGTGAACAGCAGTTTCCTGAATTCCAACTGGCCTTCTACAGAGAAGTGCTTGACTGCTATCTGGTCTTCCCAGTCACTGGTGAGGCTCTTGTAGAACTCTCCATATTCTTTCTGAGTGATGGGATCAGGGTTTCTGGTCCAAGTGGGCTTGGTCTTGTTCAGTTCTTCATGATCAATATATTTCTTCTTAATCATCTTTTTTTTTTTCTTACCAGTATCATCCTCCTCATCTGAGCCCACATCTTCAATCTTGGGTTTCTCATCATCATCTTTGTCTTCCGAATCTTTCTTACCTTTCTCTTCCTCTGCCTCATCATCACTGATTTCCTTCTCTTGTTCCTTCTCTAAATAATGGACAGCCTATGAACTGTGAATGCTTTTTCACCACTTCTTTGACCCATCTCTCCCCTAAGTACTCTGTTCTTCTTTGAGTTGGAGAACGACTTTATTAACCCGGCCAATGGGTTCACCATGATCAGCCCATACAGTGAGGGATCCCCAGCAGAAGACTCCCAGGCGTGCTGTTCATCATCGTTTATGCTCTGTGATCACAACCACTTTCCCTGCCACCTCGTAGGCAGAATCAAATCCAACACCAAATTACCCAATCATGGATATGTCTGCACCAGCCTTGAAAATCTTCCATAAATGCTTTAGTACCAGACTTGGCAATGGTTCCCAAGTTATTTATGAGATCACCCTTGGTCATGCCAATGCCTGTGTCCACCAAAGTCAGAGTTCTTTCCTGAGGGATGGAGATGATGTCAATTTTCAGCTCTTTACCACTGTCCAACTTGGAAGGGTCTGTGAGGCTCTCATAGTGAATCTTGTTCAAAGTGTTAGAAGCATTAGTGATCAATTCCCAAAGGAAAATTTCCTTGTTGGAATAGAAGGTATTGATAATGAAAGACATGACTTGGGCAATTTCTGCCTGAAAGACAAATGTCTCCACCTCCTCCTTTCCATGGTGCCCTTCCTCTGACATCTTGAAGACAAAGGACTGTGTTAGAGTAGGCTGGGCCCAAATATTATACGACTGGCTCGAGATGCCTAGGCTGTGTGGGTGTGACTCAAGAGCTTATGAACTCATGTATCTTCATTTGTATTTCTTAGTATTTTATCTCTTTCATAGAGCATTTGTCTTGCAGAGACCAGGACCTTTGTAAGCATCCTGTGTCTTGTCATGGCTCTTTTTCCAACCAGGTGCATGTACAAGACCTGCCATTAACTGACTTTAAATGGAATGACAAACTGATATTATAACAGTTTATGTAATTAGCAAAATTGTAAATTTGTATCCATTAGCTGGATTATATGTGAAAACTTCCATAGTCAGTCAAAAAACCTGTACTCTTGGGAATGTGGCAAAAATACACTTCAGTTTGAAAACACAAACATCTTCAGAGACACTAAGTTTAAAAAAAAAAAGTCTTGTTTTTGTAGCAGTGGCATTCCAATTCAATTTAAGCAGCTTTTCATATACTGAAAGGGCTTTATCATGCATGTGTTCATTCATATCCATTGTGAATTCAGTGACTTTTCTGTGAATTACTTGCATTTGTGCCATTGTGTATTGAACAAGCACGGTTTTTGCAATCTGAATGAAAGAAAAATGGTATTAAGTGTTAGTTATCTTGAACTTCCTTGTTCCTTTTATAGCAATACTGGGAGTCTCTTTCCTAATGTGGTAATATTTAAGACTAAAATTTCTGCACAGCTAAAACTTGACTTTGTTTCTCTTGTGTGGATTTTCCATCTCATCGTTTGAATGCATATCACAGCTGCTGCATTCATCACAGACAGGCACCAAAGCAGGTCAGGCACTCCTGCAGTGAAAGTGATCTCTTCTCGCTACTTGGCCATAAATTGTATGGCTATTGATACCATTACCATTTTTTTATGGGTCTCCAGATTTCAGTACTGTGGAGTTTGTTAGGTATCAATTGAAAAGCCCAATCTGATACCCATAAAACTCCTTACTATAAGAAAATCTAGTTGTCTCCAAAAACAAATGATGTACCACTTTTGCTAGTCTTTTACTGAGGTTTGACAGGAGTAATAGGAATACTGGCAAGGCATGTAAATCATTTGCAAGGGAGAGGCACTCCAGAAGAGAGATGCCCATATGACCATGTGTTTATGTTTGCCCCTTAGATAATCAGTTTTCACCACCCTTTCCTATTATCGGTATCTTCCTATCAGAATCTTTCTTTTTGCTGATTTCTTGAGATTTAAAGAATTGCTAATGAAAATAAATTATTCCCCTAACTTCTGTGCACTTAATCACATAGAGGATGTGACCCTCATGGTAGAGAAAAGTCAGGTGAATAAAAATGTAGTAGAAATCAAGTCCAAAAGACTAGGAACCTATTTTCTCTGTACTTCAATTTTTTTATTGGCTATATAAATTCTAGATCCTCTCTGTAGATCTGGAATGGGACTTCGGCATGCTCTTCCAACAGTACTCATGTCGCTGATAAGGAAAGGGTGGACATTGAGGCAAAACAGCTTCCTGGAGGTGACACAATGACAGAGTCACCTTTAGAAGGCACATATTTCTGCAGTAGAAACCCATATTTTCATGTCAGGCTCATTCAACAAGTTTCATTAAAGTTCAAGATAATTGCAAGGTACTTATTCCTGGTGCTAACTGCAGAGTCTATTAAAGAAATGTACTATATGAAACCAAGATGCAGCCAATGATAATGTCTTATCATATTATTAATAATGAATTACCTCACAGAATTTTTTTCCAATTTCTTTAACTTCTCTTAATCTATAAGAATTTTGGCCATTTGTAATTTGCTTTCATGATCAATGTGAAAAATATCAATTTCAAAGTATTTCAATTTGAAGTACTTTTTAATGTTTATACTTGTCTTTTATTTTAAGTGTCAGCAGTATTGGAAGGCAAGTTTTTTTTCTTTCCCTCCAACCATCCAAGTGTTTTGGCAATTTGATAATTCAATAACACTGAAGGAATTTACTACAGCTAGGGAAAGTTGAGACTTTTTTTAAAAAAAATGGCCTTTCCCTATTTGCACATTAACACGTTATCATATTAATCCCAATTCCCTTCTCCATATCCCCACCCCCTCTCTCCTCTATGGCTTTGCTAGCGACTCATGATTCTAGATACCCTTTCTTTCTAAGGATTGAGTGGTAGAATATAATACTGGATTTCTGGTCACTTTGTAATGACGAATAGGCTGTATAACAGCCTATTCTTCAAAGCCCCCAAACTTAATATTAAGTTGACATTAATGAACCTACACTGATTCTTGCACTTTTCCTGTTTTCACCTCATGCTTATCTCTACCCACCCATCCTGGAAGCCAATAAGATTTTCAATATCAACTTCATTTGTATTAATCTTCATGAATTTGAACAATTGAAAATCTAGTCTTTGGTTTCTCAGGCATACCAAGCATTTTAGATTCAAAGCAAATCAGTCTAACGCTCAGTGGGCTGAAGCCAAAGTTTGTATTTTCTCTGCAACGAATCATAACAGCTGCCAAAACATCCCTATTGCTCTATTCCAAGCAAGAAGTAGAAGACGAAGATGGGCTATACATGTCTGTTTTATGCTCCTTCTCATTTGCAGGTATATGTCATCAGTTGCCAAATCCCCCCACGTCATCCTCCAGTTTCTCTCCCCATTTCTGCCTGTGACCTGCTGCAGAGGCCCTGCATCTTGACATTGCACTCCCAGCTTCTCCATGCTGGAGGCCCCATCTTACAGAATGTCATGTCAGCACTTTGACTGTGACTGCCCTGGGATGAAATGGCACCAATATTGGTGACAAGCTGGGCTTCTGGTTTTACTCAGGAGAATCATTAACCATCTTTAAATAAATAAATCTCTGCTGCTACACATTGTACAATTTAGAACATGTGCCTTTGTGACTTTTGATGTGAGGCTTATGTTTAAAACCATTGTTTGTTTTTTCTGCCACCTATATCAGCATGCGTTATGATTGATTCTTCAGGACCTTGGTTTCAGTCTCTATAACAGCCTATTCTTCAAAGCCCCCAAACTTAATATTAAATGATATCACCTATCATTTAAGCCAGCTCTATCCAAACACACCCTTCAATGTGGAAAGCATCCATCTAGTTGTATATGTGCGTGTGCGTGTGTGTGTGTTTATATATAAACAGATTTATATAGAAAACACCTTACATCTGTGCTGGACTTCATAACTTGCTTGACCCATTGGCATAGCAACTTGAGCCTTTAATTAATTGTTGCCTCTTTTAAAATTCTATTCCTCAAACCGAATTAGGTGGGCCCCCTTTGGGCTGCCTTAGTGATACTTAAAGGGGACATTGCATAAGTAAAGGCATCCCTTTGATCACCAACTTCATGATCACTAAAATGTTGATTACTCAACAATGGGAAGATGCACCATCATCTATGGGCACCTGGGAACTGGTTCTACTTTAATCTTCCATGAGGCTATGGCTTGACCAATGCTAACTGTGTCAAAACCTGAAGAACCTAAGGAGTCTCGCCATCTTCTTGAAGTGGTTACAGTGAGTGTTTGTATGAGATTTTCTGGAGTGTGGTATAAGCCCTGAGTATACATAGGCAGTATTCCAGTAGGAAGTGAGTTTTTCTTAACATGGTAAAACTCTGTTATGTGAGGATAAAATCACCAGCAGTTGCATGCCCAGTCAAGGACTCTTCTCCTGCTCCAAGTCTCCATCTCGTTGGTTTCCATTGTTTCAGAGTATCTGGCTAAATAAAATAGGGACTTCATCCACTCTGGAGTGTGTGTGTGTGTGCTTGTTGGTATGGGTTCTCCAAGGATCCACACATAACTAATCTGAGTTTACTTACCTTCATACTGTGATGAAATGTTCTTTGTCCCCACATTTTTTTTCTCTGAAATCTAAGCTGAGAGTAAGCACCATAACTACTCATCTTAATGTCATTGTCCCTCTGCTGGTAAATGTCCTGGTGTGTAGTAGATTCTCAAATATTTAACTGAGTGGGAAAAATATCAGCCGTTATGTAGGACTTCACGCATTAAAGTTCTTAATATTCCTTATTTTATTTGAGTTTTGCCTCTAGTGGCTTTTAGCTATGATTTCACAGAATACTATCATTCTTGAGCTGAACTAAAGGCTTCTGCCTTTAAAATCAGAATCTTTTCTCAATTACCTGAAAAATACTAATGAATAGCATTTTCTCCCATTTTTTAACTTCCTTCCCATCATTCATATATATATATATATTCTTTGAAAGCTTTGACTTCTATTGTAAGGCTATATCTAGCTTTGCACAAAACTAGATTTTACTATTTTCATTGACATATCATTCCATGAAAATTAACTTGCCTTTCAGAAGTTCAGATATTTGAGCAGAGAATGCTATTCACAACAAGAGCTATTTCTTCTTTTTCATGGGGGTAGGACAGGGGAAGAGGATGGATTGTCTGCCTGTAATTACATAATGGATAGTGCCACATCCTAAGCATTCCTTGTGTTTTATTTCCACCTCCCATCAGCTCCATGATATGTTATTACTAGCAGGTTTTAAGCAATGAGACTGTGTCACAGAGCAGTTCAAGCCTAATGTCACAGAACCAGTCAATGGGAAGGTCAGATCATTTGACTCAAATACCCATTGCCCTGTCCACATGAAGGTTAGTGGTATTAGCATCTATTCTCTATTGTTAAATTGTAAACTCCTTCAATGCAGAGGTTATGTTCATTTGTCCCATGGAAGGGAGGTCTCCATAAAACTGGATAGATTTGTCTACTCCTTATTTTAGTTAGCTTTGTTTGGGAAATGTGACTTCTCTGTATATCCAAGCATGGACCCAGATCATCTTCAGTCCTTGCCATTATTTGCCTTCCATTGTACACCACAATGTACCTCACTGTCTTTAAGCTGTAACTCAGTCTCTTCCTCACAGCCACCCTCAAATGGGGGTTGGTGACTGGAAAAATAATGCGAGGAAAAGTTGTTAACTCTCTGAGATAACAGTTCATATTTTAAAATGCTCATTATTAATTCCAATATGGAATAATTTGCACTTGCCATTAACACATTAAGACAGCCAAAGAAAATGGGAAAGTGTCTCAACAGGAGACATTCAAATGTGAAGTTAAAAAAAAAAAAAAAAGAAATGGAAGAAAACTTTTTTTTCTGATGAGCTAAGGGTATGTTGAAGATCTAGCCATCATACAGTTTATTTGTGTGGCTTTAGGGTTTTTGCTTTTATGTGTTAATTATTAATAAAATTAATTTTCAACACATCAATAAAAATGTGAAATCTGTACATAGTAATGGCCACCATTTCCTCCTTTTAAATGCCCCAATAGATGATGCACTGGTGCAAAACTGAACTATCACCTTCTGGGAAGTCATACTAATACTGTAGCATATTGATTGAATTCACAAAGCTGAATGTGTTCTACTTTAAAAATATGTCTTTAATAAAGATAACCTTTTGTCATTAAAATAAAGATGGATAGTGTGACAAGACATGGGCATATATCCTTAAAGTTAAAGAAAACTATCTACGGTAGTTCTTTTTTAAAAGAGTGTTTATTAACCAAGAAAAATCTTGTTATAGGCACATATACATATGACATACATAGGTATATTTCTCAGCTGAAAAACCATTATAACCAAAATTGTCCCTAAGATTTCCATTTCTGTGCCTCTAAATTAACTTGTTTTTGAAGATAAGGAAACACATTGGTGACCCATGGCATTCCTTGTTTTTTGGTTATTTGTGTTGTCCATTTTAGGATTATTGAGGTATACTGTCCTGGTCAGGTTAAATGCTTGGGAAAAAAGCCAAAGTTTGATGGGGTTTACTCCATTTTCTTTGTGATTTTAAAGATAACAGGTGCTTCTGAGGGCAGTGCACCCAGACTGACATGTTCAAAATTTCATGTTGCTAGTAATTCCAGAGCTTAGACTGAAAGGAGTTCGTTCTTCAAATCACCTGAAAAAGGGGAAAATACTGTGTGAGACTAGATTTCTTAGTACTTTCTCTTGCTTTTTACTCTTGTTTTTTTTTTTCATATTTTATTTAGGAAAAGATTTGCCAACCATACAATTATAGGTATGACAGTTGCTTAAGAAATTTTGGAGATGGAGATGGAAAGGGTGGGGAATAATGTAGGGCTATAGCCATTAATAAAAAAGAAAGGAATGGGAATTTAGATATAATAATACCTTCCTGGCATGGTGTCTGTATCTTGAGTAGCATGTTAATTTCTGATTATGAAATAACTTACATTTCAAAAACCAACTCCTATCTGGACAAGGATGAAAAATATTAACAATTCTGTGTTTTGTACAAAACAAGAATGTTGATATACATATAAAATCAGTTTTATACCTAACTTAAAACATAGATGATAAATGTTACTTTAAACTGCAATAGCTTCAGAGGTTTGGGAATTATTTTCAGAATATTGATAAATGGGAAATTGCATTTCAACTATTTTCAAGTCTTTTCCCAAAAGCATACAAATAAATTGTTAATTTTTATGTGAAAGTGATTTTTAAACCGCAAGCAGATTTAAAAAAATTTTTTAAAGACTTTTCTCTATAGTGGCCAATTTCATATAAAATGTTATTTTAGGCCTAATTGCAAATGGAGTAGTTAGGCTGCCAGCTCTGCTAAGGTTGAATTTCATTTGAACTTTCTAATAGTATGATCTTTTTTTCAGAATTTAATAACTGACTCAAATATTTAATGGTGGAAGCCTTTATTAAATTAAAAAGAAATCAGGGTATATTTTTAGAAGAACTAACTTATTTTCTTTATCAATTTTATCTACTTTGAGAGAAAGGAAAGTGAATGGAACCAATCTCTTTGTGTACTTAAATAGACATTAATGCTATGACCCCAGCAAATAATTTATTTCAGGATGTATCGTTGTTCAAAAGATTTGAAAAGCACCAAATGGCAATAATAACTACACTTCTAGCTCTACTGAATGGCAATTTAGACTGACTGTATGAACCTCTTCATTTGTCTTCTGGATAATCATTCTTTTTAATATTCACATATATTTTCTAGATCCTTTTTTAAATTGCCCACTATCCATGTGTGCATTGCCTAACAGTTTTTGTTCAATGCAATGGCTTGTTTTGAAATTCAAGTGGGGGGGGGGGGGAGATGAGAGTTGAAAGATTTTGTTTGCACATGTCACTCTGTATACAGATGACAAAAGACCGTTAAATTCACTAATTTACAAGCATCCTTAGAAAGAATATTTTTACATAAAAGCATGTTGTAAACCTTTTTTAATTAAAGCACAGTTGTGCCATGTACTCTCTTTCCCCCAGGGCCCTTTTGACCTCTCACCTCCTATTTTGTCTTGCAGGCACTCCACTGCTGGTGAGGAGAAGCAGTGACCCAGCTCCAGGGCCACCTGCTGATGCCCAGCCAAGCTCTTCACACCCCAGTGGCCAGAGTCTGAAACCTGTTGTTTTAGTAAGTATCCTGCCCTTTGCATTTCTACTGAGAGATCAAAGTCCTTACCCATAGACTAACTGGGGCTTTGCAGTCTGGAAAGTAAATTGATAATTAGAAATCTTTTGCAAAGATATACAGTGGTAGTTATAATAGTACAATCTATTAATAGTACATAGGTGTGGTGAGGGCCATTATATATAGTATCAACTATGTGCCAAAATCTGTTTTCAGTGTTTTAGTTTGTCATCTAAACTTCTGCTTCAAGGTTAAGTTTTTATCTTCATTTTACTGATAAAGAAATTGAAACAGAAGGAGGTTTAGAAATTTGTTGAAGGCCACATAGGAGGTGGCAGAGCCAGGAAATTAACCCAAGTGATCTGGCTGAAAAGATCATGCTTTGTAGCCAGATGTGGTAGCACACACCTGTAATCTCAATGGCTTAGGAGTCTGAGGCAGGAGGATTGCAAATTTGAGGTCATCCTGGGAAATTTACTGAGACCCTGTCTCAAAATAACATCAAAAAAAAAAAAAAAGTCTGGGGTTATAGCTCATATGCAGAATGTTCCTGGTTCAATTCCGGCATCCCCCTCCCCGGTCACTGTCACCCCACATTCGCAAAAGACCAGGCTTTGAATTTGCATGCTGTACCACTGCATGTCCTTCATCCTGTGGCTTCAAAATACCCAAAGATGAAGTCTATATATTTTTTCTCTAATAACATAATGCTTTGCAAAGTCATATCAGGATAAATAGTAATACAGTTTCACATTTTCAATATCATGAATATGTGCTGTGACTATTAGATTTCTAGAATCCATCATAAAACTAAAATCCAGATAAAAATAAAATTATATACCCAAACTCCTTATAACCAGATATACTTATAACTGCTATACTTACAATCCATAGGTTAAATGGAGAATAATTTCCTGAAGAGATTACATCTTCCTTCCATATAGAACTGTGGAATCTTTACGCTAATTCCTACTTGCTTTGAAAAGTTATAATTGAACTTCATTCATCCAAATAGCCTTAGAGTTAGATTTCAATTAATGTCTACATATCATTGCAATAGGGGATCCTTAACAACATAACCATATTAAAAAGTTAGCTCCTAAAAGCCAGTCTTCTATTTTGAGTCTATCTATATATTAAAAAGTTAGCTCCTAAAAGCCAGTCTTCTATTTTGAGTCTATCTATAGCACCGTTAGGAAAAAAAAAAAAAAAAAGCAACATATTATAGGTTTATCAGAATGCCAAATAGATTAAACAAATTCTCCCAGTTTGTTCCATGGCTTTCTTATCAAGAGCCAGTGCTAATGTTATGAGGTAAGAGTTGCTATACCAAACCACTGGGCATGTACTAATATATTCGTGGTAATATTTTGCCATATTTCTTCCCTTAAATAAGCAAGCAAATGTCTTGAAAGTATTTTAGATGTAATGTTCTCTCACTATTCTACTTAAAACTCTATCCTTTTAAGGAATTATATTTAATGGAACTTTAATAAAAATCAGGTGTGTGTGGTCTACTTTAATGATGAATACAAACAAGACCAGTATGTGGTAAGCTCTGCTAGCCTTTTTTTTTTTTTTTTTTTTTTNGCTTACATGGCTGTGGAACTCTTGAAATAGAGTTGCTCTGATTTGAAATGTATTGAAGTTTTGTATGTGCACTTTCAAAAACTGAAGTGTGAAAAAAAATAACATCTCATTAATCATTTTTATATTGACTGTTGAAATGATAATATATTTGATATTTTTGGTTAAGCACAATATATTATTAGAACTATTTTCACCTGCTTCATTTTACTTTTTCATAACATGGCTAATAGAAAATTTAAAATTGCAGCTGTTTTTGTTATTCCATTTATATTGCATAGTGCATCTGTGGGACAAAAGTAAAACTGAATTTAGCATTAATGAAATGGTTGGAGATATTTGTAAGAAGATCTTTGAGGACCATCTCATCTCCCTGGTGAAAGTATGGTTGAACTTGTGTACAGCAAGTCCTGATTCAAGCCTTTTGTCTGGCATAATTATTAACAGTGACCCCAGTGACTCTCAAAGGAGTGCATTTTGTGGCACCCTGCATATAGCCCTATAGTTACTTTCATTGTTTGCTCAGTGGTAAGAGAACCATGGGAACACAATAGGCTCCATTCTTAGCTGCGGACACATTGCAGAGCAGCTTCTGTGTGGCAAGCTCCTGAGCTCAGGAAGGTGAGACTTCAGGTTCTATTCAGATTCCAGAATTTACTGGATGCTTCCTCCATAACTTCAGCTATCCTGTACTTAATTCCCATTATTTGATAAGTGATGATGAATATGGGGAATGTGTGATAATGTAGCCATGTATCACCCATTACAAAAAAATAATTGCTTAAAAAAAAATCTATGTTCAATTGCATTTCAGTCCAATATCCAAGGCTGGGGGAACAATCAAAATTTCCATCTCTTAAACAGTGTTCATATGTAAGTAATTCACAGATGGCAGGACCCCACGTGGGTTATGTTCAATCATTCCCAAGAAATGAAACATATAACCCACAGCATAAGAATCTGAAGAATGAATATTTGACACATTTGATTATGTTGAAATATTGCCTTGAAGACCACAGCTGATGACTGTTATTTTTAGTTGCAATTCATTAGGCCTACCATAGAGGGTAAAGTTTTCATTGATGCCCAGGGATGTGTGGTTTTTAAAAGTTAGAAAAGTTGCACTTATTTTTGGGTAAGTTATTACAAATTGGTTATTTAAGATGTGCACTCTGAAACACGCTGTAGTTTTAAAATGGGCCTAAATAAGAAATATCAAATTTTCTGCAGACTTCATGTTCTGTTTATATTGATAAGTAACCAAATCTCAGTATTTGTTACTTAAGGTACCACCAGATAAACAGCACAGAAATTTGTTTCCTCTATTCCTCTTTCATACCAGAATAGTGCAAATTATTAATGTGCAGATAGCAATGGCTATTTATCTTCCAAGACAATAGCAAATCCAGTTCTACTGACTGCTTTTGAATTAAAGAAAGAGAATCCCGGCACAGGATATTTCTTAGGGAAAGTCTGCTTATGAGAAGTCTTACCTCCCTTCCCTTGATTGCAACCTGGTGTTCTTGGCTTGAGGGCATGCCATAAAACCAGGTCCTTGAAATTGATGTTCCCGAATTTGCGGATGGAACAGAACTCTAAAACAGATGTGAGTTTTTTTCTTAATATCCGGTTAACTACTATAGTTGTTTTGTGTTTTAATGACTGTTTATAGTTTTGAATTTAACCCTTAAAGCAAATTGATCCCGCAGGGCGAGTAAATTAAAAAGTGCATTCTTGAAAATTATAATACTGTGGTCGTTCTCAGATAGTAAAGGACATTGTTCTAAAATCCTTATTTATTTTGTATTTCCAAAATTAAGAGACTACTGGTCTGTCTTTGAAAACAAATGTGTCATATATAAGTAAAAATAAGCTGGCAATTTTTGGGGTTGTTAAATGGGAAGTCCATGGATGGGTTGCAGGGAGTCTGGTCAATCTGCAGTTGTATGCCATGGCATGCCAGTGTGTGTATGTGTGTTTATTTCTCTAAAAAGATTCTATCACTCTTTGAATTTTAAAACAAAAGAACAAAATTAAGAACTATCAGTTTTTGGTTGGATAAAATAGTATATGGAAGCCACCAATTCTCAAAGTAGGAATGATGATAGAGATTAAACAGAAAATGATCTCTCTTTCCCTGCAAACACATATTAAATAATTAAGATTATTTCATCACATTATCATCTTTTCTTACCAAAACATAGCACAGAAATTCGGAATTTTAAGTTAAATAGAAGCTTTTGAATTTCTGCACTGAGAGACCAAACACATCTGTTTATTCAGTAGCAGCATCATTTTTAGCAACTCTAAGATTGGGGTGAAGGACACAGATTAGTTATAAAAAGACACCCTAAAGGGAAGTGTTTCCATTTTTTCCAGTGTGTTATAATATTCTTTGCAGATTTGGGGATTTAATCTGCAAATATAGTAGCTGGTAGTTACTCGTGAGAGAAAGTATTTCCAATGACTAGCCACATTCTGTGTCTTGCTTATAATACAATGGAGAATTGGTTCCAAAAATTTCCCCTTGTATGACACATGCCTTCCCATGTGTATCATGTACATTGAGAGTATAGTTGATGTTTCTAAGATGCATGAGAGAAATTGCTGAGATATTACAGATAAAATTATATAGCTTAGTTGTTAGGATTAAAACTCATTGAATTTTCACTGAGGTTAGAGGACTTTAGATTATGGGCTGGTGACTAACAAAATCCAACATAAAATTTAGCGAACATTCTGCATGACCAAACCATATTTTCTACCTACTAGATATGCTCTTAAGTAGCCATAGAAACACCAGAATAGAATAATGGCTGTAGATGCCAGAATATATTGGAAGGAAGTTTCTATCTGTTGCCTTCCAATGAAGAGAGATGGATGCTGAGAAGCAAAAGGAGGGAGAAATAACATGTAATATATAATTGCATTATTTAGAGATACTGAAGCCTACAAAAGGTTTTTCTTTTCTTCCCCTGACACAGTGATTTAATAATAGTCCTGGTGTTTGTAACTCCAGCTGTTCACGCTGTGTGCTGATAAGACCAGAGCTTGGAGACACATTGCAAGGATGGTTTTCATATGGCTTTGTTTTTAGGAGATAAAGCTGCCATCCAATATTTCACAGAGCCAAATGTTTACTTATTTTGGCAAGTTTGGGCAGCTTCATTTCTGAAGCAGTTATGCTTATAAAACTAAAGCTCAGGTACGAAAAATTCAGAAGTTTGATTTACTCTGCAGCAGAGTTTTTTATTTTATTTTTTAAACCATATCTTGCAGAAGTTGGTAAAACAAATTTGGGTTATCTGAATGTCTGAACCATGGCTAGTCACGTGCCATAGATATGTGAATCCTGTTCAGGTGTGTACTTCCCCGTTATTCAACTTGGGTTGATCCAAAACTGAAAATCTGAAGGAAAGATCACTATTCAGAGGTTACTTTCAGCAATTAAAAAGCTAACCCAGACAGGTCTTCTTTGCTATTTATTCTTGAGCTGCACATAATGAAAACTGAATGAGTTTGTGTCAAAATAAATTGATCCATTCAGTTAGGTGCCATCTGGACAGGCTAAGACGTGATTCCTGTCCTCAGGAAACTTGCACCCTAGTTACAAAGACCAGAAACAGATCCTCTAAGAACCCTCTCAGACTGAAAGTCTGTACCAGGGTATCAAGCAGCACATTTATAACCTTGAGTCTTAATGTTCTTTGCCTTTGGTCTGCACTTCACTCTGGTCAGCCTCCCTAACCCCTGAAGGTAAGTGCCGTGTGCAGTATCTCTATTAACTCTTATCTCCCTGAAATATAACTGCTTTTTCAAATGTCTGCATTTTTTCAAAACCATGAGCTCCTCAGAGGTATGAGCCAGGTTTCTTAATTTTATACTTGAACCCTAGGCACAGAGTGTGGCTCATAATAGACTCTCTTAAACATATGACTACATGATTGAAACTTTCATTTCTGAGATAGACAAGATGAATTCAATTCAACAACTTTTAACCAATTTTAACTTCCATTGTACAGATGTGTATTTTATTTTGTGTGTGTATGTATGAATGAAATTGGGAAATCCTCTGTTTAAAATACTATGTTGCTTCCCAGATAGTTTCAGTTTTGAATTTTCTGTTTTAGGACAATGTGTTACTTGTTTCTTCTTTGTGTTGCCAAGGAGAAAGAGATGTTTAAACATAACTTCTCTACTTTGAATAGCATGTGAGTTGGTGGCTGAGATCAGCAGTTTGAATTGTGAAATCTACTTCATCTTCTAAGAATTCTAGCAATGACTTCAGCATAGAAATTGATTCTGAGAAAGAGTACAAACTATAGGAAGAAAACAAGCCTTGGCAATTAAAGATCTGAACAATTAGGTTGAGGTTTTTGGTTTTCTTTTTGTTTGTTTTGTTTTGGTATTGGGGATTGAACCCAGGGGCATTTTACCACTGAGCTACATCCCCTGACATTATTATTGTTGTTGTTGTTGTTGTTGTTGTTATTATTATTATTATTATTATTATTATTATTATTATTATTATTATTTTGAGACAAGGTTTCATTAAGTTGCTAAGGGTCTTGCTAAGTTGCTAAGGCCAACCTTGAACTTGAGATCCTCCTGCCTCAGCCTCTGTGGTCATTGGGATTATAGGCAGGTACCACTGTCTCCCACTATATATAAATCATCATTAAGGTTAATTTGTCAAGTGATGATGATAGGTGAAGAGAGAATAGAAATTAACATGCATGCAGTTGTAGTCAGATACCTGAGTTCTGTCTCTTTGTCAACAAAACTGAGTTCTAACGATTATAAAGTTACCGATCCTGGTGGTTATATCTTTATAAGTTTCTAATAATTGTGTCAAAGAATTTAGAAAACTCTTTGTTAGAATAGACAATTTATTTTACCCATTTCATCTAAAGATTCCCCCCTTATAAATTATCTTCCTATTCCATCTTCTTTAAGAAGATTTTTTTTTCTGGATTGAACTGATACAGAAGAAATTAAAAATATCCCTGGTATGTGAATTAATTAAAGAGTGTGAGAACATTTACAAGGTGTTTCTTGGCAAAACACTAATAAACATATCAATCTCATTTTAGCAGTATGGGCGGGTCGAATTTAATAGCATTGTTAGAAATTTGCTAAAGATGATGTTTCAAAATGATTTTAGTCTGAAGGAGAAGATCCTGTATCCTCATTGCATCAGTAACTATGTGACCCTGAGAAAATTATTCAAATTGTGGATGATTTCCTCAGAAATCATTTTATGATTTTATGTAACAAAAAGGAAACGGAGAGAACCTGTGTGAACACCAGTTGTTAGTGACTTAAACATACAAACTAGTTGACTCAAGGTTCCAGATGTGAATTATTAATTAACTTGGCATGAAGTCAGTTAAATTTTATTTTAATGTCTTAAAATGTATAAATATTCATGGAATTAGGATATATTTCCATCAAATCACAAGAAGTCTAATTTTATTTTCCAAGTGAATAACATGGAGAAATATTTTTAAAAGACACACACACGCAGAGGCAGCAGCCTGAAAACATGCCTGGGTATACACGTACATGTATGTCATCTTTGGAGGAAAGCTGCTACCAAAATCTGCAGACAAATGTGCAAATGTCATGGTACTTTCAGGGGAAAGTCCAGGAGAAGAACGGTGCATTCCATATGCTCTCATCTTCTTTCTATTGGGGCTTTCTGTGATTTGACATTTAGGAAAGTCGATGGCATGGACAGAAAGGATTAGTGG
Source organism: Marmota marmota marmota (assembly GCF_001458135.2). Taxonomy (NCBI): domain Eukaryota; kingdom Metazoa; phylum Chordata; class Mammalia; order Rodentia; family Sciuridae; genus Marmota; species Marmota marmota. The sequence continues at coordinate 24,197,975 of NW_026000005.1, forward strand.
GAGTTCACCTTGGAAAGAAGCATGGCAGGTATTGGAATGAAAACTATCTTTTTTTTTTTTTTCCACAAAGATGGTGTAACCCAGATAACTCTTCTGATGGGGGATTCCCCCCACCCCAACATAAACTCTTGTGAAATACAAGTTTCATTTTGGTTTCTGTTTTCAAAGTCTAGTCATACGATGACATTGTACAGGCATTTAAAAGACTTTCCTTCTCAGGAGGGTGGCCCCTTCCCTAATAGCTGTGTGCTATAAAATGGAGTTCTGATTTAGATGAATCACATTTTAAAAGTAGCTACTGTGTGTGTTTTATGCTTGTGGAAACAGAGAGCGTCCTCATAAGCAGCATGTGAGCTTGTCACTACATAGCTTTTGATGTCTGAGGAGATGATCACAGGGACATCTGGAGTGAGTTAGCGTTGAAGTAACTGGTGTGCGGCACTGGAGAATCCAGAGCCTTCTGACAGATTTAAACCAGTTTTTAAAGAATCACTACTTTTAGCAAATCTTTTTAACTTCCATCTGGCCTAAAATTTTCAAACCGACTTAGCCTTGGTGTTTTCCACCAGATTTTACAGTTTTCTTTCCAGGTAGAATTCCCTGTCTCTTAAGCAAGAATGGGTAAATGGCACCTTTTGCAAAAAATAATAATAATAATGAAGTGCTGTCCCTGCTCTAAAAAGAAAAGGTGGAAAATTCATCAGAGGTCAGAATCAACGGACTTGCTTAAAGAGCATCTTGCCTCTTTTTTTTCTACCTTAAGTTTCAATCACCATCAATCACCCAGACCTTCTTAATTTTAACTTCTAAATAAAATACAATTGACATTCAGTTATATTCTTATGAAGATCCAAAGATAAACAAGTAGTCCTCAGAGCAGCTAATATTGTTAGAGTATGGTACTCCCTGTTCAAAACACGTATCAAAAGCTCACACATTAATCAGAATTTTATTTGAATGGTCTCATAAAATATGGGCATTTGTTTAAAGGTTGTATAATTTGTTCAGTGAGGTCCCTTATCCAAAATTCTTAGGACCAGAAGTGTTTTGTATTTTGGATTTGGGCTGAGAAGAGGGGCAGGATTGGAATATTTCATATACATACTGAGATATCTTAGGGAGGAGAACCATGTCTGAACATGAAATTCATGTATGTTTCACATATACCTTATACACACAGCAGCCTGGAGGCAATTTTATACAGTATTTTTATTGTGTTTGCATTTTGCCTGGAACCTATCACATGAGGTCAGTTGTGGAATTTTCCACATGTGACATCATGTTGGTACACAAAAAATTTCAGAGTTTGGAGCTTTTCAGATTTCAGACTTTCAGATTAGGGATGCTCAGCCTATATGAGATAATTCATGTTTGTTTTATGAATAAAATCATTACATGCTGCTCTAAGTGTGAATGTATTTATAACACTTGACCTCCTGTCTAGAAATCCCTGATACTCTCCATGTCTCCAGCTATATATTCAATTTCTTGAACTTGTCTCCCCCTCCTTTTTATGTGGTAAAATACACATAATAATTATCATTCTTTTTTGTGTGTGGAGATCCAAGGCAGGCCTCACACTTGGTAGGCAACTGCTCTACCACGGAACCCCCATCTTACCCGTTTTTCAGTGCACAGATCAGTGGTACAGCTACAGTCATGTCAGTGTGCCTCTATCATCACTCTGTATCTCTGGAATGCTTCGTCTTACAAAACTGAAGCTCTATACACATGAAACAATAACTGCCAATTCTCTCCTCCCTTCAGTCCCTGACAACTGCAATTCTGCTTGCCCTATGACTTTGACAATCCTTGATGCCCCATATAAATGGAACCCATACTGCATTTATCTTTTTGTGCCTGGCTTATTTCACTTAGCATGATGATCTCAAGCTTCATTTATGTTATTCCATGTCAGAAATGCCTGCCTTTTTAAGGCTGAATGGTATTCCACTGTACATTTATACCACATTTTGACTGTTTGTCATTGAGCACTTAGGTTGTGTCTACATTTCACCTACTGGGCACAATACTGTTATAAACATGAGTGTACAAATATCTCTTCACAATTCTGTTTTCCATTCTTTTAGGTATAAACATAGAAGTTGAATTGCTAGATCATATGATTATTCTATTTTTTCCTTTTTTGATGAACAACCAAATTCTCTTCCACAGGGATGTGCCGTTTTACACTCCTACCAAGAGTGTAAAAGGGTTCCAGTTCCTCCATATTCTCACCCATACTTTTTTAAAAATATTTTTTCTTTTAATGTAGCCATCCTAATGAGTATGAGATATTTTGCTGTGGTTTTGGTTTACATTTCCCTAATTATTCATATGTTGAACATCTTTTGAAGTGCTTAATAGCTGTTCATTTCTATATGTCCTTTAGAGATGTGTCTGTTTGAATCATTTGCCTATTTCTGGGGGTGTGAGAGGAAGGTATCCAGGATTGAACTAAGGGGCACTCGACCACTGAGCCACATCCCCAGCCCTATTTTATATTTCATTTAGAGACAGGGTCTCACTGAGTTGCTTAGCACCTTGCCGTTGCTGAGGCTGGCTTTGAACTCCCAATCCTCCTGCCGCAGCCTCCCAAGCCACTGGGATTACAGGCATGCCTTACCATGCCCAGCTATTTTTGAATTGTGGGGTGGTTTTTTTTTTGGTTGTTGTTTTTGTTATTGTTGTTGATTTGTTTTTTATTGTTGAGTTTTAGGAGTTCTCTATATATTCTGGATATTAATCCATTATAAGGTAAATTATTTGCAGGTGGTTTCTTCCCTTCTGTAGGTTGTCTTTTTCATGCTGTTTTATTGTGTCCTTTGATGGTCATGAAGTCCAACTAGTCTATTTGTTTTGTTGTCTGTGACTTTTGTGTCATATATAAGAAATCCTTGCCAAATCCAACATTATAAAGATTTTCCCCTATGTTTTAGTCTAAGAGTTGTATAGTTAGTTAGCTCTTACATTTAGGTCTTTGATCTGTTGTTAACTTTTGTGAATGATTTTATGTAAGGGTCCAACTTCATATTTTCTTTTTTGGGAGGGTGTCAATATACACTTTTTGCAGTACCACTTGTTAAAACTATCCTTTCCCACCAAAACGTTGCTAAAATTCTTCACAGAACTAGGAAAACAATCCTAAAATTTATATAAAGCCACAAAAAGACTCTAATAGCCAAAGTAATCCTGAGCAAAAAGAAGAAAATAGAAACACATCTAATTTCAAAATATACTACAAAGCTATAGTAACAAAAAACAGCATTGCTAGAAAAACAAACGCAATAGGCCAGTGGAATAGAATCAAGAGCCTAGAAGTAAATCCATATACCATAACCTGTTGACCTTCAACCAAGGTAGTAGGAATGTGCATTGACAAAGGATGGTCTTTCTGGGAGCATTGGATACCTACATGCAAAAGAAGGAACCTAGACTCCAGTCTCTCACCATATGCGAAAATCAATTCAAAATGAATTTGTTTCAGAAGAAACCAGTCCCAGTCTATGAGAATTGACTAAGAAATGGAAAGAAGATACAGAAAGACCCAGGATTACAGACAGTCCAATTTCCTGGGGACTTAAAGACAGGAACATGTCTTGGAAGCCAGCATCACAGGAGATCCTCTCACTCTAAAGCTAAAAGAAGAAGTTTCTATGCTTGGCTAGACAAAGGTGGGCTCTGGCTGGCTAACTAGGATGAACCTGGTCTTTCTCAAAAACCAGTAATATGTTTAGACTTCAGATGAGAAATTTTCTGGGTTTCATTAACTTATATAACACAATTTGCTGACTATCTTAACAATTTTGTCCTGTAAGTTTGAGATGGGTGCCAGGGTCAGCATAGAAATTCTGTCCTGTAGTCTTATCAAACTGGACCCCTACTGGATTAAAGATTTAAATATAATAACTGAAACTATGAAATTATAGAACAAGGATATTTTAGATAAAACTTTGAAACCATAGGTAACAAAACCAAAATAGATGACGAGAATTAAATCAGACAAAAATCTTCTGTACAACAAAGAAAGCAATCAATAGATTGAAGAGAGACTGTTAATAGAAGGGGAGAAAAATCTGTAAAATATGCATTTAATAAGGGGTTTCCCCTGGTGATCTCCAGGCTGATAGACCTGCAGCTCACTGCCCCCTGCCCAGCATTACAAGAACCTATCATACCACAGCCCAGGAAAAGATCAGAATCCAAAGGTTTCTACTGAATGCCTCTTTCACGCCATCATTGAAAAACCCCAATTGAAATCATAAATTATGGGGCTGGGATTGTTGTTCAGTGATAGAACATTTGCCTGCCATGTATAAGGCACTGGGTTCAATTCTCAGCACCATATGAAAATAAATTAAAAAATAAAGGTGTGCGTCCATATACCACTAAAAAAAAAAAAAAAGAAAAGAAATCCTAAATTATAAGTCAGGGACCATCTGTATCTTCAACTATTTTACTTCTTTCCATAAGAATTTGCAAGTTTATCTTTATTGCCTTGGTTTACAGATGAAAAATATCTGTCTCAGACAAGTTAACTCCTTTGCTTCAGATCACACAGCTAATAAGATGTGGCTATAGGATTTGACTTCAAATATGTCTTAATCCAAGTGCACTGTACAATTCAGATCCAGTGTTGGCCTTAGAATCAGCTTTTTCCCCACAATGCCCACATTGTTAAAATGGATTAGGCAGTCTATAAACTGCTTTCTAAGGTAATTTTGAACCTTTCTTCCTAGACAAAAAAAAAAAAATGTATTTTATCATTTTATAGTTACATTTTATTTTTCCACCAAAAAGGCCAGAACTTACATTGTAGAGTTGGTCTCAAATGACTTAACTATTTACACAATTCAGATATCCCTCTGAAGGAGAAAGACTTGCCACCACAAAATAATTTAATTCAGACATTAAAAACATTTATGGAAAAAGAGACTCAGAAATGCTTGAAGCAGCAGGGTTTTATAGCCATTCTTTGTTTATCCAATTGTCTAGTGGTTAAGACAACTAGGTTTTATCCCTGACTCATCCACTGGCTCTTTGTCAGGTTAAGCAAGTATAATTTTGCTTTCTGTCTGGAAGAAGAAGATTGGCTTCTATCTTGGTCACAGTGGAATTGCAAGGTTAATGCCTTTTATCTTGAGTACAGCATTTAGCAGACTGTGGGTGTTTAATATATGTTAATAATAGTGATAATAATGAATGTTGATAATTAAAGGTCTTTTATAATTACTAAATTTCTAATGTGTGTTAAATATAATTAAAGGGAAATGATTTAAATTAATATGCAGGCATGCAAAAACTAGAGCTAGCCACAGCTTTTATTTTTAGCTTCCTACATAGCATCATGAATGTGAATCCAGTTTTAAGAAATCTGGTTACAACGGCAGTTTCACAAGGGCATATGTGGAGAATGTGTGCTTCCTTCTAGTCTGGAAGCCAGAAAAGCTTCTGTTTGTATTGAAACACATGATTATGAAAGGAAGTCCTACTTGGAGCATTTGCTATTAGAGCTTGACCACCTGAACTTGTGTATGGGATATCATTATTGTGATTTACCTCCCTAGTCCTCCCCATGGTTTCTACCAGGAAGAAAGGTCCCTTGCTGTAAACAGGACACCATCCCAGAGAAACAGGTGACAAATGCACCTGGCTGGAAGATACAGGTGGAATAGAGGAAACAATGATCATTAAAAAAAAATCAGCTTAGAGATTCATTCTTTGAACCCAGATGCTCACAGTTACTTAAGGTTATTTCTTCATAAGAGTGATAATACCCTACTGTGAACCACAATGGCAGTGGACTAGAGTGGCTAAGAACAGGGACTGGTTCAAATCTAGTTCTCATTGATCTTTTAAATTAATTAATTTATTTATTTTAATCAGGTATATATGACAGCAGAATGCATTTTGATTTTTTTGTACACAATTGCAGTACAAATTTTCATTTCTCTGTTTGTACATGATATAGTGTCACACCATATGTGCAGTCATACATTTACCTAGGGTAATGATGTCTGTCTCATTCTACCATCTTCCCTGCTCCCATTCCCGCTCACCACCTCTCCCTCCCCTTTGCCCAATCAAAGTTTCTCCATTTTTCCCATGACTCCCCCCTGCCCTTTATGGATCAGCATTCACTTATCAGAGAGAACATTTGACCTTTGTTTTTTGGGGATTGGCTTACTTCACTTGGCATGATATTCTCCATCCATTTACCTACAAATGCCATAATTTAATTTTCTTAATGCTGACTAATATTCCACTGTGTATATATATCTCAGTTTCTTTATCTGCTCATCTATTAAATGGCATCTGGGTTGGTTCTACCATTTAGCTATTGTGAATTGAGCTGCTGTAAACATTCATGTGGCTGCATTACTATCGTATGCTGATTTTAAGTCCTTTGGGGATAGATGAAGAGTGGGATAGCTAGGTCAACTGGCGGTTCCAGTCCAAGCTTTCTAAGGAATCTCCATACTGCTTTCCAGATTGGTTGCACCAATTTGCTATCCCACCAGCCATGTATAAGTGTGCCTTTTCCTCTACATCCTCGCCAACACTTATTGTTATTTGTATTCTTGATAACTGCCATTCTGACTGGCATGAGAGGAAATCTTAAGAGTAGTTTTGATTTGCATTTCTCTAATTACTAGAGATGTTGAATATTTTCCTCATTGATTTTTGTCAGGTATTTGCCTTCTTTTAATATTCCTCATCTATAAAGTAATAATAATAATAGTTCTTACCTCATAAGATTGTCTTGAGAATTAAATGACTAATTATTTGTGAAAATTCTTAGAATACATGGTAAGCTGTGTATGTGCATGTTTTAAATAAATATGTGTTAGATTTTTGCCTTAACAAAGGAGTAGAGGGTGGCAGGATAACATAGCAATAGAGGTAACTCTGAGAGTAATCCCCTTTAAAAGCTGAATTTTATCAGATTTAGCTTTAATTTAAGGAAAGCACTTAGCACACAGCTAGGTAAAAACAAATATCGATTCCAAGTCAAGCATTAAATGCATGTTGAGTGTCTTTTGCTTATAGAAACCTTCACAAGTTCTATTCATTTAAAAAAAAAAAAAACCAACCCTCTAAAGACCAATTCTTAAAGCAATGTTGGAACTGCTTCAGTGAATACAGCCCAGCTTTTCTTTCTTAATATGAAATGGCTCTCTTGTAAACATTTTGTTTAAGTTGAAAACCTAGAAAGAAACAGAAAAAGAGAGTTATTAAGCAACAGGGTGATTTCCAAAGCTTCAAAATACCATCCATCATCTGTTGAAGCTTTCTGGAAACCCCCTGCCCTTATTTGCAGCCCGATCATCCTGTGGCCTCTGTGGGACAGACACCTTCTCACTTAAGACAAGGCTGAGACACCACCTCCTTTCCGAATTATTTTCTGATATCCTGTTCCCAGACATGTGATACCCTTTCAGTAATACTTTTGGAAGTAATGTAGATATGACATTTTTTGAAGTCATGGTGAACATGTGCTGTTGGGGAAAGCAATGTTTAATACAAGACTAAGAGATCAGAGATCAGATGTGAATCATACAGAGATCCCATTGTTGGTGCCCTCGTACCCCATTCTGGTTCCTGACTCAGACATGCTCTGCTCTGCTCAAGTGCAGCCAACTATTCCCTCCTTGCTTTTTGTGGTGTTCCCTCCATCCCCTACCTCAGGAAGAAAATGGCTTACACTTCTGACCTCAAAGGAAGGAAACTTCATTTAGATTTGGGTGGGTCTCATTCCATCCCCCAGAGTGGAAGTGTGTTGAGGACAGAGAGTGTGTTTTTCTCTCTGTAGCTCACCGCTTGGCATGTGGCAGATATTTATAATTGCTTGATTGATTAAATAGGTGAATGAATGAACAAAAGAAGCAATGGTTAAGACAATGGAAAGAAGGAAAAACTGAACAAATTGTCAGATTATAACTAATGGAAATTTTTGGAGAAAAGATTTTAAAGTTCAATTTATATTTAAGGAACAAATTATTTTTGTTTCCTTTTAAATGTTTTTATTAGTATGTTATACTTAATAGTGGGGTTCATTTTCACATATTTATAAATGCATATAACAATTTGCTCCATTTCAATCCCCAGTATTTCCCTTTTCCTTGTCCACCCTCCCCCTGGTCCCTTTCCTCTACTCTACTAGTCCTGCTTTTAAAGGTAATGTATATTCATATATATCTAGTCTATTGAACTTCTATTCCCTCCATTGTGGATTAGCTTCTACATAACAGTGAAAACATTTAACCTTTGGTTTTGGGGGGATTGACTTATTTATATTCCTTAGCATGATAGTCTCCAGATCCACAGTGAGTCCCACCATCATGTCTATCCACAAGAACGGGGTCCTAATTAGAATAAGATATATTCCATGCTTGTATAATTATATCAAAATTGATTCTACTGTCATGTATAACTAAAAAGAACCAATAAAAATTTTTAAAAAATTTAAAAAGGTAATGTATAATTCATTTTTAAATAATTAAAAATGGACTTTATTCATCATGAAATTTATTTATATTTTATATCTATATCACAAAATAAAACAGAGCAGACAGAGACCTCTGGGAATTTTAGGCCATTTCTGCATTTTTAATGTAGTTTAAAATGTGTCCCTCCAAGTCACTTTGCAACTTCTTTCATTGTGAACATGGTGGCATCAGATTAGGGTTTGAGGTTTGTCTGGAAATTATTATAGCATTTCAACTCTTACTTCTGATCAGTGTCTTCTTAATGGTTTGCCAATATGTAATTTGATTTAATTTTCTGTGTACATTTGGGATAATAATAAAAGAACCCATTTAAATGAAAGTTTAATTCAAAACTTGAGTTTTCCTAAATTTCTGAATCTGTTTTGATGAATAGACATATTCAAATTAGAGTCTTTTTGCAAGCATATTCTATTCAACATATGACTATGAAGAAAAATTTGATCTGGCACCAGAAGCATTTGTTGACTATCCATAAACTATTTTCTATAAAATAACAAGTAAAATAATTTTTCCAGTGTTCCTGCTTCCATTTTTTTCCTTAGTCGCCTTTAATACTTACACAGATAAATTGTACAACCATACCATGTCAGTTTTTTTGTGTGACTAAATACCATATGTTAGAAAAAGCATGGGTGGACTTTTTGTCCTACCCGGCATGCCTTAATTGATTTATTGTATTATGTAACCTGAAATAATTTACCTTAGGAATTGCCAAACTGATCTTGGGCTTTAAAGCTCATGATAATTTTCAAACTGATTGGTCAAGGATAACATGTAAAAATAAATATATTGAACCTATCAATCTAAGTATCAATTTCAGGAAAACATTCTTCTGTTCTAGTTTGGAGATATATTTTGTATAGTTTTAGCTATTGTATGATCCTCAAGTAATATTAGACCCGAAAACCACTGTGGAAAATTACATGTTTGTCAAAAGTTCTCATAATATTCCCACTTTTGACTGTGTGGGCTTTCTGAGATCTTTCATCCATAAGCTTCAGCTAACTCTGGAACATGCTTTACAATGCCCTCCTTCATTTAGTAAAGAGCTATCGGTGTTCATTGTGTTCCGAGTACCATAGACTATGCTGGAGATTAAAAATGTATAGAAACATGGGTCTGTTCCCATTATGCTCTCATTTATGTGGAGCTCTCCCTCATCGCTGAAGAGTATAAACATAAATGGAATTATGATATATAGATAGATAGAGATATAGATAACAATGCAATGATTTTCCTTTGCTCAAAAAAATGTATGAAAAACAAAATGGGGAATTTGAAATAATTCTTTAGGTACATAAGTTTTTTTTCAGAAATGCTAAGTCTTAAAGGATGAATAGAAGAAAACCAGCCCAAGTTATGAAGAAATCACATGATTTTAGCCAGAATGTTACAAAAATTGAGATGGAAATGTAAGAAATATTATGTTTTTCCCAAAGAATTACAAATATTTTGGTTTTGCTGGAGAAGTGTTGAGAGGTAAGGCAACTAACCATGTAAGACCTTATATAACCCATATGTGAATTCGACTTTTATATTGTACACAAAGCCATTAAAGAGTGTTAAATGGAAGATCTTCAACTTGAACTGTGCAAGGACCAATAGGTACAATTAGGAAAATACTTCGCAATTCATTGATTCAAGGAAGAATATAATTGTTTCATCCATGGAAACTTGGAGATTGGTTCAATAATTATTACAAAAACATCTGTACTTTCTTTGTGCCAATCATTGTTCTAAGTGCTTTAAATTTATTTTTATATCTAATCCTCCTAATAACCCTATGAGGTGGGCACAATTTATATTTCTATCTTAATGATAAGAAAATGAGACTCATAGAGGATACATAAAGTTCAGATTGTGAACAATCATACAGCTCATAAGCAGCAGAGATATTTCAAAAATAAATTTATGAAAAAAATAAATAGAATCAGTGATCCAACATGGCGGCGAGAGGGGAGGCAGCGCTTTCAGTACCTCCTCAACAACGGGGTCACAGAGACGCATGGATACGCTTAGATTCGACCTGCTGAGAAACTCCTAGCAAAATTCCACTAAAGAGAGACCGGCCGGGAATCGGTAGGATGTTTGGAGGTGACAGTCTGCCCTAGACGAGTGAATCTCCGCCACGCAGCGCAGAGGTCCAGACCCGCCAGCCGCTGCCCGCACGACTCCGCGACTGTCGGCTGCCTGCACGCGGCCCCCGAGTCAGGGCGGATAGCCTCCGAGGCGCAGCGCAGAAGGAGCGGTGCAAGGACTCTAGGAAGAGGTCTCTCGCCAAGCCTTCATAAAATAGCGAACCGGGAGCTGAAACCAACCAGAGACAGACCAGTCCCACCCCTCCCTTCAGACACTCCGGCAAGGAGCCTGGGGCCCGCCATAGCAGAGTGGTGACATCACCAGAGTTCGGCCCACAGAATTCCTTCCCAGCGGAATCCACATTAGCAGGTGTGTGACTCCCACCCCCTCCAGATACAAGCAGCCAGGAAACCAC
>NW_026000005.1:24212037-24216313 GCF_001458135.2 Marmota marmota marmota
CGTCTGATAGAAGAAAAAGTTGGCTACGATCTACATACTGTGGGGTCGGGCTCCAAATTCCTCAATAGGACACCCATAGCACAAAAGTTAATAACTAGAATCAACAAATGGGACTTACTCAAACTAAAAAGTTTTTTCTCAGCAAAAGAAACAATAAGAGAGGTAAATAGGGAGCCTACACCCTGGGAACAAATCTTTACTCCTCACACTTCAGATAGAGCCCTAATATCCAGAGTATACAAAGAACTCAAAAAATTAGACAATAAGAGAACAAACAACCCAATCAACAAATGGGCCAAGGACCTGAACAGACACTTCTCAGAGGAGGACATACAGTCAATCAACAAGTACATGAAAAAATGCTCAACATCTCTAGCTGTCAGAGAAATGCAAATCAAAACCACCCTAAGATACCATCTCACTCCAGTAAGATTGGCAGCCATTAGGAAGTCAAACAACAACAAGTGCTGGCGAGGATGTGGGGAAAAGGGTACAGTTCTATACCTTCCTGTATCCCAATGACTCTTAAGTTTGGTCTCTTAATGTTATCCCATATTTCTTGGAAAGCTGGGAATGGAGCCACCATTTGACCCAGCTATTCCCCTTCTTGGTCTATTCCCTAAAGACCTAAAAAGAGCATGCTACAGGGACACTGCTACATTGATGTTCATAGCAGCTCAATTCACAATAGCAAGACTGTGGAACCAACCCAGATGCCCTTCAATAGACGAATGGATTAAAAAAATGTGGCATTTATACACAATGGAGTATTACTCTGCATTAAAAAATGACAAAATCATAGAATTTACAGGGAAATGGATGGCACTAGAGCAGATTATGCTAAGTGAAGCCAGCCAATCCCTAAAAAACAAATGCCAAATGTCTTCTTTGATATAAGGAGAGTAACTAAGAACAGAGTAGGGACGAAGAGCATGAGTAGAAGATTAACATTAAACAGAGATGAGAGGTGGGAGGGAAAGGGAGAGAAAAGGGAAATTGCATGGAAATGGAAGGAGACCCTCAGGGTTATACAAAAGAACATACAAGAGGAAATGAGGGGAAAGGGAAAAATAATACAAGGGGGAGAAATGAAGGTCAGTAGAGGGGGTAGAGAGAGAAGAGTGGTGGGGAGGGGAGGGGAGGGGGATAGTAGAGGATAGGAAAGGTAGCAGAACACGACAGTCACTAGTATGGCAATATGTAAATCAATGGATGTGTAATTGATGTGATTCTGCAATCTGTATATGAGCTAAAAATGGGAGTTCATAACCCACTTGAAGCAAAGTGTGAAAGATGATATATCAAGAACTATGTAATGTTTTGAACAACCAACAATAACAAAAAAAAATCAAAATAAATAAATAAATAAATTTATACATCTTGAATAAGTGAGTAGACTATACAAGAAATGTGAAGAATAACTCCAATTTTTCATGTTTGGGTAGTCAGGCTGAGTATTCTAACAAATGACATGTAAAACTCAGCATTAAGTTGTAGGCAAAGATACAAATAGAGATACTTGGAAATCAAAACAAAAATAGGTCTTCAAATCTTAAAGTCATTGATGACCTTATAAGAGCAATTTCAGGAGAGGGAAGTGGGGTAGAAACTGTTTTGCTGTTAGTTGAAAAGGAAATTGGAGGCAAAGCAGTGGAAACAGCTCTTATGGAACTTATAATCACATTGAGGAGAACACACACAGAGTTAGCTAATAACAATTTAAGAGCTCTTTTAGTTTCAAGTGGCAAAAGTACAATTTAAAATGATTTAGTAAAAAATAGGTACTTTTTTGGAGAATGGTTCTTATAATCTCACAGTAGAGTATTGAGCATTCACACTTGAGGAAATGAGAGATGCAACCTGTCTTCAGGAAAAACTAGGATCAGAGATTTGTATTTGCTTCATTCTTTCAGATTTCATCATAGTTTCCTGTAGACCAGCTTCCTCAACTCAGGGTGCCAGACATAGCTTCTAACAACTTGTTTTCTATCTGCAGAGATCTAATTATTTTCTTAGACTCCAAGAAAGAAGTCTGACTAGCCCAGATTGGCCACTTTACTCAAGTCCTGGCACTTTAAATTGGCATGCCAATGGAGGAGGATGAAATTGGTCTGCAGGCACTTGACATATGATCCTAAGAGGGGCAGAGCAGTTTTCAGTATGGGAAAGATTACAAGAAACCCCATAAACGCATATGAAAGCCAAGACCAGGTATGAATTATCAGCAATGGCAGTGAATGCTGTAAATTCAGAACAATGTTCGGTGCTGGAGTGGTCAAGGGAGCTTTGAGGAGAAAGACAGCTTGATATGGGCCTTTAAGAAAATGTGAGCATTTGATAAGCATGGAGAATTTAGTGCATCAAGGATATGTGAATATTGGACAGAGGCAGATCTCTCTGGGCAGAATAGATTTCTGAGTGCACACTGCCTCTCAAAGAGTCCTTGAAAGACCACTTGCCTCAGAAATACCTGAGAAGTTTGCAGAAGACCAATCCCTGAGCTACAACCAAGTTGTTTGATGAGAATCTTTGAGAGTAGAGTCTGGGGAATCTTTTTCTTAAAACAAGTACTCCTTGTGAATTTCGAATGCAGTAAGAGCATGGTGTGAAATTAGGTTATAAAAAAATGGCTGGACCTGGCCAGTGGAGAGCAAGTGCTTGGACACCAGAAGACAGGGTCTGCTATTTCAACATTGGTGCAGAGATGGAGGAAACCCTTGGATCCCTCATCTTCATGCATTTATTCAAAGATGCTGCTGAAAGAGTGAAAATATCACAGTATATCTGACAAATTAATAAACACTCTGGAGTTGTGAAAAATAAACCAACTGTAACATTTTTTTCATGAAATTGTGAAGTTGTAAAAAGTAAGAACAACAAGAAAATGGGACATTTTGTGAAGAGTAGTGAAACAGGACTTTTTTATTTTTTTGGTTCCGCAGAATAATTTTACATGACAATAAAGATATCTTGACATGATACATAATGTGAAGCATAAGCACATATTTTTTATTCATTCCCCATTTAATAAATCACATTTAGCATCATCAGACACATTGAACAGGTGGGCAAACTAGCAACAACAAAAAAGCAAGAAACAGAAAACAAAAACAAAAACTAACCATCTCCTTAGGAAAAGAAATTATCTCTCAGGCCACAGAAGCAATGTAGGACACGGATTCCCTTGAATTTGGAAAAGTTAATGTATCTCAAGTAATCGACTGAGATTGAAACAATTCGAGAACTGATAAGGTTTCCCCTGTAGATTGTGTGCTCATTCTTCTGCTCTCCATTTGGCCAAAGTACTCATCTTAATCTGATCAGTGTTGAACAGAACAACCTGCCCTTTTAGCATTTCTTTGTCTGGCAGGCATCCTGACATTTGGTCTCATGGTTAACATCAAGCATGAAGAGAAATTGTTTCTGGTAAAGCAGTTAAGATAGGTTCTTTCCCCCCTGAAAGTTAGCAATATTCAAGCTCTTGTGGAAGGCTGCACTGATAAAGTAATCAATGAAGCAGAACACTCTAAGCCACAGATAATTCTGGTTGTTTCTGTGGGAGTTAAGAATATAATGTGTTCAGTACCAGCAAATACGCATCTGTAGGTTCCAACGTGGAGACCTACCTTGGGATCTAAGCTGAGAGACTTGACTTGTGTGACCTTGAAGAAGCCGATTTCTTCATCTACAAAAATAAGAAAGATGGCATAATTAAAATGGGAGTACTCAGAAACTAACTGGTAAGAATGTCAATTCATAGAACACATTGGTTTCCTTGGGGATCTTAATCCCCAGTGTAGTGATTTGTAATTAAACACATTTCTACTTATTTTTCCATTATGATTTTTCCTCTAGGTCCAAATCATCTAATTTAAATAACTTTTATTTTCATTTTTCATTGTCTCTTTCAAGTGGCAAAAAATACACGGAAAGAGATGGAACCAGTTTGAGTCTGCTTCCTTTAGACCCCACCCAGTGCACAGGGGAGCCTGTGGTCTCACAAACTCAGGGGGCGGGGATAGGGAGTGGGGGCAGGGAATGAGCAAAAGGAAAGGAAATAGGACAAAATCATGTACAAAAAACCACCAGCACTGTTCTGCTTGGTCACTAAACTTTTCTTTGTGTCCTTTGTTTCTTTTCCTTTTTTCTTTATTATGAACATTAGGGTTATTGTTATTAAACACTAGAAATATCTTTCCTAATCTACAATTTTCTTTTGACTTTTTAACTTTAGCTTTTAAATATAGGTAGGTATTTAAATTTATATATATATATA
>NW_026000005.1:24216338-24246251 GCF_001458135.2 Marmota marmota marmota
TATATATATATATATATATATATATATATATATATATATATATATGTGTGTGTGTGTGTGTGTGTGTGTAATGTGTGTATTTTATTATTTTGTTTAAATAAATAATTTCTACCTTGAGTCAAAATGATATTTTCCAATATTATTTATTTGATTTTAGATTTTATTTTCAGATTTATCTCTTTATTTCACTTTTAATTTTTTTTTAACTCAAAAGTAAATTTATTGAAATGAACTACAGTGCCATATTGTTAACTTGTTTTGGAACAAATCCTGTAAAATATTTGAAACTTGAATTATTTAGAAGTTTTTGTTTGTTTGTTTGTTGGTGCCAGGAATTGAACTCAGGGGCACTGGGCCACTGAGCCACATCCCCAGCCCTATTTTGTATTTTTTTTTAGAGACAGGGTCTCACTGAGTTGCTTAGTGCCTCACTTTTGCTGAGGCTGGCTTTGAATTCATGATACTCCTGCCTCAGCCTCCTGAGCCGCTGGGATTACAGTGCACTAGGAGTATTTCTAAAATTTTTAAACAAGTCTAAGTAGGGTTCTAGTTTTAATTAATATTTATTGTCATTTACAATAATAAATTTTGTTTGTCAAATGTTATTTTTGTGCTTATTTAGATGATTTTTCCCCTTTTACCACTGAAAGCAGGGTGTCCCATCAGTTCATTTTCTGATGTCCAGCCTTCTTTGCATTTCTGTTATAAAAGCCAACCTTGGTCATATGCATTCTGTTTTATATATTGCTGAATTCAGTTTGCTGATGTTTTACTTCAGATATTATGACTATGTGATTGAGATAGATTCATATTTGTTTCCTGAATTGCATTTGCTTGGCTTTAGCATTAAGGTTCATACCTACATTCCCTACCTAAGCTTTGCTAAGTGAGTAGGGAAGCTGTCTCTGTACTTTCTCCCATTCTCTGAAGCAACTTTGTAAAGTCCTTAAAAAAAATACATATATATATATATATGGTTGTCAATGAACCTTTATTTTATTTATTTATATGTGGTGGTAAGAATTGAACCCACTGCCTCACACATGCTAGGCAAGGGATCTACCACTGAGCCACTACCCAAGCCCTCAGGGACTGTCCTTTTTTGTGAACTAACTTGCTCACTCTGGTACTGTATTTGCGTGTGTATGGTGTTTGTTTATTTGGGACTGGAGTGGAATAGAAAGAAAAAACTTATTCAAATTTTCCATTTTGTCTAAATAAATTTAGTTTTTCGTTGTCTATTAAAGTGGCAAAAATACACTGAAAGAGATGGAACCAGTTTGAATAAATTTAGTTTTGTTTCCAATTTTTTACATATCCAGTGTTTACCTATATTTCTTTTTGTTTTCAAGTTGATTACTATAATGTTAAGGTTTTAAAATGCTCTCTATAAAGTTCTGTACTCTATCTCCAATATTGTTAATTATCACATCATCTGTTTTTAATTTTTTTCTCCTTGATCAATCTTAGTGGCTATCTGGCCATGTAATTAGTTTTAATATTAGTTTCTTTTAAAGAAACATCTTTTCATTTATGCCCTCCATTCTTTCCTATTTTATTCACTTCTGCACTTATTTATTTATTTTATTATACATTGAAGTAGAGAAAGAATGATTGGATTTTTCTTTTGCTCCTTTTCTGACTTTTTTAAACCTTATTATTAATATCTTGGTTCTTTTTTGTTTGGTATTATTATTATTATTATTATTATTATTATTGGAGGAAGTCAGTCTCATTGGGGACATGCTACAGAAGGGTTATGCTTTTTATTTTTTTTATTATTTTTTCTAATGCGTTATGTATGACAGCATAATGCTTTACAATTCACATTATATAGAGAGAGCACAGTTTTTCATATTTCTGGTTGCTCAGAAAGTAGAGTTACAGCATTCATATCTTCATACATGTACTTAGGGTAATGATGTCCATCTCATTCCACCATCTTTTTTTAATTTTTTTTTTTCTTTTTGTGGCATTAGGAATCTAACCCAGCACCTTATGTATCTCAGGCACTGTACCATTAGCCTACATCCCAATACTCAATTTCTCATTTTAAATAAATGCACTTAAAATGTTTGTTTCTAATTAAAGTATAGCTCTTATTGTAAATTCACCTCCTGAGTTTTGATACACAGACTGTTCATTTGTTAACTTCTGAATTCTTTGATTTCCATTGTTATCTCCTCTTTTACCCTATGAGATCTTTACCAGGGTATTTTAGAGTTTCTGAGCATCTGACTATTCCTATGGCTAATTTAATTGCACTATTTACAGATAAAGAAATGATACTGCTGTCTTGGCATTTGGGGTGATATTTTCTAATGAAAATGTTTGTATAAATATTCAATGTCTAATTAAAATATCTCCAACTTGTGCTGTTATCTCAAGGTTGCACATTCTTTTAAGATACCATATACAACTACTTTAAAAAAGAAAAAAATGAGAGGCCTGGGGTTGTGGCTCAATGGTAGAGTGCTTGCCTAGCATGTGTGAGGCCCAGGGTTCTATTCTCAGCACCACATAAAAATAAATAAAGGTCCACTGACAACTAAAAAAAAAAAAAATTAATTTGGTTTGCACTCTCTGCCAATTTCTGATAGAAATTTATTGAAATTTCCCAGGATAAGGATAGATTTGCCAAATTCCACATCTAATTTTGTGAAGTTTGGTCTTATGTATGCTGAGGCCATTTTCAGTTGTCTGTATCTCATGATTTTGATATCTTTTTGATAAGCACTTGCCTTTATATTAAATCTTTTTTGTCTGATAAATTTACAATTACCAGTGTTTGTTTCAGTTTGAATTTTTCTTTCAGTTAGAATTATTTTTAATCCCTATAGGTAGAATGTATTTAAAACTTTCATCTGATAATCTACATGTTGAAGTAGATTGATTAGTTCCATCAGCTTAAAATTATCACGATTATTGGTCTTTTGGGTTTTCTGACTACCATTTTTTGTTCGGGCTTCCCCCCCCCCCTTTGTTTTAAACCTATAGGTTTTCTTTCCATTCTTTGATCATTATTCATGAATTTCAGCACATGTACATTTTATTATTTCATATTAAAGAAATTTGAAGTAGATTACAAATACTGTCATATCATAGGCAGAATGGACTGAAATTATTCCCAGGGCTTATGCTGGATTACCTCAAAAATAAGCTGATTAGAACCCTCACCCTCACCCCAAGAGAAAGGGACTACACCTGAACCAGCTTCAAGGGACTCTTTGCTCCCTGGCACCAGTAACAGGCATAGCAAATTCCACAGGCCTGGAGATCTGCAGGTTCAAGGCAGCCAACCTCCTCAGAACACCTCAGTAAATAGCTGTATCTCCACTACACACTGGGGGTGCCAAGATGCTTGTTTATCCCCCTGACAAGGCCACTGTTATATTCGTTGTATAAAAAAAGTAATAGATGATATAGGACCTGCTTTTTGATGTTCACCTGTGACACATTGGGCAGAAATCTCCAGGCACTGCTCGGCCTTCCTCAGGGCCACTAGAATGATCAAGGAACCTGTAGTTTTTCTCTTCTTTCTCCCCCCTACCCCAAGTGTTAAATTTCCCCAAGCCTATCCTAAACTAGTCCCTGTGAGACTACGAAATCATCCTCAGCCCAATACATGGTTGTCCACAAAATGACCCAACATACAGAAGAAAAAATCAGGACACATACAATCACATAAAACTTTTAAAAAGAGGAATCCTTTCCTATGCTATAAATATGATGTTTTCGTGTCTTGTAAAATTAATGATTTTTAATATCATCTAATACCGCACCACATTAGAATTCCCACTATTGCTATCCAACTATTATTTTAATCCACATATATAGTCCAAGACCACACACTGAATCTAGTTGCTGTTTTTTATATCTCTATGATCTATCAACTTACAGAAAACCAACTAGTTATCCTTGAGTAGGCAATTTTGTATGGATGTGATTGATTCCTGTGAAGTCATTTGGATTGTTCCTCTAGTCCCTGTGGGTTTAGTAAACTGGAAATTATGTCTAAAGGCTGGATTAAATTTAAGTTAAGCATTTTTAGCAAGATTACATCATAGGTGATACATACTTCTTATATATCAGACCAAGAGGCACATAATATCTGTTTTGCTTTGTTTTTCACCATTAGTGACCTAAATCTGATTATTGGGTTAAGGTAATGACAGCCTCATCCTTCCATAACAAACAAGAATTTGTTCTAGTTTGTTCCACAAATAATTATTTATGGAATAACTTTTTCAATCTGTCTAGTTACCAGCAATAATTTTGGTTAACTGATAATTTTATGCTGAAATCATTATTTCATTATTACAGTATGATGATTTTTAAATTTTTATTACTTCTATATTTGCTCACATTCTCTTATAATCTAAATTTTTCACAGTTCTCTATAACCAGAGCTCTTTGATTACCCTGAAATATAATATATATATGAGTACTATAGGACAAATGCTTAATCTTTCAGTTTAAATGACTTGTCTGCAAAAGAAATAATTTGTTTCGTGGAAATGTCAAATAGTGGCAAGTTCTCTCTGGCTTCTTTCTTGACTATCACTGTGGCTGGTATCTTTTCACAGTCATCTGCAATTATTCTTTCTGATGCCTCAGCTTTGCTGACAGGAGCCCTCAGACCAGCTTTTGGGTTATTGACATGACTATTCATTTTTATAAGATTCCTTGCTTTCTATAACAGCAAGATTTACCTATGACACTTTACACATTTACTGGTCTAGACTTCATATCAGTCTCCTCTCCAAATCTCTATGGAAAATTATATTAAAGACCAAACTCCAGCCCTAAGTATGCACTATGATCCTAAGACTATATCACCTCATCTTCTGACCAGACTTAGACAATAGTATATATGTGTGTATATGTACATACACATATATGCCTATATAATGTGTATGCACATACATATATCTAAAATCTTGTGTTCAAATCAATATCTATAATTCAGTTTTAGCACTGAGAGCTTAATTTCTTTGATTTCCTAATTGCTTCTCTTCAACCCTGAAAGTTTTGATTGCTATTAACTTTAATATGATTACTCATTTGATTTACACTGCAATTTTTAAAGTTTCAAAATAACAGCATCACTATTACTACAAGAACAAAAGATATACCATCAAAATGTTACCATCTAAAATCCTTTGAAATAAATATTTTCATTTTGTGGTTTATCATATATGTGTAAATGTAGAGATATAAACATACATACACATAGTAATTTTTAAAATAAATTTTGTTATACAGAATTTTTTCTTCCTAAACATGATTTATACCCTCTTCTTACTTGTTAATACTCTCATGCTTCTTGTTATTGTTGTTTATACATCTGATTTTTATATTTTTTTATATTTTTTAAAACCTCAAAACATTGTTTATTAACATTTTAAAGTCATTATTATATTCAGCAACCTGTTTGAGCAAGTTTTGTGCTTATGATACTAATTTCCTTCCTATGAATTAACTATTTTTTAAGTGTTGGTACTTCCTTGACTATTTCTATGAGATAGAATATGTGAAAAATAAGGTGAGTTTCTGAAGATGTCTTTAAACCTGAATTCTTAGATCATATCCTAATTGGGTATAAATTCTAGTTTGCCAGCTATTTTTCCCTTTAGGGTCATTAATTTATTATCTGTAGCATCCACTTTGTTGACCAAAGTCTTATTATCACTCATTAGTCGTTAGTTCGTAGTATGTAGTTTCTCTGTTTTCTTCATATTTTTCACTTTGAATATTTTTCCTTTGTTTTTGCAGCTCTGGGGTTTGAGCCCAGGGTGCTCTGCCACTGATATGAATCCTCAGCCCTTTGCATTTTATTTTGAGACTTGGTCTCATCAAGTTACTGAGGTTGGCTTTGAACTTGTGATCTTTCTGCCTCAGACTCCAGAATAACTGAGATTACAGGTGTGTGCCCCTGTGCCTGCCTGACTGTGTTTTCTTTATTTGGTAATTGAGATCTCATCTTAACCCAAAGACTTACGTTATCACCAGGAATGGTGATTCTTCACCATTTTCTCCCTTCTCTTCCAGCGTCTTTTTTTTCCCCCCAGACATTCACTAGAACTTCCAAATCTACACTTCCAGAGTTCAGCAAATCTTTGGCTAGAGCTCCATTTATGATTTTCTGTTTTTATATTGTTTTCAGATCTACTATGTTTATTTTATCTTGAGCCATTTATCTTATAGTGGTTTTCCTTCATATCGTCTCTCTGTGTGTATATGTGTGTGTTTTGAGGTTTAGCTACCACAGTGTTAGAAGTCACTAGTGGTATATTTATTTATTTATTTTTACAATATCTTTATTTTATTTGTTTATTTTTACGAGGTGCTGAGTATCAAACCCAGGGCTTCGCAGGTGCTGGGCAAGTGCTCTACCGATGAGCCACAACCCCAGCCCACTAGTGGTATTTTTAAATAAAGAAATAAATATTCAATTTCTTCTTTATAATGCTGTAATTAATTACTCATGAAATGTTGTACCATAAAGTAAAATCTTTTTAATCAGAGCATCCATACTTTTAATCTTTATTAATTTTAAATGTAAATTGTGACTGAATTCTTATGTATCTTCTTATGAGTATATGTCATCTCAGATAATAATAAACATTATACTTTTAATTCATTTATCTTACTCTAAAAATTAGATATAGCTTGAAAATTATATTTATGACATTAATATATAATTAAGTTATGTTTAAGAATTCTGCATCAAAAGAATGCCTATTTTTTTAATAAACTTTTACTTGGATTTAACAATTAAAATAATTTGGCTACTTGTTAAAGTATAAAATAAGATAATCAAATTCCTCTCATTAATGGTTTATAACTATGATACAATTTATTCTAGATAGTTTAAGGCTTAAACAACTTTTTTTTTCTTTTTTGAAAACTATTTTAAATAGGAAACTTGAGCATAGAAAGAAAACATCTTTATAACTGTTTTCACTTACTGTTTAAAAAATTCCATATTACTTGCTTTGGCTATATTTCTTAGTTTATTATAATAATTCTATTTGAGAACTGTAATGAAAAAGGCTTTTGAAAAGATCAAGTCAGATATATAAAATTAAAATTTTATTAATCAAAGCCAAATCATTAGTTCATTAAGAATAAAAATGCCCTGTTTTATTTTTATTTTTTTGTTGTATGTAGAACCTGTGTAACCATCTATCAGAGGGATCAAGTGATTTTCCCAAGTCCCAAATACTTTGTTAAGTCTTAAGATGTATCTTTTAAACATTCAAAACACTGTCCAGGAAGTTTAGCACAGATATTATTAACAGAGAAAGATGGTGGAAAATAAAGAGCTAAGATTTAATTTTCCTGTTTACTATTCCAATTACCTTCCCTTTGACCCAGACTTGAATAAATGATTATCTTTATAAATGAAAATTGGCTGGTTTTTTTTTTTTTAAATTAAGTGTAAAATAAAGCTACTGTTTCATTCCTCTCCTGTGTAAACAGCAGTTTTCCCAGTAAATCAGAATGTGTTCTCTAAAATATCACCAACCTTTTACCTAAAGTTGTGTTATTCCAAAGATTGGTTCTGGTGGTGTCCTGCTGTGGTAAAATTTGAAAAGCTGTCAAAAAACTTGTCTTATTTGCTTTGAAGTAAGAAATCAAGATAAGATTAAAATAAAATTAAAAGGAGCTTAGACAACATTTCATCTTGTGCTATTTTGGGAGGAAAAAAAAGGTCCAATGTATAGAGTAACCTTGTGTCTTGGTAGTAAGTCTGTAGACATTATCAAATCAATCTAAATTGAGTTAGCGTATATGTGGTAGGCAGAAACTGGTAGAGAAATTAGTTTATCTTCCCCAGACTTTCTGTTTTCTTTGTACAAAGTAGGATAAACTTCGTTTTTAGACCTGATTAAGTTTCTTTGTTGCTTGTTGCCCCTTTTCCTAAAAGAGCAACCGTTGTCCCTATTTTGTTCTGTCCACACCAAGTATTAGAACAGGAAACCATTAAAAATCTCTAGACACATGTATGAGATCTGTAACTTTTATCAGAAAGATATGTTGAAGATGAAACCCAGAACATTTCCAAATAAAGAATATGAATAATTACCCTTAATGTTCTTTAGTTTCATTGATTGTAAACAATAAGTTGATGCTATAGGGAAGATGCTCATATACTGTACATATGTATGAACCATCTGGCCTGCAGACATTCCTCTAGTTTAGCATGATCTGTGGAAAATTCATTTCAATTCCATTAGACAAACTGTAAGGGTGTTGCATGGTAGATTTTTGAGGACATTTTAGGAGCTCATTTGTTTTAAATACACATTGTTTTTTTTTTCCTTAGGTAGATACATGATTTATGGAGTTTCTCATTTATATGCTGTGATTGTATTCAGAGTATTTGTATAAAAAATGCTTGACTTGAATAGCACCTTCTGAAATAATTTTACAATCTACAAATTGTCTATTTGAATTAAAACAAACACTTAGTTAAAAAAAAGGGTTTTGGAAAGTATTATTTCATTGACTTTTATGCTAAGAATCATATGTAATATGCTTGCATATATCAGGAGTTTTCCATTCATTTGCATTATTAAAAGTAGTCAATGTGAGAGCAATTATCCAATTCTATGAGTCACTTTTATTTATTTATTTATTTGTCCCAGTATTAGGGATTGAACCCTCTAATTCAATCTTGAGGGATTTGAAAGCATAACTTAATAATGGTGTATGTAACTGTTTAAGAAAACTGTATTGCCTGTTCCACTCAGGGTGAACAGCAACTTATCTTCATAGAAAATGGTGCTGATTTAGTGGTTCTGCCCTCTATATTCTTCCTGGTGAAAATAGCATGATAAGGTGAACACCTAGTAATCATGCCTGTCTGATGTGTCAAAGAGGTTTATTAACACTCAGCAGCAGCTGCTCCATAGCAGAATCCTCTCATTCATTGTACATTACAAAACCTACAAATGGACAGAGCATGGCTTTGTTTTAAGCTGTAAATGGGAGTGCCCAAAGACCCAGGCTGCGTTTTTGTTTCAAACACACGAACACAACATCAGCTTTCCAATTTAATCTTTAATAATAGCAATCTTCCAAGATTCCATATTTTCCTAGGTCATTTAGACAAATGTTACTCTCCATCAAAATATAATTAAATGATACATTATCAATTTAAATTGCATTTTTGGTGTATTGTTTCGGAATAATTGTGATTTATGGTACTGCTAACTGCTTTTATAGTTGTTAAGTGTTCTGCAGCTCATTAAATGTTTTCAACTTTGTTCTCATGCTTGAAGGCAAAAAATTGCAATGGGCACAATTTTGTAAGTCAAACACTCTAATAAATATTTTTTTTCCATTATGACCCTGGAATAAAAAGGATGTCCTGTTTAAAACACTTCTTCTTAAAACTTAATATGGCTTTGCCAGTCACGGTTGCATACACTTGAAATCCCAGCAGCTTGGGAGGCTGAGGCAGGAGGATCATGAGTTCAAAGCCAGCTTCAGCAATGGGGAGGTGCTAAGCAACTCAGTGAGACCCTGTCTCTAAATAAAATACAAAATAGGGCTTGGGATGTGACTCACTGGTAGAGTGCCCCTCAGCTCAATCCCTGGTTACCAACCCCCACAAAAAAAAAAAAAAAAAAAAAAAACCTTGATATGGCTCAAATGGGGGAATTGTTTATAATATATTGAGACCAGTCCTTCTACCCTATTGATATTTTACATAAAATTTCACAGTGAAGACATATTCAAGAACTTCTAGAAAGTTAATTTTATTTTATACAGTTTTCTTCCTTAGATTTACAAGTTCTGTATTGGTAAACTTTGTTTTCATATTTGGACAGATTTCTTCCTGTTGCTCATAGTAAGAGATGAGATTTGGAATATACTGATTGAATGCTCCTGGATGGAAAAACTGTATAAAATTCATGTGTAGAAGTTCAGTTAACTCAATAACATTTTAATTCAGGCTAAGAAAAGGAATGGAAAATCCAAAACCATATATGAAAAAAGCATTCATATGCGAATGGGAGTTTAAAGTTCAACCTATCTCCAAGAAAATAAGAAACTTCACTTCTTTTTTAGGTTGCAAAATTATTTCTATATTTACTGTTTCTTTATAAGAAATAAATTAAAAGATGTTGACCTTAGCTCCCTTAGTATATGAGAATTCATGATAGACAATTTTTCTAATATCACAGTGAAAATACCCAAGATACTCGAAAAGTGACATTTTCCTTAACCTCTAAGGTTAAACTTTTAAAATAAACATGCACTTTTGCTTTTCATTATGCCAAACTCTGGATCAAATATTAACACTTAAAAATAATAACTAATATGCATTCAAAGTAAATATTTATGAAACACCCGGTGGCAACAAGAGCAGTTGCTTATAATTTTTTAAAGCTATGAAGTTTTGTCAGAGTATTTTATTACATGAAAATTTTTAATTATTGATATAATTAACATTGAACATCACAGCAATTAAATTTTAAAGTGTCCTGTGTCCTATGAGAGAATTCTCTTGCTTTAAACCTTCAATTTTGCCTAACTTCATGACACAGAATTATTCTGTTTATAATTGCCTCCTTGTAAAGTTCTGAAAAGGGGAGAATGAGAAAATTAAAAATGTTTACACCAAATTATATAAATAGCTTAAGTTACTTGAGATTTTGAATACCCTGATCTTCAGTGCAGTTTTAAAGCTGTCTGGTTAACTCAGTGAGATTTTATAGTGTATAATTAGATTCATGCACCTAACAAAATAACCAAAGTTAATCAGAAGTATTGGTCACCAATGCATGAAACAACCTCATTAATTGGCTGCTGACCTTAAGAATACCTAGAACTTCTGGCCAATAAATTGTGTCTTGTTATATTAATTACTTATTAATTCATTATTATGAATTACCTTTTCCATGTTTAAGATCATATGCTAGGAGACTAAAGATTGAATACCATATCCTTTTCAGTTCTATAATTTTTATTATAAAAGTTAACATACTTCAAATTTAATATGTCTGGGGCTTCCTAAAGTGAGTTTTACAAATTTCAAGTCCTTTCGATGATCCAATTAAGTGACATTGGGAAATGCTGTCTATTATATTCCCCTCTAAGAGGTTCACAACATAACAAACTAAAAATTCTGAAATGTATTACATGAAGAATTTTGTTTAATTTATACTACTGTTTCTCAAATTCATTTAACCACAGGCACCATTTAAGAAAATCCCAGAGATATTACAAGAAGTGTTTGTTGGGTCATATCTCATTAATAGCAGCAAAAGTTAAATCAAAATCCAGCCCATTAATTTAGTCATATCTATGTATATATAAGTATACATATATATAAAATATATACATATCTTATATACATATATGTATGTATACATAAGTATACATATATATGTATATATGTGAGTGTATGTATGTATGTATGTGTGTGTATATATATATATACACACACACACACACACACACACACAGAGATTGACAGGTGAATAGAAAGGAAGAGTGGAAATTGTTATTTCTGAGATATGTGTAAAAATCACTCTGCTTGAAGAGACCTAAGAGTCTAGGAATTTGACTTCCATTGAGGTCCTTAAGCAAATTATAGAATTTTGCTTGGTCTTATTTTAATTGTTTAATAGTTGAGAGTGTCAGGCAGCCTTGTTTTGACTTCTCAAGTTCTGTGTCTCAAGGATGAGTTTATTTTCCATTTTTAAGAACCAGGGATCTAGAAATGAAAAATTGATAATACTTCAGTCAATACCTCTTACTGGATACTCTTAATATCTTAATATCTTGCTGGCTATTGGGTTTGATGCTTGTATGCTGGACTCCTGATGCAGCTGATGACATGGATTCATTCACTATTCTTCATCACTATGAATGATTTCTCTTATTTACAGTAGTCAAACATGAGCCACTCTCTCCATCCCCTTAGTCTTGTCCTTAATGAAATGTTAGATGATCTCCAATTCAGTTGAAACCCCTTCAAAGATATCTTAGAGAATGTGTAGAGATGACAGAGTACAGCAGTAGAGAAATTTTGGATGAATATGTCCTTGGGGATTCTTTGATTATAGAAAAAAGAAACATTAAGGAATAATACATATTTAAAAGAAATTGTTCAGTTAAACACATTTTTATTATAGATTGGGTTGAGCATCCATAATTCAAAAATTCAAAATCTGAAATGTTCCAAAATCTCAAACATTTTGAGTGCCAACACCAGACCATAAATGTAAAGTTCTACACTAAGAACAAAACTATCTTAATTGTTGTATAAAATCACCCTAAGCCTATACATATATAAAACATAAATAAATTTAGGCCTGGGTCTTATTCCTAAGATGTTTCATTATGTATATGCAAATAAGTATTTAAAAATATGAAAAAAAAATTCCCAAATCAGAAACACTCTGGTGCCAAATATTTTGAATAAGGGATTTAATCTGTAATTACCTTTCTAGCTCCTTATTTTCCTATTTGAACAATAAAAGACAGTTTGCCATAAGAATTTGAGGGTTGGGGATAGGGAAGCACATAAACAACTTACACCAGTGTCACTTTTCATAGAAAGTGATTATTTGCACTTGTCATAAATTAAACTCACCTAATCATTAAAATTCTAGCCACTGATCCTTGACTTCGTAATTAGGAATGACTTCATTGTGATTTTAATACCAGAGAATCAGTTTATATATGTATCACATACATGACTTTCCAAAAGGGCAATTTATATAATTAAGATTGAAATGTGGTTTATTTATGAAAAGGTGCTTTTCATGGTTAAATGTTTAACCTGAACTAATTAGGAGCCATGAGGATTTTAATTAACAACTTATGCCATTGAAACTCTGAACGGGTGTTCATATTTCAGCTTTGCTCCGGTTATTAGATGTGACAGAACAATTTAGTATTTTAAGTTCACCCAGTGGCTATTACTGCATCATTCTTCATTTTTTTTTAATTAATAGTAAGTTTTCTTTCTTGGTTTTCAGGTGAAATCACTCACTTTCTAAAGATGGGCACCCAAATCCACTTTTTTTCCTTAGAAATTCTTTCTTGCTACCAACCAAATGAGCAATATTTAATTCAGTATGGTTTGCATAAGTCCTCTGTCAAGGTAGAACATCAAAGTAAATGTGACTTCATCAATTTACAATTGTGATGTTTTGCTTAATTCACATTTTTTAAAAAAAATTCATAGGATAGCAGTGGTCATTGTAAAATGTGACTGTAAAATCTTTACACCTTTCCCCTCAAGAGCTGAAGTCTATGTCATTTTTCTTCGAATCGGGATTATTGTTAGCTACTTATAACCAATGGCATGCTGCAGACATTGTGTGACTTCTGAAACTAGTTCAGAAAACATCACACAAGCAGCTTCTACCTGATTCCCTGGGGTATTCACTCTAGGAAAAGCCAGTTGCATTGTAAGAAGCTCCATTACTCTGAGTTCACCTCGCCAGAAAGGTTATATGTAAGCAATGTGGTTGACTGTCATAGTGGAGCTCCCAGCTAACATCAACTGCTATCCAAGTGAGCCTGCCATCTTGGGTGCCTGGACCTGTTGGAGGCTTAGAAACACATTAACCTGCATCTGACTGATCCTTAGGAAAGACCTCAAGTGAGAACTGCCCAGCTTAGCCCTTCCAGGATCCCTGAACCACAAAATCTATGAGATGTAAATATGAAACAAGTACACATATTGTTCTACCCCATTCATCTGAGGATAATTTGATATGTAGTAATAGTAACCAGAAAACATATGTTCAATACATTGTGTAGCTCTGTTCTTATATGATATGATATATTCTAAAAGATAATCATGATTTTTAAAAAATTTATCATTGTTATAATTAAAATACAAAAAATTGAAACTTTTAAAAACAATCACTTTAGCAGAAAAAAAAATAAGACTTAGTGTTAGAAGTTGTGCTCTTTGAAATCATATAAGTAAGAAAAAAAAAAAAACATGAAAACCTACTGCCCTCCACCTACTGCCAGAGAACCACAGTCCCATCACAAAAATCAATCCAAACATTAAAGAAGAAACACAGTCTGACTTCTTTTCTCAATGGATGGACACTTTTCAGGTCAACAATTACATGATGAGGGCTGGGGATGTGGCTTGAGTGGTAGCGTGCTCGCCTGGCATGCATGTGGCCCAGGTTCGATCCTCAGCACCACATACAAACAATTACATGATGATTGGGTCCCAGGGAAAGTTCATGCTATGACCAGCAGTCCTGTCCCCAGCCAGGTACAGTGTGTGTCAGATTATTAAGGGCCGGGAATGGCATTAGCTTGTAGTAGTTATAAGCATGCATGTGCACACAGAGCAGCTACATGCACACACATGTGCACATGTGCACACACACACACTTATCAACCCCAGAGCAGTTGAGAGCAGAGGCTCTGGAGTCAGATAGATGAAGCTGGGATCCCAGATTCTTTTGGTTGGCTCTGTGGTCTTGAAGACTTTCCCAGCATCTCTAGGCCCCGTTTCCCCCAAGGAAAAAGTGCAGGACTATTCCAACATTCCATGGATGAGCTGAGGATTCAGAATGAATATGAAGGAGGCACTGTAGTCACACGGGTAGATGGCAGTGACCGAGTGGCCTTAAGGGAAACTTTCAGAGAGCCTGTGCGAGGTAGGGACTGGAGGGTGACTCCTGCTGCCCAATCTTACATGAGGAAATGGAAGTGCAGAGAAGTTAACTTCTCTATATTTCCATTTCCTCATGTAAGATTGACACTCCTCTAGAGTCTACCTTCTGTGACCCTCCTGACATGGAGTACTCAGGAGCACCTGGCCCAGCCTCAGCACTACATGTCCACTGCCATCATGATTACTATCCCAAAATTTCTCTGAGCCCAGCTTTCCTGATATCTTTTTTAAAAATTTGTTTTAATTAGTTATTCATGACAGTAGAATGCATTTATGCACTTTAATATATCATACATAGGTGGGATTATAATTTCTCAGTTTTCTGAGTGTACATGTTGCAGAATCATATTGGTCATGCAGTCACATATATACATATAGTAACAATGTCTGTTTCATTTACTGTCTTTCCTGTTCCCACATTCCCTCCCCTCCTCTCCCTCCCTTCTACCTAATTTAAGGTAATGCTATTCTTCCCTAGTGCCCCTGGCCTTATTGTGAATTAGTATCCGCATATTAGAGAAAACATTTGGCCTTTGGTTTTGTGGAATTAGCTTATTTTGCTTAGCATGATATTCTCCAAACCCAACCATTTACTGGCAAATGCCATAATTTTATTCTTCTTTAAAGCTGAGTAATATTCCAATGAATGAATACACACACACACACACACACACATACACACCACATTTTCTTTATCCATTCATCTATTGAGGGACACCTAGGTTGGTTCCATAGTCTAGCTATTGTAAAATGAGCTGCTATAAACATTGATGTGACTGCGTCACTATAGTATGCTGATTTTAAGTCCTTTGGGTATAAACCAAGGAGTGAGATAGCTTGGTCAAATAGTGGTTCCATTCCCAATTTTCTGAGGAATCTCCATACTGCTTTCCATAGTAGTTGCACCAATTTGCAGTCCACCAGCAACGTATGAGTGTATCTTTTTCCCCACATGCTCACCAACATTTATTGTTGCCTCTATTCTTTTTTTTTGAATAAAATATCTGTTTGTTGACATCTCTTTTTCTGTTTTGTTTTGGTTTGTTTACTTTTTATTGATTTTATTTTTTTAAATACACGACAGTGGAATGCATGACAATTCTTATTACACATATAGAGCACAATTGTTGCCTGTATTCTTGATGATTGCCATTCTGACAGGAGTGAGATGAAATCTTAAGAGTAGTTGTGATTTACATTTCTCTAATTGCTAGAGATGTTGAGCACTTTTTCATATATTTGTTGATCAATTCTAATTCTTCTTCTGTGAAGTGTCTGTTCAGATTCCTTAGACCATTTATTGATTATATTATTTGTTTTTTGTGTTATGTTTTTTTGAGTTCTTTATATATCATAGAGATTAATGCTTAATCAGAGGTGGATGTGGTGAAGATTTTCTCCCAATCTCTAGGCTCTCTCCTCACTTCATTAATTTTTCCCTTTGCTGATAAAAAGCTTTTTAATTAGAATCCATCCCATTTATTAATTCTTGATTTGATTTCTTGTGCTATAGGAGTCTTTTTAAGAAAGACAGATCCTAGGCCGACATGGTGAAGATTTGGGCCTTTTTTCTTCTATTAGGCACAGGGTCTCTGTTCTACTGCCTAAATCTTGGATCTACTTTGAGTTGATTTTTCTGCATGGTGAAAGAGAGAGGTTTAATTTCATTTTTCTACATATGGAGTTCCAGTTTTGCCAGCACTATTTGTTGAATAGGCTGTCTTTTTTCCAATGAATATTTTTGGCACCTTTTGTATGACATAAACATATATATTTGGGTTTGTCTCTGTGTCCTCTATTCTGTACCATTGGTCTATAAGTCTATTTTGGTTCCAATACCATGCCATTTTTATTACTATAGCTCTGTAGTATAGTTTAAGGTCTGGTATTGTGATGTTCCTGCTTCACTTTTCTTGCTAAGCATTGCTTTAATTATTCTGGGTCTCTTATTTTTCAAAATAAATTTCATGATTGACTTTTCTTTTTCTATGAAGAATGTCAATGGGATTTTAATTGCATTAAACCTGTATAATGCTTTTGGTAGTATGTCCATTTTGACTATATTAATTCTTCCTATCCAGGAGCATGGGAGATCTTTCCATCTTCTGAGGTTTTCTTCAATTTCTTTCTTTAGAATTCTGCCGTTTTCATTGTAGAGGTCTTTCACCTCTTTTGTTAGATTGATTCCCAGGTATTTTATTGTTTTTGAGGCTATTATGAACAGAGTAGTTTCCCTAATTTCTCTTTCAGTGGATTTATCACTGATGTTTAGGAATGCGTTTGATTTATGGGTGTTGATTTTATATCCTGCTACTTTGCTCATTGGTTCTAGAAGTTTTCTGGTGGAATTTTTTGGATCTTTTAGATCTTTTCCTATTCTATTCCTTTAATTTCTTTCTTTCTTTCTTTCTTTTTTTTTTTTTTTTTTGGTCTAATTGCTCTGGCTAGAGTTTCAAGGATGATGTTGAATAGAAGTGGTGAGAGAGGACATTCTTGTCTTGTTCCAGTTTTTAAGCAGGGATAATCTTGATTTTTATAATCATTTTATCTCAAAGAGGTAAACCAGTTTTATTATTTTCATATGTTTTAGTCCATTTTTGCCATTATAACAAAATCCATGAGATAGAAATTTATTTCTCGTGGTGCTAGAGACTGGGAAGGCCTAGACCAAGGCATCCATGTATCTGATGTTGGGTGAGGGCTGCTCTCAGTGTCTAAGTTGGTTCCTTGCTCCTGTGCTCTCCTGTGGCAAGGGTGGAAGGGCAAAAAGGGCAAAATGGACTCAGGAGTCCTCTCCAGCCCTTTTATAAGGCCTTAATCCATTCCTGAGGACAAAGTCCTCATAACCTAATCAACTCCCCAAAGCTATACCTCTTATTGCTGTTACATTGGAGATTATATTTTAACATGAATTTCAGAGGGGAAACAAACATTCAAGTGGACCCCAATACCTTGTGACAAAAATCTAAAAGTTAGTCACATGGTTTTCTAATTATAAAGAAGTTAGCATTCACTAATTAAGTAAATCATGCATTCATATTTCAAAACAATAAAAAATTAAAAATTATGCTCACATGAAAAAATTAAAAATTAAAAATTATGCTCACATGTTTTCTTGTTAATAGAAAATCATAGGCATTTGCCTTAGCTTATATTTGAGGATTATAAGAGATTTTCTAGGATCATTCTTCCCTACTCAGAAATCAACCATTTGCCAATAAGTTCTTGGTGAGCTGTGGTGCAAAATTAGGTCGCTGCAGACTTACACTCACAGCCTTATGTAAATCTTAACTTATTTTTACTATAGAAATAACATATGCACATGCTTAAAGCTCAAGATTGTTAAAAGTAAAATGAAATGTCAGCCTTCCTGCCTCCCAGTTGCTGTTTCACATTTTTGGGTGGCTATCATATACCTTTAAATATTTTAATTATCCCCTCTTCCCTTGACTTATCAAATCTATTTATCTACTCTTTACTTCCTGGTATCACAAATAAAGAATTTCATACACCTGTGTTACCCTCCCATTCCTTTTATCTCCTCTACTTCTTGATTTTTAAATATAATTATCCTGTTAATGGTGGTCTCCAGACTAATGGTTATGTTTGTGGCTTTAAATAATACACTTCAACATGTATTTTTTGATTTACCACCCCCTGCCAATATTTCTCACTCCTTATCATGAAAAAAGAAGAAACCTAAATGCTTTTTCTTACATTAACTTTTCCTGATTCATCAGGCTATTTGTATGAGTCCATTATTATTATTATCTAAAACTCTTTATCCTTTCTCCTGTTGATAGATATTTGGATTTTTACCCATTTGGGGCTATCAATAATACTGCTATGAACATTCTTGTACTTATCTTGGATCACAGATGTACACATTTCATTGAGTCTGAATCTCCATTATGGATGCATACTACCCGATTTTCTAATAACTGTGCAAATGGCACCCAGCAGTATGAGCTAGTGGAAGTTCCAGCCTTACCAGTAATTCATATTGTTGTCATTTTCATATTAGTCCTTCTGATGAATATGTAAGTGGTATAAAATTAGGTTTTAATTTGTATTTCCTGATGATTAATGAGTTTAAGTATCTTATCTTGTTTATTGTGTTTTTCTTATCTTCTTATCTTAGTCTCTTTCCCATGTTTCTATTGCATTTCCTCTAGTTCCCTCCTCTTTTTGATTTGTAGAATTTCTTTCTGTATTTTCAGTAAGAACGCTTTTATCAAAAACATGTGTTGCAGACTTCTGTTGGTGCCATTCTTTTTTTTTTTTTTTTTTTAACTTTCTATGTGGTCTTTTGATGAATAGTTACTTTTAATGTGGTTCAATGTATCAATCTTTTCCTTTATGGCTAGGTAGTGCTTCTGTGTCTTGTTTATTATGTCTTTCCCTACCCCTGAATCATGAACATATTCTTTGTTATTTTTGAGAAGGTTTGTTATCTTTGCAATTCATTTTAAAATCTATGATATACCTTAAATTAATCTGTTTCTTTTGTATAAACTAGAGGTCTATTTTCAATTTTTTCATATGTTTATGTACAATTCATGTAGCACCTTTTAAAAAAAAAGAAAAGAAAGAAAGAAAGGTAGCCTTACTTATTCTTTCCAATTTCTGAGCTTTTATTCCCTCTAATGGTGTTACAACACTAGCTAAGATCGGGAATACAATATTAAATAGAAGTAGTAAGAATAGATATTTCTGCCAATCTCTGTGGAGCAAATTTAGTTTTTTACCATTAAATATGATGTTAGTGCTTAGTTTTTTCATAGATTGATTCCTTTTTTTAGGTTGAAGAAAGTTCCTTCTTAAAATTCTAAGATCTTAAAATCAGAAACTGTGTTAAATTGTGCCAAGTTCTTTTTTCTATGTCTATTTCCTTTGTTCTGTTAACATAGTAAATTGCATTCATAGCTTTCTTAATGTGAAATTGGGCTTGCATGTCAGGTAAAAATGCATTTCATTAAGATATGTTAAACCTTTTATATGTTGCTGGATTTAACTCACTAATACTTAAGTATTTTTTTTACATCTTTATTCATAACAGATAGTTGTCTGATTTTCTTCTTGAGGCAATATCCTTATACAGTCTTGGTTTATGATAATACTAGTCATGAGTCAGGAAATATTTTCTTCTTCCTTATTTCTGAAAGAATTATTATAGAATTGGTATTATTTCTTTCTTAATTTAAGGCCTGGAGTTTTCTTTGTGGAAAGGTTTACACTTACTAATTTAGTTCTTCATATGATACAGAGTCCTTTAACATCTTTATTATTGGGTCAGTATTGGTAATTAGTATTATTCAGGGAACTTTTCAATGTCCTCTAAGTTGTCAAATATAATATTGATATGAATGATATTGCCTTAAGTTTTCTTTTACTGTTTATGAAAGTTGTACTGATATTCCTTCTTTTTTCCTTCCTGACATTGGAAATTTGTGTCTTCTCTCTTACTCTCTAGATAATCTGTCTAGATACTTGTTATTTTTATTTTCAAAGAATCGGCTTTTGATTGCATTGATTTTTAAAAATCTAATATATTTCCATTTTCCATCTCAATGCTTTCCACTTTCATTTGTACTATTTTCTTTCTACCTCTTACTTGCATTTCTTTAGTTTTTAATGTGGATGCTTGGATAATTTGTTTTAGAAGAGATAAACATCTTTAGACCAATAAATTAAAAACCTTTGCTTGAATGGACAATAATATATTACTAAAGCTCTTTCTAGAAAAATTAGAAGCCTAAAATAGATGTATTTAATTATAAGGGAAATTCATCCAATCTACCCATTAAAAAAAAAAAAAAACATGAGGAAAAAGTCCCAGTCTTATACAAGTATTACATACTAGAGTTCTCTGAGATCCTCAAAGGACACATAACTTCAGTAGCATAAAAAGGTTCAAAAGGGCTGGGGCTGGGGCTCAGTGGTAGAGCACTTGCCTAGAATGCTTGTAGCACTGGGTTCAAACCCAGCACCACATAAAGATAAAATAAAGGTATTGTGTCCATCTACAACTAAAAAAAATTTTTTTAAATAAAAAAAAAATGGTTCAAAAGAAGGCTGAGGATGTAGCTCAATGAAAGAGCACTTGCCTAGCATGTATAAGGCACTGTGTTCAATTGTCAGCTCCACATATAAATAAAGAAAAAATAAAATAAAGGTCCAACGACAACTAAAAAATATTTTTTTAAAAATGATTCAAAAGAAAAGAAGAAAGAATTGAAGAAAGAGGAAAAATAAAACACTTTGTAACTTATGTTGACATTCATATATCCTTAATACCAAAGCTAGGTAAGAATAATGTGAGAAAGTTCAGTTGAATAGGCTGATTTTACTTACAAAACCAACAGCATGATAAGGAAAAAGAAAATTACAGCTTTAAAAACTATAACACGTTCCTTTTAACACCCCCCTTATTCACTCTTAATGGGGTTAGTTTGTGCCATCTTTCTTTTATTTCTCTTAATCAGTCTTACTTAAACCCATTTTTGACCTTGTTGCTTTAAACTGTGGTTTTATTTTCTATTTTATTACTTTTGTTTTGTTACTTTAGTTTTTTAATGTGGATGCATTTTTGCATTCACCTCTTTTTCCATTCTTTAGGCTTATTGTTTATTTTTCAGACATTTTTTGTTTTTACTATTTAAAACATTAGCTTTGTTATTATTGAGAAATCTAAACATATACAAAAAAGGATTGATATAATGAGCCCATGAACTCAACAACTAGTTTCCATAAACATCAGCCCATTGCCATCTTCTTTAATCTGTTCTCCCCTGTAATTTCACTTTAATATTGCAAAGCAACTTCTAGACACCATGACATTTACATGTAAATATTTCAGTATGCATCTTGGTGTGACAGCTTGGAACACTTAATACAATCACCATGCCATCATTATGCCTAACAAGATAAATAATTCTTGAAACCTCATCTATATACCCTGCCAATATTAAAACTTATTAAGTTATCACAAAAATTGTTGAGTCAGTTTGCATTAATCTAAAATATTGCATTTATCTATTATGACATTTAGAAATTTTGTTTTATAACTTTCCTTCCTCTTATTTTCTTTTTTTATTTTAATTCATGTGAATTTGGGGATAGACTTTTTTCTTGTACAGAATTCTACATTCTGGAATTAGCAGATCACTGCCTCATAGCATCATTTGAATTGTTTCTTCATTCCCTAAATTTTCTGTATTTAGAGTAAGAGGCTTGATTGTATTTAGGATTATTTCTTCTAGCCAGAATACTTCATTGGTGTGGCTATGAATCACATCGTAAGAACCTGATGTCTAATTGCTGCACTGAGTTCAGGTAACAGCTACCTGGTTGATCATTTCTTCATAAAATCCTTCACTACTTTCATTTGGTATTAGTATCATCTACTGCAGTCTTTTGAAAATATAAACATGTAAATTTAATAAGTTGTTTTATGTTTTTATCACGTAGTTCTACTTATTTCAAAATTTCCATTGTGAGTTTCTCTTTAAGATATGAGTTCTTTAGATAAAATTCTTTAAACAGATTTTTTCCTAATGTGTGAGGCTGAGGTTTTTATTTGTTTTCAGTGTTGTTACTGACTTTTAACTTAATTGCACTGCGGTCAGAGAACAAGGTATATATTTTTTAGCTTTTTAGGGTTTATTCTATTTGTTTAATATCATAGTACTGATCAGTAAAAATGTATTTTACATTTTTTTCCTTAAATGTCCTTGTTTGCTTAGAATAACTGACAAATGAAAAATGCATTTCTATGCCCATTATACCAAGTTTTCCAGTTATTCTGTTTAGTGCCTTTTATCTTTGAGTCTATAATAGCTATCAGTTATTCAGAAGAGTGTTTTCAAATCTCCCATCATGATAGTACATTTGTCCATCTCTTTGAAATTGTATCTGCTTTTATATTGAGGAACTGTTGTTAGATACATAGGTTGATAATTATTGTACCTTTCTCTAGATTGTTCCTTTCATCATATGTAATTAATGGTCTTTTAATTTCCTAATAATACTCTTTTTACTTAGTCTATTTTGTCTGATATTAACATAGTTGTGTAAGTGGTTGCTTTTTTATTCTTTTCTTTCTTTTTTAGTTAATGTCACTAGTATGTCTTGCTGCCCATTTATATTAAATCTTTCAAAATTGTCACGTTTGGGGTATGTCTCTTTAAAAAGGTAATTACTGCTGGATATGGTGGTGCACACCTGTAATCCCAGCTATTCTGGAGGCTGAGGCAAGAGCATCAGAGGTTCCAAGCCAGCCTGGGCAACATAGGACTGTATCTTGAAAATAAAAAATAAAATGGTAAAAAGGGTCAGGGATAGAACAGTGATAAAATATCCCTGGGTTCAGTCCCCAGGACTGAGGGAAAGAAAAAAAAATAAGGTTACTACTGGATTTTACTTTTCAGTTTGAGAATTTCTGGTTTTAATTATTCTTTTATTTAAAAACTGGAAAATCTTTAGAACTTTTATATAATTAGGCATATACTCTTTTTCAAATAAACTATTTTAACCAAAAATTATGTAAAGTTATTCTTATGTAAAAAATAACATTGTTCATTATGAAATATTATTTTATAGTATATTAAAATGATCTATGAGATTAATTCTTTTTTATTTCTATTTTTTAGTGGTACTGGTAATTGAACTCAGGACACTATGCATTCTAGGCAAGAACTCTACTACTAAGTTTTACACTTAGCACTACATTTTTTTTAATTTTAAATAAGAATTCTCTATATTTATAATTCATTTTTCCTCTTGATATTTATGTATTATTGAAAACAGCTATTGGTGTTTTCAAATTTGGAGATTTCTTTTTATCTTGAGTATCATTTAAGTAATTTTAGTCATTTTCTATTAAATTATTAGAAGACTTTTAATGCTATTTCTGTACTCAATATATATTTATATTTGAATTATATTTGAAAGTCTTTCATTTTCTATATTCATTCTAAAATGGAATATAACAATATTTCCTCCATTTTCTCATATTTATAAATGACTGGGCAAATTACTATCATTTGGTGCATTGTATAAGGAGAATACATTCTTTAAAAAAGCTTTAAAATGTGGTCAGAATCATTCACTGCTGAAAAGAACCTGAAGGGAATGCTGAGCAACAATGAAAGGTCAAGTCTAATGCCTTCTAGAACTTGTGGGGATGCTGCTGTTGACACAGAACATATTGCTTTTTTTTGTCACATAGCTTTATTAGTGCTTAGCAGATTACTATCACTCAGTTTATATTCTGGTCCTTCAAGTGAAGGAGAGCTGGTCTAATTAATTATGGCATTTCTAATCTCACTTAATTTGCTATTTTAGTGAAGACTTCAACAAGCACCACTGGATTTCTCCCAGGTGACAGAGAATATTACAGAAATAATACACTTTACAAAATAAGTATTGAAGTACAGCTCTTTGGAAAGCCACACAGTGCAGAAATCTGTACATGACAGAAGCATTCTAAGTGGGATCTCTTGTGGCCTCTTTATTTTCCATGATGGTGCTCATAGAATATGAGAGACAGGAAATAAACCTGTGGTTTATATGGGAACAATCACAGAGGCCACTGTTTGTATTTCCTCAGAGACAAAGACATCCAATTGCACCTAGTTCTTCATGGTTTGAGTTGCTTCTACATCAGTTTTGTTCCAGTAAATGTGATTTGAGATCTTTAGTAACTATGACCGTATTTGGGTTATGAGATATTTTTGCAGGGTTTTTAAAGTAATTAATCCCTTGCTACTTTATACATTTCAGTACAGTGGAGAGTATCTTTGGAGCCACCATTAAAAAACATGGAAAGGTAATTAGCCTCTACTTAATGTAGGGTTTGATGCAATTATAAAAGAGAAGAAAAGATTTAAGGCCAGCACATTGCTCCCTCCAGTTTAAAAAGTCCTGGATGAATAAGTCCACAAGTGACTGTGACTTGTCTGCATATCCAGGCCCTACGATGACTAGGGGATGAATTAAATTGTGCAATTCAGGGAATAAAGCAATTCAAAACCAGATGCTGAGACCACTAAGTCATCCCTTCTGGCACATTGTAAAGCATGGTTGTTGTAAATACAGCAGATAATTGAAATTTAGATTTTAGATATGGGCATTGTTAGCGGCCCTCCTTCAGCTTTCATTGCTTAGAGTCTTAGAAGTGTATTTAACAGTTCATATTAATGCAATTGCTGTCAAAATTAATTAAGCATTTTTATTTCCCCTTTTTTCTCATGTTTTTTAAACTCTTCTTTGATGAGGAGAGTATTAATAATGAAAACAAAGGGATAGTGTCTAAACTTTAAAATGCATTCAAACTGAAGTTGCAAAGTATTCTATATTTTGAGAAAATTTTGAGCTGTTTTTGCTTTAAGATTCAGCTTAAAACAAAAGAACAAAAAATTGTTCCTCCATTAATTAAAACTTTCATTATTCTTTGTCAATCATATAATGTACTTTTCATAAATTAACCACATTTCATACCAATTGAATTATGTGGCTCATAGTAGGATGAAGTGAGTCATGAAACTTGGATTTTTTTTTTTTTTATAATCCTGCAGCTCCTTCACTTTTTATAAAAGTCATCAAGCATGCCATTTGATCTGTAAATTTTCTCTTCCTGCTGTTTTCAGCATTATGGATAAAAATGGTAATATTTTAGCAGGTTCTCTGTATTTCCTAAAACCTTCTTTTGTGATGATATTACTTGAGTAATGAAAGAGATAAAGTGAGGAATTTGTTTAAATGAATCTGTATTAACTAAAAGTAGATAGAGATAAAGTAAAAGGCTAAGAAGAGTGGTAGCTTGAATGGGGCATTGCCCTGGAATGACTATCACTATTTCATTGATGTTAATATTAGATATTTCATTTGGCAAAATATCACCAGTATTAGCATTATATAAAAACTAACAACTCTCTTCAATTGGAAGAGTGACCCTGATTACCATAGTTATTCTAGGTAGAACCAGACAGAATAGATAGGTATAGTCTCATTTCATATGGATATCATGTACTGACCAGAAGTCATACCCAAGAAATCTTCAAATATGACAGTGGAAATATAGGGGACACAGGGTTAAGCTAATTATTCCAGTTCACAGCAATTATAAGTCAAGAGCTTTTTTTGTGCAAAGGCATCAAGATGAATGTGATTCTGTCTAGCATCAGATTCTGAAGAGTTTGCAACTGCAATCCAAATAGCTACTGAGTTTGCACATGGAGAGTGTAACTTGTGGGCACTGGCCAGTCCTTCCAGTAACAGATCTATACACTAAAAAGTCATCATTAGCACCTAAATGGAAACTGAGAATCCTGATAGAAACATAGTCAGTTATGCATTTGACAATTGTACACAGACCCTTTAGAAGGAAAGATTAAAATTTGACAGAATTTGAGCTTAAAAGAGGAAATCAATTAAGATAAGAAGTCTAGATGCCTGAGCACATTGAGGATTGAATTATTCAAGTGGATGGGAAGAAAATGAAGAAAACAAATAGATTTGTATATATTGCTTTAATAGAGTGAAATGTGATAAGCTGGATTTGGGAATGACTGAATTGCTTTGAAAAATAATGGGAAAAAAATCAATTTTGCTTATGGTTCAATTTAAACCATTTGGGCCAAAACCACAAGAATGCAGTGGAAAGGAGAAGCATGTTAATTAAAAATTAAGCCTCAAATTTTACTATTTTTTTAGGTCGAAATGTGGGGACAGAGTGGAACAATTTTACATCACAATAATAAATACAGTTAACTGTCTTACACTCTCCCCTTTGTAATTCACTTTATGTCTTTCTTCCTCCTGGTCCCAGTTTCTTTGTGTCAGTAATATAGACTTACGTGAATGACTGCTGAGCTCACAGTGCACAGTGTGTAGTTCAGAGCCTATAGAACAGTGCAGACCTATGACCCTTCTTTTCTACAAATGCTGGATCCTTGTGCCTTGCCATGAAGCGTTCATCACTTTCACCCACACACGTGGTCACCTGACCGGGGAAGTAAAGGTGAACACTGACAAATTACAGGATCCTTCCACTGTCCTTGGCTCTTCAACCTACTGCTGTATACCAGCCATCAAACCATCACACATGTCTGTTCTTTCTGGTGAAATGACAATTGTGCTCCTGAAATCTCATTGACTCTGTTTCCTGGAGTCACGGGTAGGGCTGTGTGTCTTTATTTTGCTCATACTTTTTGGCATGCAGTAGGAGTCCTATCCATCACCCTCTCTGCATGCATGTGTTTCAGTCTTTAAGAATGGGTAAAAAAACAAGCATTTTCTTTATTGTCCTAATCTGCAACTTGATCATGTCTTAGAAAAAGGTCACCTACACGAAATTAACTAATGTATTTGATTATATAGAACTATAATTTTTGCTTCCTGTTAACATTTGCTCTGAAGAGCTGTTAAATGCTGTGATTTTAATTTCTGTGATGCCCTCACAAGTAAAGAGGTCATTTGTTGTATTTTATAGAGGCATATCACCTGAGTGCCCTCAGCCACAGAAGAAGTATTTATTTCCCTTGTAGTGAAAAGAGAGGGTTTATATCACCACTTGCTTTTAAAAACCTTATCTGTCAGAAAGCATGCACTTTTTTATGCAACCCTGGGAATTCATTAACTGTATGAGGTTGTTGTCACTGATGAGACATGACCAAGGGTTGGGGGCTGGTACTATGGCAGAAACCACAGAACTAGAATAAGTGAAATCTCTATTTTGTTCAGGTCAATGATTAGATAGATTTTTTTTTTCCATTTGGGGCCCTGTTATGTTGCATCATACAACATTGAGTAAGGATCTCTAACAAGTTCAAAAAAAAAAAAAAGACTATTTTTTTAACCATCCTCACTATTATTCTAATTATTTGTTAAAAATATAGTTCAGGACACATTTCCACATTTGTCACTATTAATAAACTGACATTTAACTACATAACTAGGTTTGTCTTTGTTTGATATTTCTGCATGCAGTTATGAAAACATGAGCTGGCCCATGTTCCCTTGATAGGAATATGGTGGTATCGTTGGCTACATGAGTTCTACAAGAGTTTAATGTAGAACCCATTTAATAAGTAAACAGACCCATTTAATGCACTGGTCTGTTTACTTATACATTCAATAAATGTGAGTATCTATAAACTCATGTAGAAAACCTGAGATGCTTTGACATGGCTTGCTTTCTCTCAGATTCATGAGCTGGAAATCACATCAATATTTAGGAGGGTTTACTATATAGATATTGTATCTTAAAGTCCCTGATAAAGGAGGTGGAAGAGAGATGGCAGTGATGCACATGATATGGTTTGGAAAGATTGGCTAGATGATTTTGGAAAGTTCCACATGAAACTGGTTTATAGCCAATTTCATCCTCTACTAGTTTTCATTGCTTAAATTTCTTGCCCTACAGAATCGCTCACTAACTGCCCATTTAATGAATCTAGAAGGCATTCAAGGATTAATCCAGAAATGACATTTGAACTAAATCATCGTTGTCTAATAGAAACAGTTCTAAAAAAGTGAATTAAGAAACATCATTATAGTATAACTTTGCCACATACTTCTAGTAATCCCCTGGCCAGGTGTGGGGGAGAAGATGTAAGCATCAGAGGCCAAAGTTCATCAACCCTAAGTGGAGCAGTAGTGAAAAACAAATGAAATGGTAGTGATGAACACAAGACCCTTAGTATACATGGAGGTAACGTTCGAAATTTCTTATGAACTACATGGAAGCCAGAGGTCAAGAGCTTGTCATGGTTTGTAGTTTTGCCAGAGTGCAGTGTGAATTACACTGAAGCGCACTCAGCAGTAATGCATTGTCAAGGAAGCTTCAGAAAGATGACAGCCTTGGCTGACGGATTTTAAAGTGGCATTTGTACTGTGCCTCTCTCCTCCCTGGTGGTTCTCAGGGAAGTCGATGAGCAATGTGGTCAGTGGAATTCCCTCCCCACATCCACTGAGGCCTTTTATCTTTAGCAGCCACCACTTGCCCTATTCAGATGTTATCCCTCCTTGCAATCACAATTCAAGGATGTGCTGTTCAAACATTTATCATCATTCAGTACCACAAATCTCTTATGATTCTGCCAAAGATAAAGGCTTACATTGGCAGCTAAATTTCAATTCTTAACTTTGTTGACATTTGTGTATTTTAAAAGTGCTGAGATGATATGCAGAACTATATATGTACATACATGTACATTTTTGTTGAGAGGAACCAC
Organism: Marmota marmota marmota; assembly: GCF_001458135.2. Taxonomy (NCBI): domain Eukaryota; kingdom Metazoa; phylum Chordata; class Mammalia; order Rodentia; family Sciuridae; genus Marmota; species Marmota marmota. Next base: position 24,245,253 of record NW_026000005.1, read on the forward strand.
TACCATCAGTTTTACAAACTAATATGCATATATTATATGGAGAATGATTACATTTTGCTTACACCTGCCATTACATGTGAAAAGGGGTTGAGGTTGAAGCAAGAATTACAGTGTGTTTAGGATTCAGCTGGCATCAGTTGTTGAGAGCCACAGCCAGGTCAGGATGGTGCCTGGCATTTTGCCGGAAGGAGTGGTTGAGAAGTAACGCCAGCGAGCCATTAAGATGATGAAAATTGAGTTGGGTTGTGTATAATTATTAAGATAATGACTGATTGCTGTAAGTGGACGATGCTGAATTGAGGCAAGCTGTGTATTCAGTTGTGTATGTAAACCTCTGCTGTCTGGCAATAAGGCGGCTCCTGCTACCTCAGGTGCCCGCTACTTTTGAGTTCTCACGGAGTTCCCATTGAGTTCCCGTTGGTTCTCGCGGAGTTTCGGTGGAGTTCGAGAGAGTTCCCGTGGAGTTCTGGCAATAAAGTAGTTCCTGTTTGAACCTACAAGTGGCTTGTGACCTCTCGGTTATTTTGTGCCCAGCCAGACTGGGGCAATCAGTTAAGTTGAATTATGGAGCACACCAAGAGGAACAGTGGGAAGGCCACTCAGTACCATTTTCTCTCCAGACTCTGTTTCCCACTCCCACTCCACAGAATGAGCTCTTTAAAGCAAAATGTCCCCAACACTTTGCACAGTGCCTGGCACAAAAGTAAGGCTTTGTGAACTGAATGAACCCTGTTTGGCTCATGGTTTGCCAGCGTTGGTATTTCTCATTTGATGATGTATCTTGATTCTCAAGAACTCTCTTAGCTTAGATACAGTGTTGCACACATGTACTCCTTGCTATTTATGGGAGATGAGACAGGAAGAATGCAAATTCTAGGCCAGTCTTGGCTATTTATCAGAAACATATCTCAATTTTTTTATTTAAAAAATGGGGTGTGTGTGGCTCAAAGCAGAGTGTCCTGGGTTCAATCTCCAGCACCAAAAAAAAAAAAAAAAAAA
>NW_026000005.1:24246362-24262648 GCF_001458135.2 Marmota marmota marmota
TATATAAAATAAGATTATCTCTTAGCTAATACTCAGGGTCTACTCAGGAACACTTGCATTGGTTTTCTACATTTGATTTTGCTTTGGGTTAATTTCCAAGCCCAAATGCTCTTAAAGAAAGAAGGCACTGGATGGGGTCAGGGTCTAAGATCTGGTGCAAGTCACCCAGGATGGTGTGAGAAGAGCAGGATGGGGGATGATGGAACAGGGGAAACACTGAGGAGTTAACTTGGAGAGGACAGGTAGAGACTTGGGAGAGGATTAGTGAGGCAGAATGATGTCACTTCCAAAAGGGGGAACAGAAAAACCCCCAGCTGGGAGCAGCCCAGGGTGGGTGTTGGTAGCTTGAGGAAGAAGAACATATCACCCTTCATACAGTTGCTGAGGATGCGGTTTCACTGAGAAAGTTGTCTTTCACTCATATCAAGAGAGCAGAGTGAATCCCTGAAACATTCTGGAGCTTGTGGATGCATCTAGGGCATGCTAACGATTGGTGAGGGAGGAGGATTTGGAGGCATTTGAGAGGTGAGGCCCTACTGAAGGCAAGGAGCTGCTGAGAGGGGAGCTGTGGACAGGGCAGTTGGCCTCAGAGTTGTTTTCACTTGACTGTGGATGGGCGAGAGAGGGCTGGAAGAGGAGAGGAATGTTGAGCAAAAGTTCAAAACAATCTTTCTGTGGTGGTGGGACTTGGCCACAGTCCTGCCTCACATGAAAGGTTCCCTCCCTGATCAATACTCTCCAGTGTGGAGGTTCAGGATCTGGAGGGTTCAGCATGGTAAGGTTCCTTTCTCAGCTGCCAAGAGCCTGATTAATGCAAGCTCCCAGGGACTGTGGAACTTGGATGGTTTTAAATATTGTTTAAATACATTTTATAAATAATGAAAATCATTTTAAATTATAGTATAATAAATAAAATATAAGAGCATATATAAAGAAACATAACCAGCCCGGTACAAATCAGTGCATTCTCTTTTACTTCAATTATTTCAATCCATAAATAAAGATTAGCTTTCAATGGTACTTTAGATTTTGGAGCCAGAGATGCCTCTGGCAATGGTTCCCCTAGCTTGCAGCTTTGAATGCAAAGATAGTGTCATATTCATCTTGGAATCTTCCCCCATAGAGTCTAGCATAATATCCTGTGCATTGAGTCTAGTGTAGTACTTTACACAGCATTATTTTTTTTTTGGGGGGGGGGGCGCGTATTGAAAGTTTCCTAAGACTCTTAAAGGGAAAGGTTTCTACTTAGTAAACATGCCTCTGAAGTGGAATATTTGTTGTATTTCAGGACAGTGCCAAGTAACAGGAATTGAAAGTCAGATGAGACACAGTCCCCACCCCAAGGATCTTAATACAATGAAGCAAGGCAGCCAACATGAAAGAATCCTTGCCTTCCCTGAGATCAATGTCCTGACTGAACTTGCACATGGCAGGAAGGTGGTCCTGAAGACGGAGACTCTGTCTATGCAGAGCACTCTGGATACTCTCATACCTAGTGAGGCATGAAAGGATGAATAGGTACTGGCCAGGCAAGCAAGGGTGTTCTAGACAGCTGGTGTATATAGATATTTGTTGAGCATCCATTCTATGCTAGACAGTGGACACAACAAATAAAGACCCTTGCCTTCTTCCAGCTGACACTTTAGCTATTGAAAACTAATGGAGTCCTTTTAGTGGTATAGTGCTTCCCCCGACCCCTCAAACAGTGTAATGAGTTTTAAGTAGAAGACATTTATGCAGAAGTACATGGTGGCTTCTTCTTGTGATCAGAATATATTCCAGTCTGGTTTTAGCTACTTTTACAGGATCTCTCCTGACTCTGTTTTTATATCTTTGCTTTATAAACAAACCTTTTTGCTGACTGCTACCCATGACTGCAGCTGTTCTCAGCAGTTGAGAATCTGCACCTCATTTCAAGCTGTGTTTCCACATGCCGTAAGAACCCAAGATGATGTGGCGACTCTGGACCACCCCATGTCTTCCCTCCATACAGGGTCTTGTGCCTCTCCTGCTGTTCCTCATTCTTCACATATGTCATGGTAAGGCTTGCTTCAAGTGCATTTTAGGTTGTCTCAGAAAATCCTTTCCCAAATTGTTTATTTTTAGTAGGTCTTATAAGCTAATGTAATAGTTTTTAAAACCAGAAGCTTCCAATAAATGTGGCAGGAAGTGAAATGCAAGAATGACAAAGTGAATGGCTAGACGATTGTGTGGAAAGATATACGGAGGTCATAGGACAGGAATGTGTGCACGTGGCAGGAAGAGGGCAGCTCTGGGCTGGATGAGAAGAGAGGGAGATGCTTATAGAGTGTTGGCAATAAGAAAGACTTTTCAGGAAGTCCTGAATATGCCTTATTCATGAACCAAGATGGTAGTAAGTAATTCTCCATCTGATAATCCTAAAGGATTTTTCAACCAACGTAGACTTTTGATTTTCTAAATTTTAAGGAAAAAAAAATTTAAATGCACTACTACTGCTGATCTAAGTGCACATACAAATCGGCATGCTTTTTTACTTCTTTTTTTCTTCCTTTCCTGAAACTTCTATGGAATTGTTCTGTGACTTCAAAATTTTTTGCAGCACATTTTCATAGAAAAGATCATTGTAGGAAGATCAGCAGGGAAGTCAGCTTGTGTCTGCGTGAGTGAAGTATGTGTGCAAATGAAAAGGGTTTCTTTGATAATGTGTCTTTTTTTCCCCCTCTTTGCTCTCTCCTAACCAAACCTGGGCATTGTATAGCTTTGCTTAAATATTATATGGTACATTTGCTATAGCCAAACTTGATTAAAACCAGCAAAATAAAAGTAATTAAGCTAGAAGTATTTTGTAATTTCTGAATTGTCCCGACTTCCTCAAGTCTTTTTATATTTACCAGGTTTGGGTGATGATATGTAATTACAAATAAGGTCTTAGGGCCTTAGTCTTTAACAGTTTTAACTTTATTTTTATTAAACATATTAAGAGCATTCAGCATCTCTCAGGTGCCTGAATTTTAAACATTTGAAAAGATGCTGCAGTTTAAATAGATTAAAGAATTTACAGCACATTTGATCTTGCATTCTATGGTGCTGGCATGATCAGAAACAGACCCTTATGGGAGTAGCTACACTGGTCAATATCTTCACCCTTTCAGAAATAAGCAACATTATCTTGGGACACCTGAACATTGAGCTCAAGCAGTTTGGATATATTTTATGATACAAAAAACTAGGGGAAATGCTGCTGCAACTTGGTGGGTGAAACAATCCACTTATAAATGGAAATGGTGATGATAAACATGTATGTCTCAGTCTTATCCTTGAAAAAAAAAATGCTTCTTTCTTAAACACCATTCTAATGTGTTATTTGAATATGAGAAAGAGCAAACTTCCAGTGGAATTGCATTGCTACACTGCACTTCTACAGCTCTGAAGGTTTGAAAGCAGCCATGAGCTTGGCAGCAACATACCCACTAGTGTTGGCCTTAAGTTGAGAGACTGACAGAGCCAATGAAATGCTGATCTTGACATCAATAGTGGTTTTAATTTTTGATAACTAGAGGAGGTTGATTAATATATCTAGTTCACTCATATCTTACAAATAAAACAGAATAAGCAGCCCCCCCGTTTTTTAACACAAAACCCAGACAAATAAACAAAGCAAAAACTCAGTAGGTAAAATGTGTAAAGAATATGCAATGTCAAGGATTTTTTAGAATTTCCAGTTGTCAAGTCTAAATTAGAATTCTGGGAAATCTTGATAATGAATTCTAGCTGTACTAATTATTAACCTTTGAAGGAAAGAAACGGTCAAGAAATGATCATAGAAAAGTGAGAAGGAAATAGGGGTACAGAGAGTGAGTTTTAGTTTTATTTCAAATACACTTTAGTTCATGCCATAAATTTGTTTTCAAAAGTTGCATAGAAGTCAATATTTTTTTTTCATTATCAAAATGCTTTAATAACCAGACATGGTGGCACATGTCTGTAATCCCAGCTGCTCAGCAGGCTGAGGCAGGAGTTCAAAGTCAACCTCAGAAACTTAGTGAGGCCCTGTCTAAAAATAAAATGTAAAAAAGAGGTGGGGGTGTTGCTCAGGGGTTAAGTACTCCTGAGTTCAATCCCTGGTACCAAAAAAAAAAAAAAAAAGGTTTAATAAATTCTAGAACACAGAAGTATGGTTCAATAATGTGTTAGAATTAGAAAATGTCAGGACAGAATGTATAAAATATATGATTTAATCATAAATTTAGAACCAGAAACCATTTCCAAAGTCTTCCAATCTGTTTCCTTCTTGTCGCAGAGATAAAATTAGAGATATAGAGAATGTAAGTGAGTTACCCCGGTTCCATAATAACTTTTAAATGACAAAACCCAAATAATAACCATCTCTCCTCCTTCTACTTCTAACTAGTCATGCCTAGGTGTCAAAACTCATTTTATTTTATTGATTCTTTTTAGTTATACATGACAATAGGATTCATTTTGACATAATTATAAAGACATGGAATATAATTTGTTCTAATTCAGTTCCCAGTACTTCCTCTATCTCTCCCCTTCTTCTTCCTTCTTCTTTCTACTGTTCTTTCTGATATTTACTTATAGTTGTTTATTTTTTAAATTAGTGTCTTGTGTATGTCCATGACAGTGAGATTCACTGTGGTATATTCATATATGTACATAGGAAAGTTAGGTCAGATTTATTCTGCTATTTTTTCCTATCCAATCCTTCCTCCCTTCCCTTGATTCTCCTTTGTCTACTCCACTGATCTTTCTTTTATTCTTTTCTTATCAGCCCCTCACCCTTATTTTGGATTAGCTTCCATATATCAGAGAAAACATTTGACCTTTGACTTTTGAGGACTGACTTATTTCACATAATATGGAAATCTCCTGAGTCATCCATTACCAACAAATGCCATAAAGTCATTCTTCTCTGTGTATCTATACCACATTTTTAGTATTCATTCTTTGGTTGAAGGGCACTTAGGTTGCTTCCATAGCTTGGCTTTTGTGAATTGTGCTGCCATGAACATTGATGTGGTTATGTCACTGTAATATGCCTGTTTTAAATCCTTTGTATATATACCTAGAAGTAGAGTAGCCGGGTAAAACTTCTTCTCAGCAAAGGAAACAACCAAGAACATGAAGAGGAAACCTACAGAATGGGAGAAAATCGTTTCCACCTGTACCCCAGATAGAGCATTAATCACCAGAATATATAAAGAACACAACAAACTTAACACCAAAAAACCCAAATAACCCAATCAATAAATGGGCAAAGGAATTGACCTGGCACTTCACAAAAGAAGAAATACAAATATTCAACAAACATATGAAAAAAAAAATATTCAACATCTCTAGGATTAGAGAACTGCAAATTAAAACTGCGCCAAGATTCCATCTCACTCCAGTCAGAATGGCAATTACCAAGAATACAAGTAACAATAAATGTTGGTGAGAATGTGGGGGAAAAGGTTCACTCATACATTGCTGGTTGGACTGCAAATTGGTGCAACTACTCTGGAAAGCAGTATAGAGATTCCTCATAAAACTCAGAATGGAACCACCATTTGACCCAGTTATTCCACTCCTTCATATATACCCAAAGGATTTAAAACCAGCATACTATAGTGACAGCCTCATCTGTTCATAGAAGCTCAATTCATAATAGCTAAACTATGGAAACAACCTAGATGCCCTTCAACAGATGAATGGATAAAGAAAATGTAGTATATATACCCAATGGAATATTAATCAGTCATAAAGAATGAAATTATGACATTAACCTGTAAATGGATGGAACTGGAGACTATCATGCTAAATGAAATAAGCCAATCCCCCAAATCAAAGGCTAAATGTTCTTTCTGATATGCGGATGCTAACACATAATAAGGGAGGATGGAGAACAGAAGCTCATTGGATTGGACAAAGGAGAATGAAGGGAAGGAGCGGGGATGGGAATAGGAAAGACCCAGAATGAATTGGACATAACTTTCCTATATGAATAAATGACCAGTGAAACTCCACATCGTGTACAACCACAAGAATGGGATCCTAAGTTATATTCCATGTATATATAATATGTCAAAATGTACTCTACTATTATGTATATCTAAAAATAAAACATTTTAAAAAATATGTTGTCTACAGAACTCATTTCTGTACTAGATATAGTATGGTAATGGTCTTCAAAGTGTGATTCCTTGACTAACGAAATTATTAGGCATACAGACTGTCAGGCTTCTCATTATACTTACCTTGGAGGTGGGTCCCAGAAATCTGTGTTTCCATGAGGCTCCCAGTGTTTCTGATCCATGCTAAAGTTTGAAAATCACTGTTATGACATAAGAAAAAATGAATAAAACACAGTCCTTATTCTTAAGCATTTTAAAATATCTAACTGACTTGCCAATTTCTAGATATGCAGGTATAAAGCCTAATAGTGTATGTGTTTGTACAGTAAATTATAAGCATATTAAATTGCAAAGGCTGGAACATTGAGGGGTGACATGGTAAAGTCAATGGGAGGATTTCCCATGGCAAGTCTTTGCCCTCGGCGTGAAGAATGTATATTAGGTAGGGTTTGAACAACAGGGTTTGACTACTAAAAGGCATGTTAATTTCATATGTGTGCATATCAAATGCAGTTTGTTTTTACTTGAGCACAGATATTTTTGTTCTAAAAAGCAAAAACAAATATTCTGAAATTATGCCTAGAATTTTAATTTTAAAATTTACATTATGTTTATGTATGAGCACCAGGCATATAACCTCTCATTCAAATCTTCTCTGTATAATGTTTCAATTACTCTCATTCTAAAATTCATGTGTAGTTTCAAAAGAAACTTGTAGTTGACTTTTTAGAATGCAAATCCTGTTTTAAAATGCACCTGAGCTTTTGAAACATAACTTAAAGCTTGGTGGGTAAATGGATTCAAGTGTGGCTAAAAATGTGAGAGGAGTGAGAAACAAAGCTGTATATTGCCACCTATAAGTCAAAGGGAGATGCCTATTGATAAACAGGATGTCTAATTTTGGTTCTCATCTCTAAGGTGAAACACTGAACTATAAAACTGTTTTAAATTTTGTTTTGTAGCTATGGCCAACCAGGGAAACACAATGAGAATATGGGTAATGTTTTCCTCCAAAATTTTTTATCAAGAGTGTTAAGTTTCTTTGGAGACTCATAATTCAATGATATTTCATAATGAATACTCTATTTTTCTGTATGAAATTCCCAACTTGTGCCAACTGTGAAATATGAAATGACAGCCTGATGCCAACATCACCATCACCCCTGGAAAGTGAGGGGTGCCCTTCCAGGGCCTGGCCCTTCTCTTGCAGACTGTGAGCTCTTGCAGTTGTTAGCACCCGTGCTAACTCAATGTAAACACCTTTACTTTCCAGCTGCTGCTAATTGGTTTGGGAATATTTATGTAAGTGTTGATTTTAAAGCTAAAAATAGGGCAGCGATGTTTAAATCCTCCCCATTCTGGCTGTCAGAAATGCTCCCGTGATCCTGAAAGTGTTGCTAAAAATGTTCACTTTTTGAAGATTGTAGTAATTAAACTTGTCTGTTGTGAGAGTCACACATGATATGTTCCTTGATCTGATAAAAGAGGTAAGTGACAATGTGAAAGGTCTCTGTCCAGTTGGCAAGACACAACCTCCTGCTGAACTTTAATATTAAAGAGCAATGGATTGGAATGTGAGCTGAAATGGAGACAAAATAAATGTGGAAATAGCTTCATTTATTCTATGCAGCTAATCTTATCCATCCATTGAATATAAACATTAAAAAGAGATATCATAATAATTTTATTAATAAAAATAAATATAGAGCTTCCAAAACCATTGTGCTTCCAGAGGGAAATTTGAAAATTTGCAATCACACAATATTTCTCAGATCTATTGAAGAGATATGGAGGCTGTTCAGCAGGAGTTGCTTTTATGCCTTCAGTTCTTCATAATCAGAGTTATTTTTGCCCTTCTTCCAAATTTAAGTTATGATTTTAGAGATTTTTCTCAATTATTTTAATAAGCTATAAGGGAAAAAAATATCATCTTCATTTTAGATATGTGTGATTTCATGACTCTTCATCATGCAATTTAGTGAATGAAAAGCTTAAGTACTCTTACATTATAGCCTGTCAATTATTTTGTACTTTTGGAAAAAAAAGAATTTCTGTACCCTATTAAGAGATAAGCTGCCTTGGTCCACAAAGTCCTATAGTACTGTGATGCTGCAGTACTATTGAAGGCACTCTGGTCTTATGTCCTTTGAGGGTGCCCCATACACCTGCCCACCTTGCCCCATTTCTAGAGAATACCAAAGGATTCCATCACTGCCTCATCGAGAAATGATTTTGGCAAGTGGCAAACACGGCCTCCTTAGTTGATATGATACACTATATTGCCCACCCCTTTATGATAGCAGTGGCAGGTGACAAGTTTTGGATGCTACTTTTAACATAGTAAACTTCTATCTTGGACATGTAAGTCTGTGAATGTGTGTTCCTTTTTAAGTCTGTGGTTTTTGACATAATTATTCCAAAAGTGTAGTCAGTTCAGAATTACCCTTGAGCAGATTATCACATTGCGATTGGCCCAATATTGCTTTCAAATTGTAATTGACATTTCCAAATACTCAGAGTGTCAAGTATGTTGTTGACATAAACAGAACCTTTACTTACCACCTAACTAGAACTAGAAGAAAACACTCTCTTTAACCTTGCATGATATTGATTTGAACCAGAAAGTTTGTATTTTCCTACCTTGTGTTAGGGACCAACAAGAAAGTTTCACATAGAAACAGGAAGCAATAAGGCAAAAAATAGAGTTAATACTTTGTAGCAAATATTCCAATTTTTTTTTCTTTGACACAATATGGATATACATCCAAGCCAAATTACAAAACCAAAAAGGATATTTATCTTAATTGACTGCCACTGTTAGCTGTTTGTGAAATTTTTACATTGCTAAGATGACATTGCTCTCCAAGTTGATCTATAGATTCATTGTGGCTCTATAAAAACTCATTGGTTTTTTATTGTAGAAATTGACAAGCTACTTATAAAATTAATATAAAAATATAAGAGTCTCAGAATAATGAAGTAATATTGAAAAAAGAACAATGAATTTGGAGGACTTACACATCCTGATTTCAAAACTTATTACAAAACTACAATAATCAAAACTGTGTAGGTTTAGATCAATAGAATGCAGTTGGGAGTCCAGAAATAATGCTTTCATTGTTAGTCATTTGATGTTGTTATGCAGATATTGAGAGAATAAATTTTTGGATATGAGTGATTTTGTGACTCTTCATTATGCAAATTAATGAAGGAAAAGCTTCACTAAATGGGAAAAATATTTTTTTTCAACAAATGATACTGGCACAACTGATTGATGTTGGCACATGCAAATTTTGAGTTTGAAACCCTACTTTATAGCATACATAGAAATTAACTCAAAATGATAATAGGCCTAAAACTAATAGCTAACATTATAAAACTCTTAGAAGATAATAGGAATAAATCCATGTGACTCTGTATTAGGCACTATTTCTTAGATACAACCCCAGAAACACAATTAACAAAAGAAAAAGTAAATAAATTGGACTTAAAAACTTTTGTGCTTTAAAGGACCCATCAGTAAAGTGAAAAGAAGACAAATAGACATTTCTTCAGTAGAGGTACACAAGTGGCCAATCACATGAAAAGAATGGCCATCATCAGCCATTAAAGAAATGCAAATCAGAATCACAGTAGGATGCCATTTCACACCCACTAAGATGGCTAAAATTTTTTAAAAAGGAAAATAACAAGTGTTGTCAAAGATGTAGAGAAACTGGAACCTAATATATTTCTTTTTTAAAAAAAAAGAGAGACAGAGAATTTTTTAATATTTATTTTTTAGTTTTCAGCGGACACAACACCTTTGTTTGTATGTGGTGCTGAGGATCAAACCCAGGCCACACGCATGCCAGGCAAGCGCGCTGCTACCGCTTGAACCACATCCCCAGCCCACCTAATATATTTCTAATAGAAATTTCACCTTATGTGAATACCTGAAAATAGTGTAGCCATTCCTCAAACATTAAATATACAATTACTGCATAACCAACAATTTCATTCCTTGTAATTGAAACCATTTCCATACAAGAACTCATATGCAAATAATCACAGTAATATTTTCACACTAGGCAAAAGTGGGAATACTAAAATTGTGGTTGATGAGTGGAAAAACCAAATTTCTAAGATGGAATCCTGTTTGGTTATGAAGTGGTATGAAATGCTGACATATGCTGCAACATGGATGACTTAGCAAATATTCTAATTTAAAAATCATGTTTCCATTTATATGAAATATCAGAAATAGACATATCCTTAGAGTCATAAAGCAGATTAACGATTGGCAGTGAATATCAGGGGAGGGGAGAATGAAGAGTAACTGCTAATGGGCATGGGGTTTCTTTTGGGAGTGATTAAAATATTTTAACCTTAGTGTTGATGGTTGCAGAATTGAATATACTGAAACACCAAATTGTATCTTTTAAAATGGGGAACCTAATGTAATGTGAATTGTATCTCAATATATCTGCAGTAATAAAAAAAAAAGTGGATCCTAAGGCCCCTATCAGGGTTTTTAGATAATTGTAGCTGCAACCCCACAGATATCCTGTGTTCAAACTTGTGAGAGATCTTGCTCCAGAACTGCCCAGCTAAGCCACTTTCAAGTGACTCACAGAAACTATGACAAACAATAAATGTTTATTTTCTAATCCATTAAGTTTGTGGATAATTTATTACAGAGCACTAGAAAATGAATACATTGAGTTCTGTATTATGTGTTTGATGTACAGAGAACCAGACCCAATTTACTCCTGTGTGAGACAGACAGATAAAGTTAACAACTTGGGCAAAAATGAGGTCCTCAAATATCCTGACATGTTTGATAGTCACAGATTCAAGTAGTTTGTTAAATTTTATGCTTGAACAATCTGAATATTTTAATAACCTGGTCAATTCTGTCTCCTTTTCTCTGTAAGAATTTATCAAGCTCTTCATAATACTATGAACGATTGGAAGCTTTCAAAGACATTCATCTTTTAAGATTTAGAACCATAAACTATGAACCATTCTTTAATATTTTTTTCTTTTCTTTCCTTTCTTTAATCCTTTGGAAGGGAGAAAAATAATTTTTTAAAAACCTAGTATAGAAATTTTTCACAGAAATGTTTTTCGTGAAATGTTGCTACCAGTCTAAATATGAAAGACATTTTTTAAATCGGTGTACTACTACATCAAAGTGCTCTAGTTGAAACTCTGCACCTTATTTTCTTCAAGATATTAACCTAGGGCTGGGGTTGTGGCTCAGTAGTAGAGTGCTTGCCTGGCACATGTGAGGCACTGGGTTCAATTCTCAGCACCATATATAAATAAATAAACAAAAATAAATGTACATTGACAACTTAAATTTTTTTTTAAAAAAAGATATTAACCTAAATTGCTTATATCCAACCTCTTAAACTCATATATTCTCTGACATGTTTTGTTGTAATTATACATCCATAACCATAAAAGCCATCTTTAGGATCTTTCTCCATGTGTTTTGTCATTTCAGTGAAAGTAGAGACTAAAACTAACATTAGACTCTCCCTTTAAAGAGAATGATAGTTAAAGAGCAGCTATAGGAGCCTACCAAAGAACTAATGTCTTTCATAAAAAAAGAATTGACCTCAGGCATGCCTTCTAGAATCTGTCCTCCACTTCTTGTGGTAGCATCAGATGCAGGTTTGCCCCTCTTCCTAGGGTGCAAAGTGACTCCATCCTGGTGTCCTTCCTGATCTTCTTGCCTCTCTGTAATGGAAGTGTTCCTCGCTTAGAAATTAAGTGCTCAGTTTAGTTTCTCTCTGGTACAGGTCATCCTCAAAATCCACCCCATGACAAAAACTCCAGATTTCTTTTTAATATTTCTTAGTTGTAGATGGCCACAATAACTTTATTTTATTATTTATTTTTATGTGGTGTTGAGGATCAAACCCAGGGCCTCACACACGGAAGGCAAGTGCTCTACCACTGAGCCACAATCAGCCCTCCAGATTTCTTTTTTCCTGCAATGTTCCCACACACTTTTGAGAACAGTGACTTTTCCAAGTGGCCTTTTCTCAGGAATTCATTTTCTTTACATGTTAGTGTTGTAAGGAGGTGTAAGCAAAGTACAGCACTTTACAACTCATCTCTCTCCACCTGTCACTGGAGCCTTCCCTTTGGTACTCCTTTCCCACGCTGGTTTAAAGCACAATTCCAAGAGACTATAGTTGAGTCGCAGGAAGCTAAATGATATATTCCAGAGCTCTTAACATATTGCTTCATGTGAATGGGCCATTTGAGCATTTCAGAAATCAAATGAGAAAGAAAAGCACATTGAAAGCACTGAAAAGATTAACACCTGTTTCCAGTCTTCAAAGAAATTGGAACATACTGTCTATATTCAGAGTAAAACATTTCACTCTCCCATGTTGATACATTTTATTCAAATACTCAGTCTATATGTGCAACATCCACATGCTTATGGGTTTGTTTCACTACAGGATTCCACGCAGAACTTAGAAGACAGAGAAGTTATGAATGGTGTGCAGACAGAACTACTAACATCGCCAAAAATTAAGGGTGCACTGAGGTATTTTCTTTATGCAAATAAGAATGTTTTTATTTATTTAAATTTGATGTTGGTTTCTTTAACACTTTTTAATTGTTCTTATTTTACAGGAAAGATCAAGATTAGTAAAATTGTGGGGTAAAGCATATCCCAGTTCTAAAATTAATTATTCAATTATTCCTTTTTACCCATTTTCAACATAAGGTATGAGGTTTTACTGATAAACATGAATGATCCTCAATCCTTCCAATAATCTTTTGCAACCAGAATTTCTTAATTATTTCTCCTTCTTTTGCACAGCAGTTTAAATGAGCACTTGAGACTTCATTGTGGTTGAGTGTTTTTTTTTATTGTATTTGAACAATCTTACAGTATTTTACTTGACATATATAAAATGAATCCAGTCCATCCACTAGAAATTTTTCATGTTGTTAATGAATGTGACTCATTATGTGAAGTTAGTTTCACCGTGTTTACCAGAACTTCTCTTTCTTTGTTCTGATTTTCAATACTATAGCCTCAGGTATTCCCTAGATTCAAATCCCAGACTAGCTGCTGACTAGTTCCACAAGCTTAGGTAACTTACTCATCTTTTTTGCCTTGCTTTCTGGTCTGTAAAATGGAGTTATTATTTAAACCTTCAGAGGGTAGGTATGCAGATTTATTATATTCTTAGATGTAAATTTTACATCTATTAAGTCAACACATGTAAAGTGCTTTCAACAGAGCTCTGGTCCAATTGAGTGGTGTGAATATTTGTTGCTGTTGCTATAACTATTCTTGTAACAATTATCTCTGTTACAGATTAATATCTCTTATCCAAAATGCTTGGGACCAAAAGTGCCTCAGAATTTAGAGGGTTTTTTTTATATTTTGGAATATTTACGTAGACTTTACTAGCCAAGCATGTCTAATCAAAAATCTGAAATACAGAGTGCTCCAAAATCCAAACTCCTTTGAGCATGATATCAGCATTCAAGAAGTTTCAAATTTCAGATTTCTGAATGAGAGGTATTCAGACCATATTATTGTTATTACCATCATGATCATTTTCCCTAAAGTTACTTCAAATTTGGCATAAAGAAGGTAATTTCATATTTAATAGATGGTTGATTTTAGCATTAGAAGGTAATGCTGCTGAAATAGATGGTCATTCATTAATTCAGTCAATGTATTCTTTTCATTATATTCAGTAACTAATAAGTGCTGATTTGCATGAAATTAGCTTCTTAAAAAAATGGTGATCATCCTTTATTACAATGCTTTACTGTGAGGATTCTCATCAAACTTATAATTTATGGCCACATGACCGTAATTACTCTTTATTTAGATTATTTCCTTGATTAATGAGTTCTATGATATTAAAATCTGGGTACAGAATTTCTCCATCTTTTTATATTTTTGATGATTGTTTTATAGAGGTAGTGAATGAATGTCATACTTGTCATACCCTTATTCTATTTGGCTTCCTTCATTTTTATTTATTTATTTATTTATTTATTTATTTATCTATCTATCTGTCTGTCTATCCATCATTTATTTATTTATTTATTCGATTTTTTTTTTTGGGGGGGTACTGGGGGTTGAACCCAGGGGTGCTTTATCACTGAACCATATCCCCAGCCCCTATTTGTTTTTATTACGAAACAGGGTCTCATTAAGTTCCTTAGGGCCTTGCTAAGTTGCTGAGGCTGGTCTTGAACTTACAATCCTCCTATCTCAGCCTTAATTTCACTTTTTTAACATAAGCTTTTTGAAAAGTTTGCCAACATCTTGGCTAGATGCTACATAGATATCCATCATGCAGTGAACAATTTGTTTTGTTTATGGCTGCAGGGGAAAAATCAGCCAAGCTTTCTCCAGGTGCAGGTAATTGAGAGAAATAGAACATAGGAAATTTTAAAAATAGATTTTAAAATTAAAAGATATATATTTAAGTATACTTTGATTATCAAAACAGTCTTTTGCATGAGTTGCTCACTATCACCTTTCATAGGTTAAGGAATTGTAATTCAGAACAATTAAGTAACAGATCCAATCCACACCTTCCACTCTTTCTATAAATCTGTTGGTTCAAACTTTCCCTATTGTATGCTGACTCCTTCATGTTTTATTTTAGCTACATAACCATGGCTAGGAGAAGCACCAGTATAGGAGAAGCACCAGTATAGGAGAAGCCCTGTTGAAATCAGTTTCAGAGAAATTCAGAATACAAACTCCCAGCACTTAACACACTCTGGGGTGGGAAAGGATGAGAGTGACCTTTATATATGAAATGCTTAGCTAACAGGGGAAAGTTTGGAGGTGACAATTCTCCCAGAGAATATTGGCTCTAGCTGGTATGCGATGATGAAAAACTGTAAAAGTGAAATAGGAAGCCCCTTACAGCTGAGTTCAGGGTCCCTATCCAGCTGGGGCAGGGAGGCACAGAAGACCCACAGAGCTTAGCCCAGCATAGGACTTTGAGCCTACTTTCATACCAGACACAAGGCAAGTAAATGGTTTGCAGAATGATCTCAAAATATGTTGAACCTACCTCATCCCATGGTCACTGCTCAAGTCTTTATTACCTCTCAGCTAAGTGATTGCAATGACCTCCTAACTCCTCCCTCATTTGGATCAGCATATTACTACTGAATAATGTGTTCTAGATCATAGTATTTTTCAAACCATTCCTTAGTTCTAAAACCTTTAGATTTAGAGAAGGACTGCTTTTGAGCACTGGCTCTACTACTTATTACTTTTACAATATTGGAATAATTACTTAACCTCTTTAAAATGTTTTCTTCATATGAAAAATATGTATCATGATTGCAGAGATTTTTATGAAGATTAAGTAAGGCATATACAGGCAACTGACTTGGCACAATGCTAAACAAAAGATTAGATAAACATGAATTGCTATTATAATGATTATCATCAGTATTACACATATTACAGTTTATTGTAAATATTTGTTCTCCCAAACAAGACTACACATCCTCCAAAGGATTTCTGACACCTAATACAGGTTTTGGAATACAATGGGGGAATATTTATTAAGTGAAAGACTGAATGGGTACAAAAAATTGTTCCATAAATCATTATTACAACTGTAAACTCATCCATTATTGACAAAAACATCCTTATTCAATAAAGAACAATAACATTTAAAGGGAGTGCTCCAAAGAATCCTTTAATATACATGACCTATGAATCATTGCTGAATTTTTTTTAAGAAGACAGTGAAACAAGTAATTTCTCTTTGGTACTTTTTCTACAACTTATACTTGGAGTTTCTCTTTAAATACCAAGCAATATGTGGGAAAGACTGTCCCTCATTCCTGTGTCATTCCTGACTCCACCTCATTCCCTAATCCCTATTGACCCAAGTTGGCCTCCTCCAAGACTCCCTTATCTTTTTGGTTTCTAGCTGATCCCATATTTAACTTCTACAGAGATATTTCTAATCCATGACATTTATGGCACGATTCTTTAGTTCCAAAACCTTTAGGGACACAATTTTCTATAAAGTTAAGTATGAATGTTCCAGCATGGGATTTGACATACTATTCTGATATTTGATCTTAAGCTAATGTTTCAATCTGAACTAACTCTCTCTCTCTCTCTCTCTCTCTCTCTCTCTCTCTCTCTCTCTCTCT
>NW_026000005.1:24262671-24290958 GCF_001458135.2 Marmota marmota marmota
CTCTCTCTCTCTCTCTCTCTCTCTCTCTCTCTCTCTCTCTCTCTCTCTTTTCTTCCTCCCCTTCTTCCCCTTCTTCTTTATCATAGCCTATCTGTATGTCCACAAAGGATCCTGGTTCAGTACCTCAGTGCAGAGGGCTTTCTCTCCTGTGTGTGCCATCTCCATCCCCTCACCTGCATTTTCTGATGGAAAACCCATTTGCCCATCAGAGGCCCTTCTCAAATGCTACCTCCTTCAGGAAAAGCTTCCTGATCCTAGCTTCCCTTCCTGATCCTGTGCCCTCTTCCTCTTCCTCTGAATCACATCAGAAGCTACCTCACCTTTGAAAACAGCATGTCAAAGTGACTAAGGACTTCTTCTCTGGAGTGCAAAAGATCCAGTTTCAGTCCTAACTGTATTTTACATGAATGATATGATGCTTGACAGATTCATAACCTCTCTAAGCAAGAGTTTACTTCTAAGATAGAAGTGACATAAACTATTTGTTTATACATTTTTCAGAAATGCATGTTTTAATACTCTGAAGCCAATTGGCACACTGCTTCCCAAATAATATCTTGGATTTTTTTTTTTTTTTGGTTACGGGGATTGAACTCAGGGAACTTGACCACTGAGCCACATCCCCAGCTCTATTTTGTATTTTATTTAGAGACAGGGTCTCACCTACTATTGCTACTACTATAGGTTGATCACCCACAATCTGGAAATCTGAAATGCTCCAAAATTTGAAACTCTTTGAATGTCATGATGATGCCACAAGTATAAAATTCCACACCATGATATTTTATATCATGAACAAAATTATTTAAAATACTGCATAAAATTACCTCCAGGTTATGTCTATAAGGTATATATAAAATATAATTGAATTTTGTATTTTTACTTGAGTCCTGTACCCAAGATATTATAATATATGTTTGTGTGTGTATACACACACACACAGAATATATACATATTCTGAAATATGTAAATTCTGAAATATTTAAAAAAAAACATCCAAAATCTGAAACACTTCTGGTCTCAAGCTTTTCAGATAAGGAACATTCAA
The DNA here is from genome assembly GCF_001458135.2 of Marmota marmota marmota. Taxonomy (NCBI): domain Eukaryota; kingdom Metazoa; phylum Chordata; class Mammalia; order Rodentia; family Sciuridae; genus Marmota; species Marmota marmota. The sequence continues at coordinate 24,263,720 of NW_026000005.1, forward strand.
CCTGTGCTATTATTCTATTGCCCTGTATTTTTATCTGTCTCAAACCTCCCCCGCCCCAAGAACATGAACTCCTCAAGCACTGTTGTGTTTGTTCTGTTTTGCTTTTTTCTTCATAGAGCATCCCCATTGAAATGACTGAATTTATGTTTTATTGAATTCAAGTGAATTTAGTGACTCCTACCACCAACCACCACAAATTCTTCTTTAGATTTTTACTCAGTACATTCACATCAGTAAGACATTTATTTCACCATCAAGCAGAGTTCAGGGCAATCTGAAAAGTCTTCTTGAAGGTTTTCCTGTGTGTCAGTCTCTCATTCCATTGTGTGTGACAGATCTGCAAATCTGCCTGAAGTCACCGACACCTTCTGTCCACTTGTTACAACCCTTTTTCTTCTCTCTCCTTGTCAGCAATCTAATTGTGAAGAAAAGGTGTTCCTCAGTCCCATACTATTTTTTTTTAATATTATTTAAAAAGCTTTCCTGAAGAAAACTGGGGGAGGGGAGGGAAAATTTATGATAGCTTATTCCCTTCTAATCCACAATATTATTTGTTCCGTTGGAAAATTCTAGTAATAATACTAATAGCTGATAGTTTCTGAACTTCTTGTATATGCCAGATAGATATATCTGTGTAATGTATATATGCTGTGTTCTCCATTTTTCTCATTAAAAACAGCAACTCTTTTTTTGCTGAGTAATATTCCATTGTGTATATATATACCACATTCATCTATTGAAAGGCATCTAGGTTGGTTCCACAGTTGAGCTTTTGTGAATTGTGCTGCAATAAACATTGATGTGGCTGTGTCCCTGAAGTATGATGTTTTTAAGTCCTTTGGGTATAAACTGGGTCAAAAGATGGTTCCACTACCAGTTTTCCAAGGAATTTCCATACTACTTACCTGATTGGCCACACCATTTTACCCCACATCCTTGACAAGACTTACTGTTATTTGTATTCTTAATAGCTGTCATTCTGACTGGAGTGAGATGAAATCTTAGAGTAGTTTTGATTTGCATTTCTCTAATTGCTAGAGATGTTGAACATTTTTTCATATATTTGTTGATTGATTATATATCACCTTCTGAGAAGTGTCTGTGCATTTCTTGGCCCATTTATTGATTGTGTTACTTGTTTTTTTTGTTGTTGTTGTTGTTTAGCTTTTTGAGTTCTTTATATACCCTAGAGATTAGTGCTTTATCTGATGTGCAAGTGGTAAAAATTTGCTCCCAAGCTGTAGGCTCTCTATTCACCTCACTGATTGTTTCTTTTGCTGAGAAGAAGAAAATGTGGTGTGTATACACACACACACACACACACACACACACACACATACATACAATGGAATATTACTCAGCAATAAAAGAGAATAAAATTATGGCATTTTCCAGGTAAATGGATGGAGTTGGAAAATATAATGCTAAGTAAAATTATCCAATCACCAAAAAAAAAACAAATGCCAAATGTTTTCTTCCATATAAAGAGGCTGATTCATAGTGGGGTTGGGAGGGGAAGTATGGGAAGATTAGACAAACTCTAGATAGGGCAAAAGGTGAGGGAGTGGAAGGGAGGGGGCAAGTGGTATAAAAGAAAGTGGTGGAATGAGATGGACATTATTACCCTAAGTACATGTATGGAGACATGAAAGGTGTGAATATATTTGTGTACAACCAGAGATATGAAAAATTGTGTTCTATATGTGTAATATGAATTGTAATGCATTCTGCTGTCATATATAACAAATTAGAATAAAAAATTTAAAAAATAAAAACAGCAACTCTGTTAGGGAAGTCCCTAATCTTAATGTCTTCATTATATAAGTGAGGAAACTGAGACTTTGGTCTTTAGTTTAAATGTCTTGCTTAGACACCTGAATTAAAGTCACCCCAGGAAAAAATTTTCTTCTGAAATAAAGCATCTTCCCCTCCTGTTCTCAATCTTCTCTCCATACCCAAGGAAGAAGCCTGAAACCAAGCTGAGTAGTCTTACTGCAAATGTCCATTTGCATTGTGTGAAAAAATCAGACCTACAAACATCTGCAACTTTTATTGTATTTTCTGCCTCAAGCTTTATATCTTTTCTCTGGATGGAAAACAACTGAAGCACTTAACATCTAGCTCTGGCAAAGTAGCCATTCATAACTACAGGCTGATTTTTATCCACTAATTCTATAGCTCACCAGTACCTTGCTCCTGAGCTCTTAGATTGGCTGCAGCTGGTCCCAGTTATTGAGTTAATTTTGTCAAGTGGACCTTAGGGCATTTAGTTTACTTAATATTAGTTGACTTAGTGCTTTGTGACTATCTGCTTGTTTTACTTTGCCTTAAAAGTTGCATAAAAATATTTGTTTTGATCTTGGTGAAATAATTCTATTTTTCTTCTTTGTATAGCAAATGTTTTTCCTTTACCATGATCCATGGTTCAATTTTTTTTGTCTGTTTCTCACAGTTCCTATTTTTGTTTTTTGTTTTTTTAATACCACTAGAATTTCCTTTTCACCTCATTTTCTGCATTTTTTATTCCTACTCTACCATGCAACTTACCTTCTGATGACTGTACTCTCCTCTAAGATATAAGTGAAAATGTGCATTTCCTGCTCACCAGACCCTGCTCACCAGAACTGCTGTGCTTTGGGTTTTATCTAAACAAATAGCATTAATAGACTTGTTTATACATCTTTGTAAAAATCTTACTCTTTAGGAGATATGTTCAAATAATTCTGTCCAATTGTGCTTGAGGTGCTTACATTCCATGAAGTGGGTATACACAGAGGTTTATATAGAACTCCATTAAGTATTTATAATAGAGTGGAGCGATTTTTTATTTTAAAATTTTATATATATATAATGTTTGAACTTGTCTATGAGAAATCCTTTTTCAAATGTCATTATTTCCATTTTGAGATAATGGATAATAGTATTTGATAAAGAAATATGCTGAGACATGATCTATGTAAAAATTGCAATGCTTGTTAATAAACAGACTTAAGTTTTTATAAGTATTTGCATATTGCAGCCTATAAATGGAAGCCAAATATTTTTAGTGCTATTGTTACATTTTTGTGATAGTAATCTAAGTTGTCAAAAATATTTATAGCCAGAGAATGGTGATTATTGTGTGTAATAGTAATTTAAATGTTTACTCTGAAATTTTAAAAAGGGGAATTTTATAAAATAAAAATGAACCTTAAAAATTGCATTCTCCCAAACATTTTAGCATTTTAAAACAAGACTGATTACTTAATTAAATTATAATATTTACTTTATTAACTGACTGTAAAAATACAGGATTGACAATTGCTAAAAATAGATATCAGTGCCCAGTGTGGCATTGCACATCTGTAACCCCAGATACTTGGGAAATTATAGCAAGTTCAAAGCAGCCTGGGCAACTTAGAAAGACTGTCTCCAAATAAGAAATTTTTTAAAAGGCTGGGGATATAGCTCAGTGGTTGAGTGTTACTGCGTTTAATCCTAAGTAAAAAAAAAAAAAAAAAAGAAGAAGAAGAAGAAGTAAGTATCAGTATGATACATAGAATTTATCATATTTTATGGGAGGGTTTTTTTGTTTTTGTGGGGTGCTGGGGATTCAACCCACATCCTTGTGCATGCCAGGGAAGCTATCTACCAACTGAGCTATTTCTGTAGCCAGGAGAATAATTTGTTTGGTTTGGGTTTGGGTTTTGGGTTTTGTTGTTGTTGTTTTGGTTTGGTTTGGTTTCGTTTTTTTTTGTTTGTTTGTTTGTTTGTTTGTTTTTTTGAATAGGGGTAAAGAAATATTTGTAAAATAGAAAAAAAAAGACAATTCATAAATGCCATCATCTATAAAAGCCATCCTAGAAATTCTTGCAGTAAAATCTTGGGGACTACATTGGTCTAAACATTTACATTTGAAAACCTCTATGTATTATATATTGATGCAATGTATTACCATGTGGATACTTGATACATTTACCAGGGGAGATTTTTGTTATGCTTTCAGTGTAAAACTACAAAAATGCATTATGAAGTTCAAGATAATATTGTTTTAATCTTGGGCTAGAGTTGTGGCTTAGTGGTAGAAACTTGCCTGGCATATGTGAGGCCCTGGATTTGATCCTTAGCACTGCAAATAAATAAATAAATAAATAAATAAATAAATAAATAAATAAATAAAAATTCCATTTACAACTAAAAAATATTTTTTAAAAAGAGTTTAGTCTTTTTTAAGCCTAGAATGTAAATGCTTTGGGTGTTGTCTTCTTCACATGACTAAAAGTGCACTATAAATCTATTATTCTATACAAATTATTACTCTGGTCCATTAAAATCTAAACAACTTTTTTTGCCCACCATGCATTTTATACTCAGGACTTAAAATGTATGCCTGTATATGACTGTCCATGTAGATATATTCTATAAATATTCATATCATCACTTATATAAAGAAGAAACATTTCATCCTATATTACTCTTAAGATTTGTTTTGTTTTTAACTTTTATTCCAGGCAACTGATATAACTCGCTTGACTGAACACGTTTTTATGTATGTCAGTAATACCTGGACAAAACCCATTAGAAATTTATTATCAGATTTGAAATTCCATCATCTTCCACAAATGCTGGAAACTGATATGCTTTTTCTTCCAAGTTCTTACTGATAATAGGCTTGCAAGGAAAACACATTAAAAGTAGGCCTCATCCATTGATGAGAATATATTTCATGTATTTATTTTAGATTTCAGATCATTTAAAGAATACTTTGGGCTTAGTGAATTCAGCAGGTATTTTACTTTCTTAACGCTATTCTCAACTTTGCAGCAAGGAGCCAGAGTTCTACCATTTTCAATTTGGAACAGAAAAGTATTTGTCACAGCTGTAGCTCTTAATTTGACATCTAGTTTCAGGTCATTTTCATGTAAATAGAAAACAATAGAAACCTGCTTACAATTTCCATAAAGGGGATGTTTACTTCAACTTTATCATTTTCCTCTAGCAATTTTATTTTCTCTCTCTGGGATTAAAAGAGCCGATAATTGTTCGCAGTTATTATTTTTCATCTTTATAAAAACTTGTTAGTTCCAGTCTTTATTACTCAAAAGCGCCCAGTGCCTTCTATATTTGAGTCATACACACTACCCATTAATGTTTCTAGCTCATCCTTTCCTTAATCTGGGCTAGGTTAGGCAGGTCAGCTTTTCTATTTCTTTCTATAATACATTTTCTCCAGGTTTTTGCAACCTCTTTTTCTACCTTAAAAAAATAAATAAATAAACCAGCATGTGAAAATTTGGAATTGTTTCATTGAATACAGCTGATACAAGTTTATGTTTTGATTTATGTTTCTTTAAACATGCCCAAATGTATTATCAACAGTAGCTTCACAGTCATTATAAAATGTAATTCTGTGCTTTTTCTAATAAATATTTTATTTCATTTTTACTCTGTTTTTGCAGGGGAGCTAACTTTTTGTGTAAGCATAGATATACATTTACTTCCATGTGTTTTACAGTAATTTTCAAGTGAGTCTCATTGGAGAGAAATTTCATTTTTGTGTATCACTTTTTAAATATGTTGATTGATGCAGATTAAATGGGAAGTTATTTTTGTCATTTTGATTGTTCCTCTTCTAGTGGTAAAAATAAGAAATCACAGTCTTTTAAATTTTTTTAATGAATCTTCTGAACATACCTGGAAATCATGTACTCCTTTGGCTTTGCCTGGACTGGTACAGTAGTTGCTATCGTCCTGGGGGGCGGGGGCAGGGGTTGAAGTGCCTTATCTGGTTTTCAGCAGAGATTCATCTGTGCTTCTGTGTTTTCCTGCCCCAGTGATATGACAAGAACGGTGGAGATTTCTGGGGAAGGAGGCCCCTTGGGAATACATGTGGTGCCCTTCTTTTCATCTCTGAGTGGAAGGTAAGATGATTTCCTGGTTTCAGAAGCTCACACTAATTAATGGAAACCCTGAGGAGCCCACTTTTCCAGTCATTCTTCAGAAAAGGACCAAGTGTGAATTTCTGTTATTCACATAAACACCTCAATATATATATTTGTTAGCCTCAGATGCATTAGAGGCAAAACTAAATCATTTACTTCTAAGATGTAATGAAAAAGAAAAAAAAAGTCCCTCGCAATTTCTCTATTTGAATTAATTATAATGCTTTTATAAAAAATATTCTTGTCAGAAGCACATAGTAAACAGAATCATTGACAAAGGTTTTAATATATTGTTAAACAAATATAGCTATTGAAAAATTTTAATTTTAAAAGATACACTTCAACAAGTGAAGATAATTTCTAATTTATATTTCCTCCTATTGCTCAGGCATATAGAGCTAAGAATAATAAACATTCAATATTCTAGTAGCTACATCAGATATCATACATATATAGGTATATATATATATATATATATATATATATATATATATATGATGATTTTGCTATAGAAGACAAATGACATCCTGCTATTTATTTTTTTTCTAAAATAACATTTAGAACATTAAAAATAATTTACTACATTCTTTCAGAATTTCAAATACATTATATTACTAAGCCCATACTGGTAAATGGCAGTTTAGAGCCTGTCAGCGTTTCTTGGAAGCCACATCTATCTAACTGAATATAAAATTTGTTTTGTTGACAGAAATGAAAGTGTATGCCCTGGACCTAATATTATCACTTATGGACCTAGTTTCCTATATTATGTCACTTTCCAATAAGATGACCGCCTTTAGCACAAGATTAATTTGACAATGATTGCCAGAAACTTAAATGAAAATAAGTTTCTTGGTTACATGATGTTTTAATGACTTTACTAAATGGATTTTCTTGAATGCACCATCAAAAGGTAGAATGATTTATTTTAGCTTGGGATGTCAGCCACAAGGAGGGTCCACTTCTTTTCACACAAAATCCAGATCTTCTGACTCATCCTTACTCCATTGCTCTTTCTAGAACTAAATTTTCCCAAAAGATTATGTAGTATTAATTTACTAGTCCTGAATGTTTACTCCATTCTGTCTGCCCTCTAGCAGGAAAAACAGACTCAGTCATGATATTTTGGTTGGCACCATATTCAGCAGGTAACCATCTGCTACCTATAATTGCAAAGTCATCACCCTTTTTTCCTTTTTGCAAATAACATCTGATGTCAATCTCTTGCTGGAATGAATGTTTCCTCAAAAGAAGTGAACCAGAAAGCTAGTGGCTCTTACTGTCTAGTTTCCTGTATGTGTTAATAAGTATGCTTATAAATGTTATGGGTTGTGGCACAGGACAAACTGAGGTTGTTTTTGATAGACAGGGTGGGTATTTACTCATTTCTCATGAAATGAGAAATTCTAATGGCTTCTGGCAGAAGGGTACTCATTGAGTCTTGTGAAAACACCAGAGTGCTTAAATTACCAGGCCCTTTAGTTTAATGAAGCTGGAATAGAACTCAAGATCTTCCCAATTTCCAAAAATGAGAAAATATACAATGTGACAGTCACCATACTTCATTTCCAATAGTTTGTAAAACAAGCTGGCCTTACAGACAAAAGAAAAAAAAATCACCTCTCTCACTTCAAATAAGGAAAACATACTAGAATGTATCGATTTCCTCCCTTCTCCTTTCTGGTTCTGATTCCTAGCATAAGCCTGGTAGAATACTAGAAAGAGTATTGCAGTTGGATTCAGAAGAATTGGAATTAATCCCAGTGTTCATTTTATATGACCTTCAACAAAGTCCCCCAAACTTGTCTCTTGTGAATACCTACTTCACATCAAGGTTATGGGGACTAAATCACTTTTAAAAATGTGAAAGCTTCTTGTAAAACCCACAATGTATGAATGCATAAATTATCAATCAGTATTTTGATTGTTTTGGCTAAAATAAAAAAGCTTGATTCATTATAAGTTCATGGTCAACTGTTTAGTAAGTTAGAGAAATAGTTCTATTATTTTTTGCTATCCACTAGTATTATAGAAAGGAAATTTAATTAAAAAAACATTAAAAATAATATGGAAGTGGAGACATGAGCCAATAAAATTTAAGAAGTAATGAGTGCAGGCTGAAATAGCACACTTAACTCAACCCATGTGTCTAGATGCCACTGCGTGTAGAGCATGTCAGACAAGTGTCTGACTTCATAATGCCATATGGTTTCACTGTGTGAGCACCGGGGCTTCGTTAAGGTCATAGTGGCAGACTTAGCTCTTAATTTCCTTCCATTTATTGGCTTGTGTCATTATTTTAAATTAGAATTTACATTTAATTCTTTATTAAGACTACTGTAATTGGCTTTGCCTCCAAAGTATTTTCTTTTTCATTTAGAAAAACTACTGTCACACCTGTTGTTGAATACGAAACCTAAGTTAGAACTAGCTAAAATATCTTAGCTATTGTACCAAAGTCTCCATGAACCTGTTTTAATACCTTAGCACAGGGATGTTTATTGCTGCTTGACTTGAGGGCCATTTGCCTTCTCAGTAGAAAAACAAAACAAACACAAAGCAGCACTAAATCCTTGCAAGAAAAGAGCAATTTAACTTCATTTGTTTAAAAAAAAAATCTGTGCTATTTTTTTTTTAGAGTTAAAAACATGAAATCTATTTTTTTTTTCAAGAAAGATGACACAATAAACTCCATTTTATAGTAAAGGTACCTAAAGATGAATGAGGAGGAGGAGTGATGGGGAAGAGGGGAGAAGAGAAGACATTCAGACAGAATGCTAAACTGGTAGGGTGGCGAGGCCTTGGGATACAGTGGAAGGGCAGGAGAGGGGCAGGGAGAAAATGGTGGTGCCTACATGATTATTTGATGAGCAAGAAGCAATTGTTACTTTTTTAATTCTGTGGGGCTGTGGATTTCAGCATCCTTGATCACTGCTCATTAATGCAAATTAACTGGTTAGTCTCAGCCTGTAATTCCTCGACAGCGTTAATCTTTAAATCCTGTGAGTCTTGATCCCAAATGAGACAGCTACCACAGCCCACCAGTCTGGAGCGTGGAGGGTAATGAGCCATGATTTTCTGAGCCTTCTCATAGTGGGTCTGGATGACATCATAGTGGAGGGAATCTACCCCTTCCATGGAATAGAAAGGGCAGGAGTATTTTGTTGCCAGGGACCAAACTAATAAAAATCAGTCCGCTTTACGTTTTACCGAAATTACCTCTGACACATGGGTTTTACAGTGGGGCTTATTCTGTCAATAAATTTTTCATGGAAAGTTAGGTTATTTAGATCAGTGAGGTTCACATAGCACACTCCAGCTGTAATATGCTAGCTAAATTGCAACCCAGTGGCCTGAAAGAATTAATTCATCTCCCAAAATGTGAGATTAAATCCTAGGGAGTAACATTACATGACTGATGATGTACTGAATTAAATTAAAGGAAGACTTGAATGCTTGTTAAAAAAAATCTCACTTACATAAACTAGTTTATAACCACATGTGAGCCTCCTAATGGATCATGTTATTGTGAATCCACCATAACAAAAATCCAAAATGTGAACTAGAAGGTTTGTTTAATTTAGGGGAAAAAACAATTATGATCTGTTTCTTCATTTTTACACATCCAATAGTTCAATTTTTAATATTATGATGGTAACACAGAATATGTTTAATTTACAAACCTGCTGGAACTAGGAAATGAAGCACACACCCTGGCCCCATACTGGTCCCTGTGACCCTGAGTCTGCCTTGCGGTAGGTGGTGTGACTATTTGCTTTTCTCTCCTGCAGCAGCATACTGTATTCATTTAACATTTTTGAAGACTTAAATATCACTGCATGTGCCTTGCCTTTTGACGTCTTGAGATGATATGAGCTCGTTAAATGAATGGAGGCCTGGAGGCAGAGGCTCAGCTCTGTGGCTACTCCAAGCAGGAGGATTGCTTTCTCCTGGACTTTCATTATAGGCTGCCCTTTTTCCATGGCTGACCCTATTATTCACACATAAAATGTGCTCATATTTTATTTAGATTTGAAATTTAATGCAAAGGGACTATGTAATAGCACACAGGGTCCTATACAAAAGAGAGTGACTGAGTAGGAAAGCAGGAACAAGGCACATGGAAGTGGCAGGTTTTCCACAGCCAGGAGAATCCTCTTAGAGGATAGATCGGTCTTTCTGACTGTAGGATGCAACTAAGACCCTCTATACCACCAAGGAAGGAATATCTCCCAAATGATTAATAGTAAAATTTCTCGTTATTGGTTTTAGTTTGGGTTTTATACACGTAACCAAGTACAGTCGGCCCTCTTTATCTATAGGTTCCTCATCCACAGCAGATTGCCTGTGGATCAAAAATATTTGGAGAAATTAAAGTACATCTGTACTAAACAGGTACAGACTTTTCTTCTTGCCATTATTGCCTAAACAGTACAGTACAACAGTTAATTGTATGAATTATAAGGCATCTAGAGTGATTTAATTACAGGAGAATGCAAATACTTTGCCATTGTATATAAGAGACTTACAGATTTTGGTGTCCAAGGATGATGATCCTGAAACCAAACCCCCATGAATAGCAAGGGACAATTACATATAAAATGTAATTCTTATTGCTATAGTTTTCTTCTTCCTTTCCTTCTTTTCTACCCATTCCCCTTCTGACTCTTAGTCAGAAACACAAAGTCCCAGGAATTCTAGGTATCCTCTCTAAATCTCGCCTCTTCCCTTTTGAAACTTCAGACTACTCTCCCTTTCAAAGCAAACAGTGGGTGGTGGGTGTTCCATACCAACTCCATCAGATTAGGTCCATTCAAAGCCCCTCTAGGTCACACTGGCCTCCCATCCAGTGTTAACTCTCAAACCCTATGTTGCCTCTGAGTTTATCAATATCTCCACTTCTATTGGACTCTAAGATATTCACCAATTCACCTGGCCCTGCTCTACAACCTTATCTCATACTCCATCTTGAGAACAGAGAAAACACCAAATGCCTATTTGGTTCACTATAGTAACCAATGGGCTGATCTTCCTTCAGAGTAATAGGATCTAAGCTTAAACATTTGTTTACTTCTTAAAAATGCAAATTAGTGGAAGACGCAGTAAAATTGCAAAAACCCACCATGAGTTCCTAATTCTCTCCCATTACATAGCATCATGCTGCCAATCTCAGCGTTAAGTTGGGCTTACTCCTTATGGTCAATTGTGATGCGCTTCCCCAAACCACAAGTCTTTGCTGTCCTCAACTCCACTGAGCTATATTGGCCTTTCTAAGTTTGCCACAAGCACGAGAAATGGGGTCCTAGATTAATGTTCTCTGAATTGATGTTTATGTATATTTGCCTTGAAGGGCCTTTTCTTTTACTGAGTTTATGTGTGTACGTGGTTTTGGATGAAGGATTTAAATAACAATTGCCTGAATAGAAAGCATAATTTATTTCATAAATAGAAATCAATACTAATTTCTGAATAGTTGCAAGTGGAGAAATAATTAGCATATTGTTATTCAGTAATTCTATTTCAACCTAAATTTTGCATTTAGGATCCTAGGACTCTTCATCCGAGGCATTGAAGAAAACAGCAGGTGCAAACGGGAGGGACTCTTTCACGAAAATGAATGTATTGTAAAAATCAACAATGTGGATCTGGTAGACAAAACTTTTGCTCAGTAAGCATTTTTCCATTGTTTTATTTGCTTTATCATCCCCCTAGAATGGTTATAATCATTACTGAACTCATTATGATCAAAATCAGAGGTAGAATTTCTGGTCATTTCCCTTCAAATGACCTCTGGACATCCATTTTGGAATGCATTTTATGTCTTAGCACACTCAAAGGTGGCCCACCTGTGTCCCAGACATCTCCAGGAACATTAAGCCACAGAATAGAGGAAGTTTTCCTGCTTGGTTGTCTTGCTGGGGCATTGATGAAGGGGTTTGTTTTTCTTGGGATGTGGGTCAGTTAGATTGATATTTAATAGCTCTTTTCACAGACTGTTAGTTCAGCTTATTAATTAACTGGCTTGATGTAAGCCGTCTGCCTTAAACCAAAGAATCTGTGAGAAATGTCTATGAGGATTCAGTGAATAATATAAGCAACTAACAAAAATTAAAATACTCTCTCTCAAGAAGTCATCTCTCCAAATGTGAAAATTTTATGGGAATAATTTCCTGTCCACTACAATAAGAATATATAGCACTCTGATACTACATATATGTTTTTAAATATATGTTGGTATTGTGCTGAGATTTCATGAGGAAATCAGTACTGATACTCCATAGTAATAGTAAGCAACCTCTCTTGTTTCTGACCCAACTGTTCATAATACATCTTTTCTCTGGGCATTAGTTCTCAACACTGTGTGTGTGTGTGTGTGTCGGTGTGTGGGTGTGTGTGTGTGAGAGAGAGAGAGGGAGAGAGAGAGAGGGAGGAAGAGAGAGAGATGGGGGGGTGCTTGGGGGAAATTAGTCATCAACTGCTTAAATGGTGAAAGAAATGAAGCCTTAAAACACTCCATTTTGTTCAACAAAATGATAGATAATATTATAATAATTATTAATAATGGTATTGTTTGATATGCCACAATGCATTTTCAAGGACTTGATAGGTATGCAAGACAGACATTATCATCCCTGTTTTATAGAAATGGAAAACAAAGGTCAAAAAAATTCAGTCTGGAGTTATTATGGAGGAGAAATTGATTAGCAATCAAGCAAAAAATAACCTATTAATTATCTGATCAAAAATACCAAATGATTTTTTTTCACTTAAAATTAAAGTTTGCCTTTTTATATGTTCTTCAGTAATTAATGCTGGTTAGACTTTCAGATTTAGAAACACTTTAAAAAAATATGGGTCATTGGATAAGTTACTTAGTCTCTCTGAGCCTCAATTTGAGTTTGCAAAATGAGAATTAATTATATATACCTTGGTGGTTGTAAAGAAGAGTCAATGAGAACATTATGCATGGTCATCCTGCACGTGTAGCCCAGTGGGCAGGTAGTTAGTGGTAAACTCTGATGTTTAGGTAGCACAGTCATACCGGTAGTAATGTGGACAGTGTCTTGTGCCTGAGCTCCTGTGTGGAGCCTGGTTGCCTCTGTGCTGGAGTACTGTGGAAGGTAGCTGCTAGCCACTGTATCATGACACATTTACTGACTTTTTCAAGGGCACAAGATGTCTTCCGCCAGGCAATGAAATCCCCAGATGTGCTCCTCCACGTGCTTCCACCTCAAAACCGTGAGCAGTATGAAAAATCAGTCATTGGACCTCTTAACATTTTTAGTAGCAATGATGGAGTTTTGAGAACAAAAGCACTTCCTCCTGTCCATGGGAAATCTGGAGTAAAGACAGTAAATCTCACTGGAACAAATAGTCCTGAAGCAGATGCATCACCTTCTCTGCAACAAAACAAGAGTCCCCGAGTACCAAGACTAGGAAGAAAATCTTCATCTCCCTCTCTCTCCCCTCTCATGGGGTTTGGCAGCAAGAAAAATGCAAAGAAAATTAAGATTGACCTAAAGAAAGGTAATTATTAAATTATGCTTAATAGCATTCTATTATTGTAACATGTAAAATTGGGTAAGAGAAATGCATTAAGCCTAATTTAGTTAATTCTCCCTTTATTTAATTGTATCAAAGAATAGATTTAAGTGTATACTTAGGTAACTTAAATTTCTTGAAATTGTAATACTTTCTTCTCTTCTACAGAGTATAGATTATTTGAAACAAGGAAACAATAAAAACACGTTGGAGAGTGGAAAGAATCGTTGCAAACTTGATTGAGGCCAAGCAATATTGTATTCTAACTTAACACTAAATAGGAACTAAAATCCAGTTGTCCCAGTTTCAAGCACAATTAGTAATGTTTTAAAGCATCCTTTAGGACAAGTCCAACAAAGATATAGTCTCTGTTTCCCTAGAACAATTTTATATAAGCAAAAAGTTGACTCTTCAGAAAGCAAATATATGATTATTAATTTCACTGATTCAGCATTACAAACACTGTTTTAAAACATACCTAATTTTGAGCACATGTATAATCTTTCTTCATTCTTTTAAATTTTTCTATCCATTACAAGCACAAATCAGTGAGACTAGATCATGTACACACATGTGTACTTATGAAATACTATATACACATATGCACACATAAGGTGTTCATGGGCTATTATGTTTCTTGTTCATTTTGTAACCTTTGTCTAATATTCCCTTTCCCCATTACAACCTTCTAAAATCTTATGTTTTTCAAGACAATTCAAAAAGAACCAAGATCTCATAGATTCTTTACTGAATTAATAGAGAATTTAGTGGTTACAAGGTAATTTTAGAATACCTACAAGTGTATTTCAAAATATGTATCTTTAGTTGTTCTTAAAAGAGTCTCTGATAAAAATTTTATTCACTTATAAGAATCCTCTACTGGAAATAAAATGTATTGAATAAGAAGCATAGATCCTTAATTGCTCAGCAATTAAGCTTTTTTATTTAAATGCATCTGTTGAAGTCTATGTACAAATAATCCAGCTATGCGTAATATGTGAAGTTAGGTTCTTTGAGGACATAAATATGAGTCATAGAATCACTTTAAAAATCTATAAGAGGGCTGGGGATGTGGCTCAAGAGGTAACACGCTCGCCTGGCATGCGTGAGGCGCTGGATTTGATCCTTAGCACCACATAAAAATAAAACATTAAAAAAAAGATGTTCTGTCCACCGAAAACTGAAAAAAATAAATATTAAAAAAAAACTATAAGAAAGACTTGAATGTAAAAATAAAGAATATGACATCACAGGTATACTTTGGGAAGATTAATCTAGAATCAAATAGATATACTAATGAAAAAAACAGACAATAAAGGTCAGTACAGGATGTGTTGCCTGTGTCTAAATGCAGAAATATAATACACATTCCTTAATAGATGAAAGACTCTAGGAAGGAAGGAAGAGAAATTATAATCATTGCTGAGGTTTTCAGGGCAACTTGCATAATGGAGATGTCATTGATAGAAACTAGAATTTTAAGTAGGTGAGGCTATTGGAAAAGATCAGAATCTGAATTAGATAAGGAAGTACATAGTGAAGTTTGAAATGCATATAGTGATATCTAGAAAACTGATATCAAAAGGAGAGATTAGGGCCAAGGGGATCTTAGTCTTTCCTATAGGGAGATAATATAGGATCCAGTAGCTGACCAAAGCCATGGGACAAATTCATCCAAAATAGAGCCTTGGGAAACATTTGTGTTCATGTGGGAAGACAAGTGTATGTACTAGTGACAGATGTTATATGATCACAGAGGTAGGATAATAATCAGAAAATAAAAACATTAAAACCAAGGGGAATTAATTTCAGAAAACAATTGGTGGGAAGTGTCAAGGCTAAATTAAATTGATAATAGGAAGAATTATTGGGTATTGTCATTGGTCGATGTGTTGGTTAGCTTTTTATTACTATAATAAAATACCTGAGATAACAAACTTAAAAAGAGGAAAGGTTTATTTAGGCTTACAGTTCTGAAGGTTTCAGTCCATGGTTGATGGTTCAGGTGCTTTTGAGTCTGTGACAGCAGTATATTATGATGGGAATATGTCATGGAGCAAGCTTCTTACTTCATGTTAGCCAGGAAGCAAAGAGAGAGAAAGAGAAGGGGACAGAGTCCCAGTACCCACTGCTAGAGCAAACCAGTAATGATTTAACTTCTTTCCACTGTGTCTAACCTCCTCCCAACAGTGGCATAACCTAGGGACCAAGCCTCTTACACGCAGGACTGTGGAGGACATTTATCCTATCCCTAGTGGTGGAACACTGGTGATGGAAGCTTGGAGAAGAATGCAATTGAAGTAACAGTTCTTTATGGCAGAGACAGCTGATCATCCCTCAGAGAGTGAAAAAATACACTGGAAGGGAGAAATTAGAGATGTAAGAGAATAAGGAGGTGCATCAGGTTTCTTGCTGACAGGACATGAGACGTTGGCTTGTACAGGTTCAGGATACAAACAGACGGGTGAGCCACAGATGAGCCAGCTGACTGAGAAGCTGACAAAATTCAGGTCAGGTCGCCCTTTCCTTCCCAGGAAATTATGCAGTCAGGTTATGGTTTACTGAGGAACCCATCTCAGGCATATGGATAATATGTGCATTTCTTCCAAAACCTGAATAAACAAAAGTGTAGCACAGATATATAGGGCGCCATATTCACTTTGATACCATCATGGCCTGTCAGAAACCATAATTTTATTTGAAACCAGAGGAACTGAAGCATATTTTAAACCTTCTGGAATGTAAATATTTTACTTATTCTTAGTCTAAATTAGGTAGATTTTTACTGTAAGATCGAATATAATATTATGTATGCTGAAAGTGACTGTTCACTTTTCTGGTCTTATACGCTAGGCCCTGAAGGACTTGGTTTCACTGTGGTTACCAGAGATTCTTCAATACATGGTCCTGGTCCCATTTTCGTAAAAAACATTTTGCCAAAGGGAGCAGCAATAAAAGATGGCCGGCTACAGTCAGGAGACAGAATTTTGGAGGTAAGGATTTAAATTAATAACTTTGATAAAATATTAGTAAATAAATAAATACATGAACATATACAGCTGTCTCTCACAGTATCTCTGGCAGATTGGTTTCAAGACCACTCAGCAAGATTACTACATTCTGCAGATGCTCAGGTCCTTTATGTAAAATGGCTCATAATCTGGACACCACCCTCCTGTATACTTTAAATCATTTCTAGATAACTTATAATACCTAATACCATATAAAAGCTGTGAAAATGACAATTATACCATATTTTTTAAGGAATAATGGCATTTAAAAATCTGTACATGTTCAATGCATATACAAGGAATTTTTAAAGTTGTTTTTTTTTTTAATTTGTTCTCTTTATACATGACAGTAGAATATATTTTGACATATTATACATACATGGAATATAACTTCCCATTCTCATATAAGAGAGATTTAAAAATTTTTTTTAATCGGAGATTCATTGAATCCATAGATTCTAATGAAATCCATGGATATGGAAGGCTAACTGTACACTAGCATTTCATTTTGAATATAAAATATATTAAAATTTATTACTTATAGACAAGATAAGGACTCTAATTATGAAACTAGTTAATGAGTAGCCTAACTTAATGTTAAGTCCCCAGTGAGATCAGTGATATGGGGTCAAATAATAACGAAGACTTTTCCATATCTTCTCTTTCTTATTTCTTAGGGTTCTTGGAGAATTTGCATTAACTCCAACAGTTCATCATATATTCAGTGAGGTCAAAGGAATTTCAGTCACACCCAAGCCTTTGCAACAGTGTTTTTTTAACTTTTAAGGGGTGGGGTGTTTCTCAGGTTGAACTATGCATTGTCCAAATTTTCATAACCTGGTATACACAGCTAGTAATAGAAACAGCTAAATAGGTTTTAACATAGATACTTATTTGGAATATCTGAAAGTCTTTTTTTTTCATTCATTTTTTAATAGCATCATATTCTTGTTAATCTTATGTTGCTGATGTATTTACCTCTTAAGAAATCATCTTTAGTAAAACTGGCTGGTTTATTTTCACTCTTTTAGGGCATGCAATCAAGACTAGCTTTTCACGTAGTTCTAGATCATGAGGAAGATGCACCAGATGACTAACATAGCTCCAAATTAGAATTTCCAATAACTTATGACAATCTTCTGACTATAATTTTCTGGACATGAGAGCATTTTAGAATTATATAAAAAGAAATACTCATATTGCCAGAGGAATTTGCCATGTAGTAATAGTTCATTCCTTCTTGTTCTATTGGGTAAAAAATGGTGCCAAGCAAGCATTTGAAATCTACTTTCCACCTAATTGACAAATCAATCTCTGGTACCTGTCAATTTGATTTTCCCCTCCGAAGAATGTGATGGCTTAGAAAAAATTGCTGTTACTAATGACTGACTGAGTTTGTTCAGCATCATAATAATGATGGTCAGAAAATGTAATTGTGACTATTCATATGATTTTATTCATTAGGTAAATGGCAGAGATGTCACTGGACGAACTCAGGAAGAGCTTGTGGCTATGCTAAGGAGCACCAAGCAGGGAGAGACAGCCTCTCTGGTCATCGCTCGCCAAGAAGGAAATTTTCTGCCCCGAGAACTGGTAATGTTCAGAGCTCAGTCTCACTGAATTTTCAATGAAGATCTTAACACACTCATCGAATTCACAGTAGCTTACTACCTAGTTCTTGACCACTGAGCCATATTACCAGCCCTATTTTGTATTTTATTTAGAGATAGGGTGTCACCGAGTTGTTTAGTGCCTCACTTTTGCTGAGACTGACTTTGAACTCACAATCCCCCTGCCTTAGCCTCCTGAGCTGCTGGGATTACATTTATACCAAAGTTGGATTTGAGTATTTATTCCTTTGGAGTATCACATTTTTTTAGGCATTGTTGCAAGGAATTGGGTACATGTAAACAATGCTTTGGATATACAGATTCAAACACGTTTATTGATAACTATTCAACAAAATTCGACTAATTAAATAAAATATATATGGAGTATATGCTGCAGGCTAAGACCTACATAAAACAGAAAAATAGTTCCTTGCCCCTCTTTCATGGAGTATCCAGTCTAAAAAGAAACAGAAACAGAAGCCAGTCTTCAAAATGGAAATGAAAATTAAGAAGGAGAACCATAGCATGTTAAGATTAACATTACAGGTCTCAAGGACTGGAAAAGGCATCTTGAGGAAGAGAATTTTAAGTCTTCATAAAAATGTATACCCTTTGACCTAGAAACTACACTTTTAGTAATCTGTCCTGAATTGATGATCAAAGATATGGAAAAAATTCATGTACATTGATTTTTTTCCCCAAAGTCCTATATAAAATAGTGATATATTTGGTGCTATATAGCCATAAGGTATTGGTTAGATGAATAACTAGATATTTCTCCAGTGAAATATGATAAACTTAAAATGGGCTCAGTGAGGAGTTATTAATGGCATGAGAAAATGTGGAATAATATTAAGTAAAAAATAAAATTCTATATAATTATACATGCAGAATGATCAAATTACATTAAAAACTGAAACAAAATAATTGGGAAGAGATGTACCCCAAATGCTGAGGCTATGAGAAATTTTAACTTTCTTGTATATGTATTACAATGAATTCATATTGTTTATTTATTGAAATACCATTTTTTTAAAGAAGGCTATAGAAAATTCAAAAGGGGTTTTGTGGCTAACAACAAAGGAAAGCAGATGGGATAAAGGGACTTTAAATTACTCCCTGTTTTTTAAAATTTGATTTTCTTTGAATCTGTGTAAGAGATGACAAAGGCACATATAGATAACAGAGACAGATCATCAGAACAGTGAAGGTTCCTTGGGAGAGTTAATGAGGCTATTTACCTTAAAGAAGAGAAAGTTTAGAAGACATGATAATTTTCACCAAATATGTAACAAACAGTGCATCTGGTTGGTGCAAAGTTAGAGATTTGGGGCATGCAAAAATAATGAAGACTCTTTTCCTACTCTCTTTGAACTTGTCCCAAAGCAAATGGCTGGAAGGAGATAATGTTGTAAGAACTTTCCAACTATCAGACTGTATAAGAACAAAAAGTGTTACTTAGAATATTCAAACATGGCCTGCCTTACCATCTGTCAAGAGTGCTCTATAATAAACATTCTCCCATCAGGAAAGTTAAATAAGTCTAAACAACCTCTAAGATATCAATCTGTACTTGGATTCCGTTGCTCCTTCCCTGTCTTTCCCATGCTCTTGTTCATCGTCCCCCTTGCCCCACTGTATGTGCTGGGAAGAACTGTAGTCAAACAGAAAGCAAGAAGAGTGAGTGGTGTAAGTCATAAAGACAAACTATTCACCTCCTTTTCTCTTCTTTTTTTGGGAACTAGGGATTGAACTCAGGGGCACTTGACCACTGAACCACATGACCAGCCCTATTTTGTATTTTATTTAGAGACAGGGACTCACCGAGTTGCTTAGCACCTCACTTTTGCTGAGGCTGACTTTGAACTCACAATCCCCCTGCCTCAGCCTCCTGAGCTGCTGGGATTACAGGCGTGCACCAGGGAACCCAGCTCCTTTCCTCTTCTTGTTTTCTCTGCACCCAACCATTTTGGAAGGCAGAATCTCATCTTGCTCAAGCTCCTTTCTCTTCCCAAGAAATGCTGCAGAAGCTTAAGTCCTCGGTTTTTTTCCTCTGAATTACAGATGGTTTTTCTTTCAACTTTGTTTATTCAAAGACCTTGGGCCTTTTCTACCAGGGTGAAAGTGAAAAGAAATGATAAGAAAGGGGGCAGCTTGTACATAGAGTAGGAAGTCCTTTCACTTCTTATTCAGACCTTTGTTTGCTAAAGATAAAAACTCAGAGAAAACCTCAGTGGGATTGTGTCTTTATTTCAGAGATAGGAGAGAAAGGAAAGAAGTTTTGACTGTTCATTTTGTTGAACTATGTTTCTGAAAGGAACAAAGCCCTTCACAGAAAGAGAAACATTTCAGCCAGCCCTTACACATGCAAGAGAACCTAACGACAGAGTTCTAATGTAAACCCTCAGGAGTCCCCAGGTCCACATCTGGTGGTTCTGACAGTTCTCTTGTATGATCTCTAGAATTCCTGACTCCATAGCTAATTTCTTCTTCTCAATCCCAATCTCAATCTCAATCTTGCAGTGAGTAAGCAAAGGAGTAGTGTAATTGAAAAATCCATCCAGTCTCCCACATTGAGCTGGGACTACAGGCCCAGGTCGCCTAACATTTAAAGTTGTCTGGACTTCAACTCCTAGACCTCAACTTCTATATCTACCATTTAGCTGTGTGAGAGCAGGACACAAAATCATTCTGAGGCTCAGCTTCCTAATCTATATAAGGAATATAAATTTGTTGTAAGGATTAAAAGAAAAAATACATGTAAAGCTCTTATCATCTGTGGCTAATTATACGTTTTTAATACCACTAGCTATAATTATTTTTTCTAGAATGTTACCACTGTCACTGTAATGTGAACATAATACTATCCTTTAGATATATTATGAAGTGAATAGATTTATACAGACTTCCCTAGGAATAATTACTATTTTTTGAACAATTGTTTTCTTTATTTAATTTTAAAAAATTTATTCTGGGATCCAAAATACTGAATGTTAAGCAAATATTTTTTATAACCTACCACTTTTACCTTTTGTAAGTGAGGCAGCCTGCGTATATTATTTCACTTTTCTTTAATAAAATTTCGTAAATTTTGATTTCTATCCCAGAAATGACTTCATAGGCTGAGCCCACCAGGGAGTCATTAAATTAATTGTGCAAGTATGATATTATGAATACAAATAACTTATTTGTACTCCTTGTTTTTAGTTTCATAAAAATGAAAAGCATGTGATTAGTATTCATTCTCTTAGAACTTTCTGGACTGTATCTACACTCAAAAATATTTGACTGTCCACTGTAGAAATTTGAGGAATACTTTCTGTAATCACAGAAAAAAAAAAGGAGGCAGTGCCTTTGAGAATTATAAGTACCTAACTCATGTGGACCCAAAATCTTTGTGTTGGATAAATAAAGAATAGTACTTTTTTTTTTTCAGCCCAAATGCCTGATGTGAATACCAAGAAGCAAGAACTATACTGAAAGTTTAAAGAGAGGTCATGTTTGCATGGACAGGACTATTTCAGTGGGAATTACTTCTAGGTGTGGCATGCACTGGACTCTGAAAGAACAAAATGAGGAACGAAATGTTATGTGATGCATCTCTTTGTTTTCCTTTTGAAAAAGGGAAGATGGTATCACTTTGGTCTCTTCTCTCTTATCATGATTGATGCACATACTTGACTTTCCATTGAAAATGTGGCAGGATGAAGGAAGGACAGCATTTCCTGCTTTTGTCTCATTCTATCTCCTTTGAGGAAAACACACTGTGTTTATTGTTTTCCTGTTCAGAGAAACTGTCCTTTCCCTTTTTGTTTTAACCTTGCTATTTCATGAGCTCTATACCATCTTAACAGCATTACCCTGACTGTTTTCCAGCAACTAAATCTTCCTCACTTCCTTGCTATCATTAGCTTCTTGTAAAGTCTCAATGCTTAACAGCTATTGAAGCATGTGGTCAGCAGTCATACAGGAAGTCTCAAAATAGTATTGTCTCTCGGATGTGACCCTCTGTCATTCCAAAGGCTTTAGCGTCCATTTCCTGGTCAGTCTCCTGACCTGCCACCTAGGAGAACTG
This sequence comes from Marmota marmota marmota, assembly GCF_001458135.2. Classification (NCBI taxonomy): domain Eukaryota; kingdom Metazoa; phylum Chordata; class Mammalia; order Rodentia; family Sciuridae; genus Marmota; species Marmota marmota. The sequence continues at coordinate 24,285,879 of NW_026000005.1, forward strand.
TGCTGAACTTATATTTGCAGGTCCCTGTCCTTCCTCCTGAGCAATCCGTTAGCAGTATAAGTTTAGCAGCACATTTAGCTAACCACCTTTTCATCTGTATCAGGCTGGGCTGGAGAATCAAATGAGAGCAATTTATATAAGAACATCAATATGATTTAGCTGTTTTTAGTATGTTACTTTACCAAAAGAACTGTGCTTCAAAGGTAGTTTTTCTAGAATCACAGGCTAGAAGATCCTTTGATGTCCTCACCCGCTTGACAAGTTGAGACTTTATTGAAGAGGTGTTCATATAAGGAATGATTTTGCAGAAGGTACTCTGAGATTAGTGTTGGTAACAGAATTGGAAGGTGAAACCACTGTGTTTGGTCTCCACTTGAAATGAACTTGATGTTACTTATCAGTTGTGTATTGAGTCTGTTCTGTGGGAGATGTGGCCTACAAGTCCTTTTCTATCCCTGATGCCTGAAATTCTTTTCATCTTATACAGAGTCATCTAAGGCCATCTTTCCATTTAGAAATTATCCTGAACAACTAAAGGTTTTCTGTTAATTTCATGCCTTAATTCTTTTTGAGAGAGAGAGAAAGAGAAGAGAGTTATTTGCCATGCATCCTCATGTGCATGCATGTGTCTGTCTTCTTTCATTTATGTTGGGAAGGAAAATATTCTGTCATTTCTTTGTTAACCTCTTTAACGTTTCATTTTCTGACCTGCTGCCTTATCTTTAAATTATCCTGAAAATCACAGCAACCCCTGGTGGGTAAAACGAGCTGAGAAAATTTCAAATGTATTTATAATTTCTACCTGCCAAGTTTGCCTGCTATTAAATGCTGGCCTCTGTGAGTGGGATTAACTATATTTCAAGTAAGAACATTTCTCCTGCCTGGTATGATGGAGAACCAAAAGTTAGGTATGTTTGTCATGCTGATTTGGCCTTCACTTAGGAACATTGCTTTTGCTGAGGAAAAATGAGGCACATGTGTATGGAGATGCCCTTAATCGTTGCCGAGTTTAGTGTATTCAAACGCTACCATATGTTCTGTCCCTGTGACCACTGTGGCAATGAGATATGGTCCCACCTTCTACAACATTTACATTACCTTATTATTAAGTAAAAAAAAATTGCACCTTTAAATGTCAAATTATTTAACATCATAAATCATGGAAGAATTTTGGCTTGAAATCTTAGATGAACCTCATTGAACTGATATATTATTTTATTCCCTTTGGCTATTTGATTCAAATGATTCCATGCTTAATTAACCAAGATACTTAAGGAAGAATGAATATTATAGTAGCTATTTGTGGCAAAGTAGCAGAAATTGAAGGATAATTTCAGATTGATTTTTCTACCTAAACCAAAGTGCAAGGGTTATGGTTTTCAATTTTAGTAATTATGGAAACATATACACACACACGATATGCATCACTATAATTTGTGAATTGCTAACACAGTTCTATAGACTTTAGAATTTTTACTATGATAGTTTCCATTTCAGCTTCTCCCTACAATAACTCCCATTTGCTTCTTACTGCATTTTCATTCAACTGGCATGTACTGAATCTTACTCAAGGATCTCTAACACAAACTCCAGAGTTGAATAAGATGTGTACCTATCCTCAAGCAGCTTCTAGCCCATATAGAAGAGTGATGAGATTCTTATACAAATAAGATGTTACAGAAATATCATGTATGTCAGGGACTAAGAAAGCTTTCATCAATATGACAGCATTTGGGAAGGACCTTAATGATTTACTAGGATTTCAAAATGCAAAACTAAAAGTGGGAAACAAATAAAAATGATCTTTAATTATTCAGAGATTGAAAAGTATAAAATATATCAAGGAGATGGTGAGCAGCCCCCTTGGATAGATTACTAAGCAAGGAGCTAACATGAGTACTATTTATAATAAATTTGATGGGGCAAAGAGATGTTGGGATGCTTGCTAAAGCTTATTGTTATTCACTAGGGGGTGCTGGTTATCAGCTTGGGATCTGGAATCAGTCAGACTTGGGTTGAATCTTGGCTCTATCCTTATTTACTGAATGGCCTTGGATAATGGTACCTTCCTGAGCTTCCATTTGTCATTCCAAACACGGGGATCAGATTAGTGTTCACCCGAGAGACTTGGTAGGATTAAATAAGATGTATATAAATTTTTAGAAAAGGCTGCCTAGTATGGGATTCAACAAATGTTCCTTGTTACTATTATCTCCATTGCTTCTCTGAATGAGAGAAAGTCAATGCAAAGGTTGGGGTTTCCTATCTGTTTGGAATGGGGTTAGAAAACTTTGGTTTTGGCAACTAATAGATGTGGGAATGATGGAATGAGAAATTTTAATGACTACAAAAATTTGAGTTCAGAGGTCTAGTAATGTCATTAACAGAAGCACAGGCTGATTTGGAAAAGGAAGCAATTATTTTTATCTTAGAATTTTGTTTCTTTCATGGATCCCATGGATCCTAGCATTCTCTCTGTCTCTGTCTGTCTGTCTCTCTCTCTCTCTCTCTCTCTCTCTCTCTCTCTCTCTGCTCTCTAGCCATTCCAAACTCTTTACCTGTTTGAGTATTTCCAGTGCCACCTCCTTGCCAAACATTTGCAATGAGCCTTGCCTCTGCCTAAGACTCCAATCTCCCTCCCTTTCACATCACAACTCCTTAGTGTATCTATCAGCAGACCCATTCTTTGGGCAAAGCTTCCTTGAGCCTCCACTTCTGGCTAATAGAGCCAAATTTAGTTTTCCATCTATATTCAAAATTCCCCTTACAATGCCTCTGAATCACATAATATTAAAATCTTTCCATTCAACCTAAGAACTATAGAGAAATAGCAGATGAGACCTTGTGGCCTGGATGTGAAGCCCTGCTTTGGAGTTTTGAAGACTTATCCAATCTTTCAATGTCTTTGTCTCTTCAATCATCAAAAACACATACTTTGTAGAGTCGCTATAAGAATTACTGAACACAGATGCTAACATACAGTAAGTACCAAATAATGTTCACTCTTGTTATTTCCTATGCCTGGAGCATGAATATGGTCAGTAAACTTTTGTTGACTGACTGAATGAAAGCCACACATCTAAAACCAATAGTATATAGAAGGTGGGAAAGGAATTGATAAAGAGGCTGTTACTGCCTCTCTCTCTCTCTCTCTCTCTCTCTCTCTCTCTCTCTCTCTCTCTCTCTATATATATATATATATATATATATATATATATATATATATAAATAATCTGCATTTAGTGTCTTACATATCCTGTATGATTATTTTCAACCAAATCTAAAAATATGCAGGGATTTCCTCAGATTTCTGAGAGTGATCTCTACTTATAGCTTCATAAGACAGTATGGGTTAGGATAGTTTTGAATGTAAATCGTAATGTAGGTGGTTTAAGATATGAAGACATTTGCACAATCTAGTTGTACAGTTTACTTGTAAAGACAGAAAAGCAATATCACTACTTTCTATTTAAAAGTATTACAGGTATTTATTTAAATATCTAAAGATATTTTAAAGTATCTTTTAAATGCTTCAATTTTAGCTACAATGATTTGTTAGAATAGTGGTTCTCAAAGTGTGGTCTCAGATCAGCAGTATTAGTATCAATTGGGAACCAGATAGACATTATGGATTCTTAGTTTCTCCAAGGTCCTACTGAAGTTTCCCTTCTGTCCTGCTGAATCAGAAGCTCTGGAGGTAGGACTGAGAGATGTGTTTTAATAAGTCCTCCAGGTGATTATGATGCTCACTCAAATTTGAGAACCACTGGAAACTGGGTTCATTATAAAGAATATAAGGGCTATCAGATAACTTAGTGGCTCTAACTAACCTGCTTCAATAATCAGATTCCCAGCCTTATTTTTCTGTACTGTGAACAATTTCTTGTTCTGTGAAAATTTCAAGCCCAATTGAGCCATGCCTTTTTGGCAGTGTGCCCCTCATTTTGGAAATGGTCCAGCGCTGAGTGCAATCCAGTTACCCAATGCAATTACACCTGATTTATTTAGGCAAACTCAATTCTACTTGACTGTTTCAGGCCCAACTTGATTGTGCGCTAAAATTTCCACACTCAATTTGATTGTGCTCAAAATTTGTAATGTACCACCTTGTAACTTGTAGATTTAGATATATACCAAAAGGAGGTACTCTTGAAAGGCTTGGAAGACTGTGTTATCACAGCAGTTATACCTACGACCCTTCTCCCTTTCCCTTTATGACCTCTATTGGATGCTAAAGGGTGAGGCATGTTCCATTGATTCCCCTACATGGACCATATTCCACCTTCTGCCATTCTACTATGGAGCAACTCGCATCCAAGATTTCAAAGTTCCTAGGAAAATGATTCTTATTTCCGATCACAAATCAGCTATAATTAAGTTTGCATTTATTTTACAGATGAAGAAAAATGGAGCACAGAAATGTTGTTCCTCACCAAAGTTCACATTGTTTGTCAAAGTCAGAAGTATTTTTTTAAGCAAGACTTTTGCTTCACTGAGAAACTCTGAACTTTCTGGACTTGCACTCAGGGTGAAGAGACTAGGTCCTGAATCTTTGCCAGCTTTTTTGAATGCTTTCAGTAACCCACAAGGCTGAGGGATTAATAGTCGTTTGCTACTCTCTAGGAAGTACTTATACCTGAAAGAATTTTACTGAACCCTCTTGTCAGCAAAATCTAGTCTTGATAAAATAGTTGATGATAAATGCTGTGGTTCAGCATTATTAAAACAGATGGAGGAAGCTCTGGCCATTTTGCCAGGTTGTATGGCTTCCAGAAGGTAAATACTTAATGGCTTTTATCACAAGAATGGTTCTGCTGGAGATTGGAAGTAGAGAAAGAGGAGTGTTGTATTCTGTGAAGAAGCTCTCGTGACATTTCAGAGGACTGGGGCCTAATTACATCTTCTTGCAAAGTTAACAATGAAGAGCCATGAGATTCAGCCCTACTTTCCTGGTGCAAGACATATGTCTTATTAGAGGCCACTGTGACCATGATTAGGCTTTCAGAGACAGAGAGAAAGAGAGAGAGAGAGAGAGAGAGAGAGAGAGAGAGAGAGAGAGAGAGAGAGAGAAAGAGAGAGA
>NW_026000005.1:24290971-24302291 GCF_001458135.2 Marmota marmota marmota
TATATATATATATATATATATATATATATATATATATATATATATATAATATCTCCCTTTCCCTAAATGAGTACCTCCCTCTATAAAGGAACGTGCTTCTTCTTCTCCCTTATTCTCCCACCCCATGTGCAGATTTATTCTTCTAAATACTTGTAATCTGAATTGGGGTTGCAGGATATGAGTTGAATTGTGTTGATAGTGATAAACTAATAAATAGTAAAATTGAATTATCAAATGAAAGTAACTTGATAGTAAGCTGGAAAAAGATTTCCCTTCTCTATGAAAGAAGGGGATTGAATTAAATGGTCTCTTAAGATCTCTTCCTGCTCCTCCGTACTACTGTCTGAATTTCCATGCATCAAATCTTGGCATGACATTCAGTATAGACAGTTCCTGAATTATAAATGATGTGTATATATGAATGGGCAGCAGGAGTCCTCCTCTGAGTATGTTTTTGTTCCACAGTTCAGAATACCTGGGGAGCACTTGACCTAAAGAGTGCCTTCTCCTAAGTAAATGGAGAGCTAACAAATTGCCAACAGATATCATTCTCATGGCCCCATCTTTGACCTCCTGCCATGGCAGCACTTGCTGCCCTAGTGCTAGGTGCAGATGGAGCCCTTCCTCCAATCCTGTCTTAATGCCAGCGCTGCTGTAGGAACCAACAGGACTTCACTCCAATTGCCAGCTCAGAAGGCAGTGTGTTCTTTCTTTCCTAAATTGGAATTTAGGTGCATTTCCCCATAGAACATTGTTAAATACAGTCCATCCAATAGAGTGTAAATTACTACTTGTAAGTTTTGGAGACAACATGGAATAAACAAATCCTATGGGCAAATTGAAACTGAGACAAAATTTTCTAATATTTATTTTGAGGGAAAACAAAAAGATATAAGTTGCAAGTACCATTTACAAAGTCACTGTGTAGAACCAGTTTTCTAACTAGAAATTGCCTTGTCTGTACTCACGGTCATTATTTATTTAAAGCTTGTTTCCATTCCACATAAAGAAAAATGAACGAATTACAAATATTATTCATTAAGATTTGGCCATATTTAATACAAAAAATAAATCACTGTATTCTGGATTCTTCTATTAGAAAAATATGACCATGTCAACACTAGTGAATTGTTGAAAACTTGGCAGATTATTTTCAGTGTAATTATTAATGCCAGCCACCCCAGTTCCTCTTGGGTTTTAAGACAGGTTGTAAATAAATTATATAAATAAATATTAATGCAATTATTAACTTGATAATTTTATGTGCTGTGTGGGCGTGCAAGGAAATTAAACAAAGATGAAGTTTTCTGAATTTGTTCATGTTTGGGATATACATAACAGTGACTTAGTCCCTATATCATTGAGATAGAACTACACTGGATAGAGCCTTGTCTTTAGCTGCATAATTGAGTGTGATTATATAAAAAAAAAAAAGAAAAGAAGATAGTAATTTTTCATGGTGGTAACATTAATAATGTGTCACTATTATTTGTGCACTTCTAAGACAGAAACCAAATCACTTGGGTCCTAGTTAGAAAGAAAGTGAAGGCAAAAAACCTACCAACAAGCTGGTGGCTTAACTTATTAAAAAGCCAAGCCTTTGCCTTCAGTTAGCAGTTCAGAGGTACCTCTTTAACCTGTAGGGTTTTCTTGCAGAAAAGAATAGTGATCACATGTAAATATCTTACTTCCTTCACCAGCCTTTGAAAGTATAACCCCAAGATTGCATTGCCTCAGCTCTCAGCTCTCAATGGCTCCCAAGGGAGTTGGCATCCCTTATCAGAAGCCAGCAGCCAGCAAGGGGCAGGCTGCACATTGAGAGGCCAGGGCAGTGTAATGGTCAAGGCCATTGGGCAGGTAGTGAAAGGCCTCTTGCTGTGTTAAACAAATGCAGTTTCCTTCCTGGCTTCCAGCAGGAGCTAATTTTGTTTTTCACTTCTCTTCTGGTTTAAGAACAATAAGGATGCATAAGGCCAGGCCATTCTCCCTTCGAGGAGATATGCATTAGATTATCATAAAGCCACAGATAAAAAGTGTAGTGGTCAATGAGAACAAGCCTTCTTGGATGAAATAAAAGGTTTAATTGAAAGTACTGTCCCAGGGGAGCAGATGATTGAGCATGGTATTGAGTAGACATTATTTACCATAGTCTAGAGAGTGAAGAAAATAAAAGGAAGATCATTCTAATTTTTTTTTAAATTTGCACATCTCTTTGTCTTTAAGAGAATGTGGGAGATTATCTTAATGGGATGGCAAAAAAAAAATGAGTTTTTATCATACATAATATTCTTAGAACACCATTAATGTTTCTTAGGAAGTTATAGCTAAATTTTCTATGAGTACAGATAATTTTGTTAGAAGTTAGGGATCTACACAAAATACAAAGTATACTGTTATTCCAAGCAGTGGTTAAAAGGATATAAAGATACATACACACACGTACATAGTGTCTTACATTATTACCTAATAGTAAATGATTTGTACTTATTTATGATTCTAGAATTTGTTATTCTTTGGATATATCTCTGTGCTTTTCTTTCTTCCCTTAGTATATTGGATTTTGTGTCTACCATTTAAAGAAAAAAATAAGTTGAAAAGGCACCCAAACATGAGTCCTCATTAAACACTAATTTTTTTCCTATTGTTAAAATCTGACTGACTTTACACATCACTCGCATTTGTTTAGCCAATGCCCTACTTTTGAAGTGGCTGAAATGATGGTGTTACCGCTGTTGACCGGTGACGAGTCCTTGCTTCCCCAATGTTGAAGAATAACACCAGAGAGCACGCCAAGGCAAGGTCAGAGTAGAAATTAGAAGTTTATTAAAGGACAGCAGAAAAGACTTCTCCCGGAGGAAGAAGGGGACCCAAGAGGTGGAATCCAGTTGGCGGGCAAATGTGTTTCCCTTTTTATAGGTTTGGTGATGGAATGTAGGTTGGAAGGCCCGAGGGGTGGGACACAGGTGGGCCAAAAAAGTGATCTGGTCAGGAAGGACTTCTGAGTCAGCACCTTTTTGCTGGGGGCTGTTCATTAACATTTCTTTGAGGTGGATTTTGGCCTAGGGCCTTTTGGGACTTCATTAACATTCCATGAGTTGTCCTGTGTTTTCCCCAGTCATTCTCCACATGGTCTCCATTTTAGATTTCACTCGATATTAGACCCGATTTACCTAACTACACTGACTACCTAATTTTAAATCTGGCTTCAATGGGATGAAACCTACATCCACAATGACAAAGGCTGGTATCAAAGGCTGCCTTAACAAGAAAATAATTGCTCAGGAGTCTATTTTACCAGCCATTAACATACTTGAATTATGAGTTTGATTCTTCTTCCAAGTGAAATAGTGTATAAAAATATATTCTAGATTATCTCTATCTAATGTGCAGTGGATTTGAAGGCTAAATCTTGGCAGATACTGAATATATTAAGTGCTTTAGTTGGTGCTTAGACACACAAACTGCTGCCCAATTCTGTTTTTTTTTTTTTTTTAAACTACCACCAACTGTCAAAGTAGCTTTTAGTTTGCTTTTCAGTTTTATTTAGAACAAATAAATTCTTTCGCTAAGTGAATTTAAATTTCCTTTCAACCAATTGTTTGGGTGTTGATGTAGACATACTCTTAGTTTTCAATGTGAAAAATTCTTCTTTAGGGTTAATTTGAACAGGGTAGTTGCCAAATAGTACCAGCTGTCATAATAAAGTAAAAGTGAATGACAGATTTACTCCACCCCATATCAAAACTTAAGAACGGATATGGTGATCAGATGAGCCAAAGTAAATGTGCGATCTTAGAAACATTTGCAAGCTATTTTCTTGCATAGCTCAGCCCTTCATAGGCATCAAAGTGCAAACAGGTCATGTTTGTACTAAGCATTATTGTAGCAATGGAAAGAGGGCAACCACTCTGTGGCTACAGATATCCCAGATTTATTGCTAATATTCCCAGATACCACCCAGTGATAGTGATGGCGATCATAGTAAATCTTGTTTGCTAATGAACATATGACCACCCTATCAGATGGCCTGTATTACGAAGTGTTGAAACCTACTTAGTAATTTTCTAACTATTTTTTTAATATTAATGAAAATATGCCCCATATGGAGCTTCAATAGAAAAAATAGCAAAGGAGCATTTTTCAACAATGTTCTTTAAATAATGCCTTGTTCTAGGCATGTATTTAGATAGGTGTTAGTAGCATAAACATATGTGGAGTGGTCCTTGTTACCTTTGAAGTCCTTAAATTTGTATAAGGCAAAGACTTGGATATTTATGAAATAATAAATTACTAGGACATCATGTGATTAGTTATCTAATTAGGTACAGAGTGATACAAAGACCTTATACTATTGTCACACAGGGACAATTAAGATGGGTTTTGACGTGTAAGAATTGCCACTGGCAAAATGGGGTGATTCTCAGGCAGAGAAAATCCCATAAAAAGTAAGAGAAGGCACATGTAATGTGTGACTACTTGAAAGTTTAGGTTAGAAGTGTTAAAAACTATGATTTTTGTAGATAGATGCAAAACATGACTGTCACTCTTCTTTCCTTTAATGCCATTATTTCAAAAGAGTACTGTGGCACAGAAGTGTCACCAAAAAATTTATGAAGTCATCCCTTAACAAATATTTATTAGATGCATGCATCCTGCCGGATGCTAAATAGGATTCAAAGTTTGAATTAAACATAATTTCTGCCCTTGATGAGATCACAGTGGTATAGCAGAGTTGAGACAGACAAGCTGAAGAAAATGAGGAGGATCATAAGAATGGAAAAGGGAAGTGAACTGGGAGATCAGAGAAGGGCAGACTGTTTCTCCACTGATAAGACTGTGGAATTCTTCAAAGAAGAGGAAGTTTACACGTTGAGACACAGAGTTAAGGTATTTGGGAATACGTACAGAGCCCTTTATTCAATCACATTTTCACTGTAAATTTTCTTTGGAGTTGAAAACACTGTCTGCACTTGATATGTACACACATACATATGAAATGAAGAGTTCCTTGTGTGTGATTTCATTGTCATAAAAATTGTAGGGTCTGTACCATCAAGGAAACACTTGACTAAAAAGATTCAGTTACTAATTGTGTCTTGATGAATCTTCCTTTGTCATGTATCAGCAAGTAAACATGGAAGAGCATTGGATTCATTCTAAAAATGTTAATTCTTAAGGCATGAACTGAACTGAGACTGTCGTCACCCTCATAGGGTCTTTGAAGCATACTTGACATTTTTGGAAAACAAAAAGAGCCATGAGTTCGGGGAAGAAAGAAGTCTTTCTTACTCCACCTCCATTTAGCAACAATTGATTGGAAGTGTTCTGAACTTTTAAGCTTCTCTTAATTACAGACTGATTTTATAGGAATTAAGGCCATAGAAGCTGCCCCCTAACCCTTGTCTTGCTTTCCTTACATGCATGGGAAAGGAGCGCCTGGAAGATGAATACTGAGGAAGAATTATTATAACTGAAAGGCAATGTTCAGTTGTCCAGGCCAATTACTTAGGGCTTTGTAGTCACCTGAATAGTCCCCTTAAAGAACCTGTCATGAACAGTTCAGGGATGTGTAGGAAGAATCATCTGTGATCTAGCTGACTTTTGTGACTAGCTTGGGAAAAATTTCAGACTCAAGGTACTCTGAAGTTCAAACTACAGGAAAAATAGATATGTCAAATAGAAAATGTAATACCTAAAATAAGGAAAAGACATGATTTATAGAAATATAAACCCTGTGTTAATATCATTAACTCTTAATATCTCCCAGGTGTTGAAAAAAAATTATTAAAAGCCATCCAGTTGGTGGATGATATTATTGGTTTCAATTCTCCACTTCCAAATAGTAGCATTATATTGTTATGGTCTTGTTATGGTCTCATGGTGTTTGGAGAGTACTTTTCCAACCGTAACCCAAGGAATGAGTACTATGAATTCATTTGGTTGGTAGATGTCAGCAGATGTTATATGAGCAAATGCTTCAAAGCCACTTTCCTTTTTGCTTCCTATCCTATACGACGTGATACATTTGTTTCTAGTTTCCAGTGGTCCAAGGAAAATAAGAGAAATGTGGAACAGGTATACATCCAATCCATAGTTTATATGCAAGCCCGCCTGAGCCCTGCCTAGACTGGGCAAACCTAAGCCAACCTGTAAATGTGTGAACCAAAATTCAATGCTGTATTGTGCACATCACAATTTTAGGATGGTTTGTTATGCAGCACTTGGAAACTACAGTGAGTTGTCTGACAAGTTCATTCACTTTTTCCTGTGAATTCACTCTAGGTAGATTTCCCCTTTCCCTTCAATTTATTTGTAGTATAATGATAGAAAGATCTATTCACATTTTAATTTTGATGGGTTTTCATCCACTATAGGGTCTAAATGATATCTTATTTTATAGTGAGTTTTATCTGACAATTAATTTTAACAGAATAATTGTTTTAATTATTAAGATAAAAAGCAAATTATATGTCTATCTACAAATGGCATGTTATATATACATGGTAAGAACATTTTCATTACAAAAATAAACATCACTATGAATTTTAAATGGTTGTTACCCACTGAGATTTTTCAATCCCTATTTGGAATTTAGAAATTATTTATCATTAATAGAATACTAAAGGGGATTGGTTTCCAGCTGGAATCACATTAGATGCTGCTCAGACAACAGAGCAAAGGACGGGATAAAAATGGTTCTGTTTTATCATTTGATTTTCTTATCAGCTTTCACCAACCAACAGTAGCCCCCTTCTCCCACCATAGAATAATATTACTTTTCTGAGGCTGTGATGGTACTTTTACTTCCGTGTGGCATAATTTAATAAATATTTACTCCCCAAGCCTTAAAATAAAAATCATTTATTGGTTCCTTTAGGAAAAATTAAAGCAATTGAGATGAATTCCTACCATTAAAATTCTTGAGTTGGGAAGAAAGCTGCATCATCTTTATTGAGATGGTTGTTGTACCCTAGATAATGGCTCATATACAAACTGGAATGGAGGCTGCTCTATTGAATGTCCTTATACTTCTAAAGTGATGATGTAAGATTTTATTCTGTAACCATAACACTTCCTAGGATTGCAGGATAATGACCTCTAATTTATTAATTCATTATCTTTATCTATAGAAACTACCAAATTCAGAAGTTTTTTTTCAAAAACTACAAGAGAAAATTTATCATAAGAAAATTAAGCATTATTTAATCCCATTTTGTAGAATAAAGACTCCTAAATTCTAAAGACTTTAGGATGCACTCACCAATCTTCATCTTCTAAAGGCTGACATGGGTCCACAGTTTCTTCTGTGATACTCTGTGGTTGTGGGTGTTAACTGTGCACACAAAATAAGGATATGTAAATAACGGAGCCAGGAAGTTTAACCACCATGCTCTCTGACAGCTCTAGGACCTTGTTGATGACCTGCACGATTTCTCTCTAGAGCCTTCCTGTTTTCTGCTCTATGCTTTGTACCTAGTCCTCCCTCTTATTCTCTAAAGCAACATCACCACAAGCATCTTATAGGGAACTCTTCGTATAATATGTTCCATGTAAAAATATGTTCTATAGTCAGATAAGTTAGTGAATCCCTACTTTTTGACAGGAAACCACTTTTATCACCACACTACAAACAAACTGAATGGAAAGAGGAAATCTACCTATAATTAATTAACAGGACAAGTGGATGAAACTGGTAGTGAGCTGTTGCCCTCAAATGCCGCATAACAAACTATCCCAGTGTTGTGATGTGCACAACAAAGCATCTGTTTCTGGCTCACATATCCCCAGGTTGGCTGGGGTTGGCTGTTCTGGGCTGGGCTCAAGTAGGCTTTCCAGGGCTTAAGTAAGCTTTCCTTTTCTCCGGTTTATGGATTAAGTGTATGACTCTTTAACGTATCTCCCATCTTCCTCAGACCACAAGAAGAAGAATGTTTATCACATGATGAAAGGTATGCTCTAGTTTCCTCTCAAAGACTCGGAATATGTGCTTTCACTTAAAAAGATCTGAGAAGTCTTAAAAAAAAAATTCTCAGAAGTTTTAATCCGAGAAACCCTTCCTTTTCCCAACATGCAATGACTGTGAAAGCGTGTGTCACACTGATCAATGTCTTAGAGGGAGCCAGTTTCTTTGACTGTTTCTGAAGCCAGTCTTACTTGGGCACAGTCTTGGGCCAGACCTCATGAGACATTAACAGCGCTGTGGACTAACTGTTCAGGGGTCAGAGGGCACCTCCACATCAGTCAGTGCCACCCCTGCTTCCTGAGCAGAGAGCCAGGCTGTGAGCAGATCGAGCAATGGGATCACTTCAGTATGGGGCTGTGCATTGTGATTTATGTTTCACTTCTATCCTTTTCACTTCTATCTCTTTTAAAGGCATCAAATGCAGGAGGCCTTGGCATTTCTGATGGCAAAAGATATTAGAGGTCATCCACTTCAGGGCTCAGCTTCCCAAATGTACTACTCTATGTAGCATCTGGCCCATTATCCTCCCTTTAAGGTCATTGATTTATTACAATTGTATTGTTCTTGAATCTTATGCTTATAAAAACATATATAGTCTTATATTTTAGCCAGTGAGGTATTCCATATAAAATATTTAAGATTTTTTATGAACTTTCTCTAATCTACTCTTTAACAAGGAAAAGTAAAAACAAAACAAAAAGTCCTATTGTTTCTCAATATGAAAAAACAGAAATTTCATAAAAATGCATGCTGTCTGAATTTATCTTTTATATTATTTTTCATGACATAAGATATTATATTCATTTTAATTAATTAAATTTATTCTCAACTGATGCATAAAACAAATATTGTACATATTAGTAGGTACAATGTGAAATTCTGATGCATGTGCACATTATTTCAAGTTTATGTACAGAAAGGAGGAAACATTGCTATAAGAATTTCAACTCTGATTTGTTTGATTTTTGTTAATCTTGGACTTTATATTACATTAAGGCACTTTAATATTGAACAGGCAATAAATAATGACTTTCTGGTATTAGTTTAATTTTTACTTAGAGGAAATTAGTATAGATAAGTTTGGACAGTGATCAAATCTTGCTTTTAGAAGTTTCCTCTTTCCACTCACTTTCTGTGGGATGGTTCTAATACACATGAAAAAAGTGTCTTGAAAAAGAACACCACTTAATACTGACAAAAGGAACAATCTAACAAGAAAACATACTGATTGTAAATATTTATGCCCCACATGATAGAAGAAATTGGGAAAATGTTTAAATTTTTGATTCAAACAAGAATAGAGATACAACACGTCAGAAACTGGGACACTATGAAATAGGTGCTAAGAGGAAAGTTTATAGCTATGAATGCCTACATAAAAATTTAAGAAAGATTATAAATAAACAACCTAATGATGAATCTAAAGATTCTAGAAAAATAAGAACAAGTTAACTCAAACCAGTGAAGGAAAGAAAATAAATCAGAGCCCAAAATAATGAAATAGAGAATAAAAACAATACAAAGATTCAATGAAACAAGAGTTGGTTCTTTGAAAAGATGGAAAACATTGATAAACCCTGAGTCAAACTAAGAAAAGAAAGGAAGAGAATACACAGGTTAATAAAATTGGAGATGAAAAAGGAGATATCACTACAGACATCATAGAAATCTAGAAGATCATTAGGGACCATTTTGAAAACTTTGACAATTTGGAAAATCTAGAAGAAATAGATACATTTCTTTACATATATGACTTGCAAAATTGAATGAAAAGGATAATAAAAGTCTTAGCAAACAAGCAATGAGATTGAAGAATAATGAAAAGTCTTCCAACAACAAAAAGCCTGGAACCAAGTGGAATCTCAGCTGACCTCTAGCAGAGCTTTAAAGAACTAATCCCAATGCTCTTCAGATTATTACATGAAATAGAAAAGGGGTGGAACGCTTCCAGATTCATTCTATGAAGCTGATATCACCCTATAACCAAAACCAGAAAAGGACACATTGAGGAAAGAAAACTAGTGACCCATATTCCTGTTGAGCATAAGTGCAGAAATCCTTAATAAAATATTCCCAAATTGTATTCAACAACATATTAAGAAGATTGTACATCATAACCACATTGATTTCATTAAAGGGATACAAGTATGGTTTATCATATGCAAATCAATAAATGTTATTCACCACAGAAATGGAATTTTAAAATTCATAGCCACCTCAATGCATGCAGAGAAAGCCCTCAACAAGATTCAGTACACATTCATGTTAAAAACACTGAATAAATTAAGGATAGAAGGAACCATCAGAAAGACTACAAAAATACCCAAACAAAACATATTACATGATTAAAAGCTGAAAGTATTTTTCTCTAAAATTAGAAACAAGACAAGAATATTCATTACCACTACTGCTATTTAATATAGTACTTAAAATTTTAGTTATAGTAGTTTGGCAAGAGAAGAAAATAAAAGGGATATGAATAGGGTAGGAAGAAATCAAATGATCACTATATGCAGATGATATGTATGTATAATTAGAAGTTCCATAAAGCTCCACCAGAAGAATTCTAGAGATAATTACCAAATTCAGCAAAGTAGGAGAATAAAAAATCAACATACAACAGTCAATAACTTTTCTATAGATCAAAAATGAACCCAATGAAAATCAAGAAAACAATTTTATTCACAGTAACCTCTAAAATAATACCTTGGAAAAAAATCTAACCAAGGAGGTAAAAGACCTCTATGATTAAAATTATAAAACACTAAAGAAAGAAATTAAAGCACAAAAAAAACAGAAAGATCTCTCATGTTCATGGATAGGTAGAATTAACTTTATTAAAAAGGCCATATCACTAAAAGTGACCTACAGATTCAATAAAATCCCCATCAAAGTACCAATGGTATTCCTCATAGAACTAGAAAAAGTCCTAAAATTCTATATAAAAATAAAAGAACCAGAATAATCAAGGCAATTCTAAGCAAAACTGCAATGCTTAGAGACATCACAATACCAACTTCAAATTATGCTATAGCCTTATTGTATCAAATAACCTGCATAGTACTGACATAAAAATAGACACACAGATTAATGGAAGAGAATAAATGACACATAGACAAACCATACAGATATAGTCATCTGATCCTTGACAAAGGTGCCAAAAACATGTGTTGAAGAAAAGATAGCCTTATTAACAAATGATGCTGGGAAAACTGGACATCCATATGCAGAAGAATAAAATTAGATCCCCATCTCTCACCCTGCACAAAAGGCAATTCAAAATGAGTTAAGATCTAGGTATTAGACCTGAAACATTGCAGTTGCTAAAAAAAAAAAAAAAAAAAAAAAAAAAAAAAA